>NC_044552.1:8494956-8849785 GCF_007565055.1 Rhinopithecus roxellana | reverse complement strand
TGGAATAAGTTCCTTAGGACTTAAAGTATTGATAGCAACTTTGTGTAGTTCTGCCAGGCTAGATGTAATTGTTTCTATCAATAAAAACTGCTAGTTACTGGACTTCAGCTTTGGCTAAACACTTACCTCTGCCAGCATGTATGCGGAGAGAAGTGTGATTCCGAGATTATACAAGGTGAGGATACCCCTGAGAGAAAGAGCAGGTCTGTTCTTCATATACTTGTTACCCAGCCATATTGAGAGCAGATACATGACAGTAAGAAAAAAGGTAGGAAGGTAAGAGTCCAACATGAACCACCCTCTGACTCGAGAATCTGAAAAGAAACACATACAGTGAGGATCCTGAGGAATGACGCTCCTGTTCAGTCATCAGTATTGTCACATACATTGCATTTGTACACACCAGCACAACAGGGAACAACCCCATACAGCATTAGGTAGGCTGGCCTGGAGTTAGAGTTCAGGGGAAGAGGAAGCCCGTGGGGGCTGAATCCGTAAAGGTTTCATGGAACAAACAGGGCTTAGGCTGAATGCTGAATGAAAGGGACAAGAAGTGAAGGTGTGAAGTGACAGTTCTTGAATGCCTATTTTGGAACAGTTACTGCATTTGTTTACTCTAAATAGGAAGTACTATTATGCAATTTTATGGATAGAAAAAACAGCTCAGAAAACTTTAGTAACTTTCAAAAGGCTACGTCATAGTCAGCAGCAGTCAGAATTTGAACCAGTCACATCTGCCTCCCAGCCCATGATACCTTGCAGCTGTCCTCCCACGGAGATCAGAGCAGTCAGAGGAAAGAAGGCATATTGATACTGTATCCTAATTCCTAAAGCCCACACAGCTCCGAATTTGCCTAGGATCAGTAATGGAATGGGTTTAGAGTTCAGCTGATTCAGAGACAGCAATAGGATGACAGTGCAGCAAGTCTGGAGGCTGCAGACAGCAGAGGCAAAGCCTGGGAGCTGTGATTCAGA
The DNA here is from genome assembly GCF_007565055.1 of Rhinopithecus roxellana. Lineage (NCBI taxonomy): Eukaryota > Metazoa > Chordata > Mammalia > Primates > Cercopithecidae > Rhinopithecus > Rhinopithecus roxellana. Next base: position 8,848,810 of record NC_044552.1, on the reverse strand, counting down.
ACTGAGGACCCAGATCTGGCCACGGGACTGGACGTTTACACAGCAGGGAGGCAAGCAGCTGAATACATCAGGGCCCCTTACACTGGAGAGTGAATATTTAAAAGCCTAAATGAAACCCACATGCTAGAGCTATAATATAATTAGTAACACCTGAAAATCACTGTAGACACAAAATGATTTTTGTTCTCTATTCTGCTCTTTTTATTTGTTTACATAAAGAAAATGATTTGGCTGAGAATTATAAAAATTGCATGCTGCTTTTAACCTCTACAAATGGAGTTGTAGTGAGCTGGTTTCACCAACAGGCAATGGCCTTTTCTTGAATTTTTTGTTTTCTAAGTCCCTCTTTCTGGTATATCCTACCCTGTATACCCCAGCCTCTTGTTAAACCACCCACCCTACAGACAGTACCATTTCTACAAGGAAAGTGCCTTCTCAAGCTCCGACTGCCCCATCACTTATTTTATAAATATCTCCCACTGGTGACAGAGATAAAAAGGAAGCTCTTCTCAGCATTCAGTGACTAACAGATACCACCTTTCATACGGCAGGCTTGCAATTGCCTGCCGTAAGTCTGTACTGTGCATCACTTCCTAATGTCCATCTCCATATCTGAGTCCTACTCATCTTTTAATGCCCAGATGAAGGTCCTGACTTCTGAAGGGAGACATTTCCTACTGTGTTTTCATATCTACAGCTCCTCATATGCATAGCAAGATACTTATTTTCTAATTCACAAATTATGGCTATGATACTGTTACCATAACATTTACTGAGCACTTATGCTGTGCCAGGCACTATTCTGAAGCTTTTTACATGTATTAACTTATGTGATTCTCAAAGCAGTCCTATTATATAGGTGATAATATCATCCCAGTTTACCCTTAAGAAAAATTGAGCTGTAGAGGCCTAAAAAAGTGAAATTACTTGCACTAAACTGCTACGCTACTTCTTGTTATGGTGTTGGATTGAATCGTGTCTCCCACAAAGATGCCTTCAAGTCCTAACTCCTGGTATCTGTGAATGTGACATTATTTGAAACTAGAGACTTTGCAGATCTAATCTAGCTAAGATGAGGTTATACTGGATTAGGCTGGGCCCTAGGCCAATGACTAGTGTAAGGAGAGGTCTGGATACAAGGACAAAAGAGGAGAAGGCCATGTGAAGATGGAGGCAGAGATTGGAGTGATGCATCTACAAGCTAAGAACATCAGAGATTGCCACCAACAACCAGAAACTAGGGGGAGTCATGGTGCAGACTCTTCCCTAGAACTTCAGAGGGAACAAGGCTCTGCTGACACCTTGATTTCAGATTGCTGGCCTCCAGAACTGTGAAAGAATACATTTCTGCTATTTAAGCCACCCAGTTTGTGGTACTTTTTATAGCAGCCTAGGAAACAAACACACATGGTTTAGTATTTGATTTCCAGTAGTTTCAGATGTGCTGGCTTTACCTCCCCAACTACAGTATATGCTCCAGGAGACAGCTACTAGGTCTTGTATCTCTACTCTGTCTGACTCATACCCATTTAGTGCTGAGTTAAGAGGAAACATTCATTAAATGCACATCCACTGGCACATTGAGTCAAGCACATACTGCAAACTAATACAGCACCTGATGTTTTTGTTTTCTTTTGTCACAGTGCTGTAAATGTTTGCTACAGTTGTTAAGGATAATCACAGTTGTTTTAGCCAAAAATGGGAACAAATGCTTGTAATAAACTTCCTTTTCTTTGGGACTTGAGAAATGTTAGCTCTTCCTGAGTCAGTATTCGCGCAAAACAGTACCCTTTGACGGTACTAACATGGTGTGGGCAAAATCAGAAGAGGCTAGGAGACACCGAGAGGTTTATTAGGTGATGTGCCAGTCAGCATCAGCGTATGAGACTTTTAGGAAGAAAAAAGGATTCTTGATGGCTTACATGCTAGACACCTTGTCACTGTGGAGTTCATCTGATTCCACTGTCAACTGTCAATTTTACAATCTCCTTGTTACAAAGGAAAATTCCATAAAATGACCAGTGCAGAGTAAACAACTGTAATCCTTTCCTCAATTGATCCCACATCCACCTAATTCCAGATCATGCCAATCTTGCAGCAAAGCTCAGTGAACTTGGCACGGACAGGTCATTGTTTTAACTGTCTAGTCGAAGTGTCAAATAGAAAACCACTGTCACCAACAAATCATAGTTCCTCCTGGATCTTGCATGCCTAAGAGAGAGGGCCCTGGGTCCTGCATGCCTAAGCGAGAGTGCCCCCGGGTCCTGCATGTCTAAGCGAGAGTGCCCCCGGGTCCTGCATGCCTAAGCGAGAGTGCCCCTGGGTCCTGCATGCCTAAGCGAGAGTGCCCCTGGGTCCTGCATGCCTAAGGGAGAGCGCCCAGGGTCTTGCATGCCTAAGGGAGAGTGCCCAGGGTCTTGCATGCCTAATGGAGGGGGGCCCCGGGTCCTGCATGCCTAACTAAGGGAGAGGGTCCCGGGTCCTGCATGCCTAAGGGAGAGGGTCCCGGGTCCTGCATGCCTAAGGGAGGGGGCCCCGGGTCCTGCATGCCTAAGGGAGAGGGTCCCAGGTCTTGCATGCCTAAAGGAGAGGGTCCCGGGTCCTGCCTGCCTAAGGGAGGGGGTCATGCCCTCTACACTGAGCTGTTCTCCTTTCTACCCACTAGACCTGTAAGGGAGAGAACATAGTAAAAATGGGTTAGAATATAAAGATATTCTGCCCTGCCTACCCCACAGAGTCATCAGGAGGATAAAATGGAAAAAGCAAAAAAAACTATGTGAAAGGATTTTTTTCAAAGCTGTATAGAATCAGTATCATTATATTAAAACTATATAGTCATTCATTTAAAAAGTTAATAGAGCCCATGGAGAAAATGGAGAATGGCCTAAATACTCTCCAAGTGATTGTTTATAGATCTTGAGAAACAGAAAACCTCTTCATTCCCTGCTCTCTAATCCAATAGGGCTGAGGAAATAACTTGTAGAGAACTAAGGACTTTCCACAGTTCTGTGAGCCAGTAAGGCTCAAGTAAAATGAAACCTTCCGTCTAGAATTCATTCATCTGGAAAATATACAGTGCTGAATATGTTCCCAGAACTGTAATTAATAAACCCTGGAGATAAATGGTGAGTAAAACGGCCAGGGTTCCTGCCCTCATGGGAGAAATCGCTGTTGGTAACCATGAAGTATCTGAAGGTAGTAAACAAGGGTTGAAACAGAGAATGATGAGGGACCACAGCAGACCTCTGTGGGTGCCGGAGACTGCAGATACTACCAAACCCTGTGTGTACCATGCTTTTCCCTGTATATATATACCTATGGAAAAGCTGATAAATTAGGCATAGTAAGAGAATAATTATAACAATATACTATAATAAAAGTTATATGAATATGGTCATCTGTCCATCTGAAAATATCTTACTGGATTGTGCTCACCTATTTTCAGACCATGGTTGACCACGGGTAACTGGAACTGCAGAAAGCAAAACTGCTGCTAAGGGCGGACTGCTATACCTTAGAGAGCCAAAGCCCAACTGAAAAGGCAATGTTTAAGCTGACACCTCAAGTGCAACAGGAACTGACTCATCTGGAGGGAGAGGTAGGAGATCCTAGGGAGGAATTCCAGGCTCAAGGAATAGCATGTAAAAGAATTTTACGTATTTGCAGAATTAAAAGATGGCTTGAGCAGCTGTATGAAAGCCAGTGAGGACGACGGATACTGACTGAGTTGGAGAGACTGCTGGGGTTAGACAGCCCAAGGGTGCGCAGTCCATGATAAGAAGTTTGGTTTTTACCTGAGAGCAGTGGGATGACATTGATGAGTCTTAAGCTACAGTACCATGCAATATGACTTAGGTCTTTAGAATATCATTCCAGCTGACACTGAATAAATGACTGGAAGGGGGCAAGAGTGGAAGAGGGGAGACCTGTTAGGAGGCCACTGCAGTAGAGTAAGTGACTGGTGATGAAGGAAGGATGGAGAGATGTCTAAGCTCATCCTACCTGCAGGCCCTAGGCAGAGAAAGTGTACACATCTTTTTTTTTTTTTTTTTTTTGAGACAGAGTCTCGCTCTGTTGCCCAGGCTGGAGTATAGTGGCGTGATCTTGGCTCACTGCAACCTCTACCTCCCGGGTTCAAGCGATTCTCCTGCCTCAGCCTCCTAAGTAGCTAGGATTACAGGCACAAGCCACTATGCCTGGCTAATTTTTGTATTTTTAGTAGAGATGGGGTTTCACCATGTTGGTCAGGCTGGTCTTGAACTCCTGACCTCATGATCTACCCACCTCAGCCTCCCAAAGTGCTGGGATTACAGGCGTGAGCCTCCACACCCAGCCAGCGCACACATCTTTAAAGGGAATTTATCAAGGCATCTAAGGGCAGAAATGTCACGTGTAACTATGCATGTGAGGAAGGTAGAAGATGAATGGGTGGTGGAGAGGGAACAAGAAAGCAGCATAGTTTAGAAGGAAAGTTACAACCCGGCTTTGTAGCCAGACAGACACTGGAGGAAAGCATTGCATTTCATTCTGTCTCTGCTTCCTGCTCCCAGAACTTCTTTAATCCCAGGAGAGGTTGAGCAGGAGGAGAAATGGGATCTTCTGGACGTTCTGGAAGGATATCAAAGTTAAGGAAGTTAAGTTTCCAAATATTAAGTACCTTACTATTTCCAAGACCCCAGAAATAACATAATCCCTTTCTATAAGTAAATGGTGTTCTTGCTGTGTTCCTTCCACATTAAGTTCTCAAGTAGTTCACTGACCTCGCGGTCCAAACATATTGTCCAAAAAAGCATTGATTTCATCATCAAAGGCCTTTAGATGCTCCTAAAAAGAGAAAGAAAAATGATTTAAGTGGTTTTTTCTTTTCTTTTTTTTTTGAAACTGTCAAAACAAGTCACTACCAACAACATGTAACTGCCAGACTCTCCAAGGGTCCCAGCTTCAAGGACTTTTGACTGTAAAGACGTAAGGAAAGAGGACCAGTAAATGCATCCTCGCCTTTCACAAGCCTGTAAAGATTTGGAAAGAAACAATTCCTCTTATTTCCTTAGGCAAGAGGAGTCCTGGAGAACAGGCTTGGTGCATTTAAACACTGAAGGGTTGGCTGGGCGCCATGGCTCACACTTGTAATCCCGGCACTTTGGGAGGCCGAGGCGGGTGGATCGCGAGTTCAGGAGATCGAGGCCACCCTGGCTAACATGGTGAAATCCCGTCTCTACTAAAAATACAAAAAAAAATTATCTGGGCGAGGTGGCGGGCGCCTGTAGTCCCAGCTACTCAGGAGGCTGAGGCAGGAGAATGGCGTGAACCCGGGAGGCGGAGCTGCAGTGAGCCGAGATCGCACCACTGCACTCCAGCCTGGGCAACAGAGCGAGACTCTGTCTCAAAAAAAAAAAAAAAAAAAAAAAAAGGAAGGGTTATTGACCTAAATTCCATTTACCTCTAAAATGCTTATAGGCAAAGCTGTTCCATAAGCAACTTCCCTTGTTATAATTAACAGTTGTGGGTAGGCAATAGAGAACGTCTATTTCCACAAAATATATTAATAAATCCAGTTTTTAAATGAAAATTCAGGCTGAATTCTATTTCGAAAAACTGAATCGAAAACTTTAAATAGGACTTGCTTTTCAAGTAAGGAAACTGAGCATTACAGCTATTTTTTCTATTTATGTTTTGGTTGTTTTCAAACTGTTTCTTACACATTAACATCTCCTTTATATTACTGTAAATAGTGCCACTTGAGTACACCAGATTAATTATTGTCACTTTCACTGGATTCAGGTGGGAGCTGGAATACTGCCAGCTTGGTCTGCTCTCACACTGCTCAAATCCCCATTCAGGTGTTTCCCAGCCCCGCCACAAAGGTCTACAGCACCTCCTCAAGCAACCAGAGAAGTCAGAACATTACCAGTGTTTCCAGGAAAGGGATCTCTGCTGGGGATGTGGACCAGCGGGTTGGTCCCTGACTGTGTGTGAGCTGAGCATGACAGCCGCGGGAAGTTGATATGGGGCACACATTAGATTCGGCTCACTCTCCAAAAAAGGTGTAAGTGCCAAAACAGATGATTAATTTGCTGGCATCTGAAAAGAGGAGCTGCATGTTTGGTGCCCGGCACATATCATTTGGACCAATTCCTTATTTGTGACTCTGATCCTGAGAGAAATTTCAAGGAAACGTATGTCTTCGGGAACTTCAGAAAGCTTGGGAAAGAGGATGAAGATTAAAGACTAACATTTACTGGCACCTAATATTGCTGGCCAGCATATTAGGAACATTATTTTCATTATTTCAGAATAGCTTTATAAAAAATATCTGGGCTAAACCAAGGCTGAAAATTTTTAAACAGTATGTTCATCTTTGTTTCCATGCAGGGCATCTCAGGAGGCCCCCAGATGTGACAAAGGTCAGTTATCTGAGATCTCAGTGTGACAGAATATGATCTGTGTTGCTGTAGAATGGGGGCAGATCTAACCAGAGGCCTCTCAGTCTTGAGCAAAGAATGTGAACCTCACAAATGTACTCACCATCAGAAATGCCAATGAAATCTTTCTTCCATTGCTGCACCCACAAACAAATGTTTAAACTGTTTCAGCTTGTTTGCTAAGGTTCAAAATCCATTTTCCAACATTTGTAGAGCTAAGAAAACTCTAAAGGTCACAAAGCCCCTATTATTTCTATATTGCAAAAATTTAGTCACAGTGGAAGAAGGGCAGAAACAAAAGTAAAACAAGAGAAGACATGGAGAACAGAAAAGGAAAGAGATGAATCAAAAGAGGCATTCCATTCCTTCATTCATTAATTATTGATTCATTAACCAATTATTTGAGGATTTTATATACTAGTACTGTTAAATGCTGAAAAATAAAGTCAAATGAGATGTGGTCCTTATCTTCACAGAGTTTTTAGTTGAGAGAGAGTAATACACAAATAAACAAAAAATTACAGTACCAGTGTCTTCAATATTACAAGAGATATTACAAGAGATTATAATTCAATAAGAGATAGCTATAATGGCTAGAGAAACATACTTTAATTTAGATCTCTTAAAAAGTAAAAGCTTCTTGGAAGAGATAAGGCTGTGGCTGCATTTTGAAAGACTGGAGACATTTTCCAGATGGAGAAGGAAAGAAAGAACACATCAGAAAGAAAGATTAACATAGATAAAACACATTGAGGCCTGACTCCCTTGGGAAATATTTTTATGGCCAGGGTCTCTAGTGACGTCTCTGACAGGCAGAACCACATCCAATGCTGGGAAAATCGGAAACCTGATAAAAATTCTCTATTTCTGGGTTACTTAATATAGTTAGTAAGGAAGTAGTCTAAAAAGGCAATGATGAGATGAGGTGATGTCAGGGGAACAAACCAAGGTTTACACTGGAATAGTAACACATAGCATAAGTGCAGAGAGGTTTGCAGTGTTAGTCAACTGGGGTGAAATTAGGAAGGCTAACCAGGCAGAGCTTGGGCCAGGAAGTCCTAGCTGCACACTAGATTCTGTGTGTAAATGTCAAGTATGCTGGACAATGTCTGAATATTAACACCAACTTAGGAGCAGAGAAAAAGCAGCAAACTCCATGCATTTCACTGACACATTTTTGAAGAGCATTCGTGTACATAACACTCTGTCATACATATGAAGGGAAAGGAGACAGTAGTTGACTGAAAAGTTTATGCACAAATTGGGAAAGTGAGACATAGAAAGTAAAACAGCAAAAGCCGAGAGGAGGGGGACACAGAACTGCCACATGAGAGAAGATACAGGCATGAGGACACAGGATGGGTTTTTCAAGACGGTTAGAATTGGGTGGATTAGAAGAAGGGAACAGTATAGCCCTTAGACTTGAGCGAGAGGCACTGGCTTGAGCTCTATGCTTTCAAGGCCCCCTTCTGGTCATCCTTTGGCCACATCCCTCCACAAAGCAAAAAAAAAAAAAAAAAAAATCCTTCAAGTCAAGAGATCATGCCTCGCTATGGCCACAACTTCCCCTCTCCAGATGACATTCCAAGTTCCCCAGGCCACAGAATTCTCTGCCAAATAACCCTGGATCCACTTCCAGAACAGCTCCGTGCCCTTACAAGAAAGGTTGTGTTCAATGACTTGGAATTCAATTTGTGGCTGTGTACAGCAAATATAAGAAGAATGGAAAGACTGGTAGCAAGGAGAGCCTCATTTAATTGTGGACCCCTGATTACTTACCATAGTTGGTAGGAATGTAAAATGGTACAACCACTTTGCAAAACAGTTCAACATAAATACACACCTACCATATGATCCAGTTTTCCACCCCCAGGTAGTCACCCAAAAGAAAAGAAAGCATATTCCCATGCAAAGACTTGAATGCAAATATTCATAGCAATTTTATTTGTAATTGCTAAAATGGAGAAACTCCCAAATGTCTATAAACAGGTGACAAATTGTGTATAGCCATACAGTAAATACTACTCAGCAATATAAAGGAATGAACAATTGATGTACACACAACATGGATGGATCTTAAAATTATTCTGCATGAAAAAAGTTACATAAAGATTACATACTATATGTTTCCATTTAAATGAAATTCTAGAAAATATAACTTATAGTGACAGAGAGCAGATCAGTGGTTGCCTGGGGACTGCAGAAGAAGAGACCAGAATAGCCTTCAAAATGAGGGCTAAATAAGGACATACTCATATATGCCTAAGTGAGAGAATCTGGAACCAGCAGGACTGCACTACATAGTATGCTAAAGATGCTCTTCATGCCAAAGGGAAATGACTCCATATGGAAAGTAGAATTTGCAGAAAAGACTCAAGAGCACCAAAAATTGATCTATATATTTGAAGAGCCACATTCTGAGCACCCTACAGCAAACTGGCCTCCCCCACCTCATCACACCACTGTTACTGCCAGCAGCACCAGCAGCACCTCTAATGCCACATCCGTCGCCACCACCAGGAATCAGTGTGGCCTAATACCCAGGGATGCCCTGGACCTGTCCCTTCTATTGGCAATAAATACACCGCTTGGAGGTAGTAGGGATCCATGTAAGGCAGTCTCACTGGACTGACTTCTCTTTTTTGTTTGTTTGTTTTTTGTTTTTTTGAGATGGAGTCTTGCTGTGTCGCCCAGGCTGGAGCAGTGGCGCTATCTTGGCTCACTGCAAGCTCCGCCTCCCGGGTTCACACCATTCTCCTGCCTCAGCCTCCTGAGTAGCTGGGACCACAGGTGTCTGCCACCCCGCCCGGCTAAATTTTTGTATTTTTAGTAGAGACGGGGTTTCACCATGTTAGCCAGGATGGTCTCGATCTTCTGACCTGGTGATCTGCCCACCTCAGCCTCCCAAAGTGCTGGGATTACAGGAGTGAGCCACCGCGCCTGGCCTGGACTGACTTCTTATAGAAATTTGAGAGGGTCTTCCTGGCTGTGGAATGTGCAGCTCCTAGTGCTGGTAGACTGGCTCACCATACATGCCTGCCTTCTGTGGGTAGTTGGGAAACAGGAGAGCCAAGAAGGGTACACTTCTTGGGCACACTTCTTTGCTACCCTGATGTTGACTGGGATGTCCACCCACCCCTAACTCTATCGGTTGGAGGTCAGCGCAAACCAGGGCATCTCAAATGGGAGGGCATTTCCCAGTTGGCTCTGGAAGGTTTAAAAGTCTGTGATCACTGCTTTATCCTCAAAACCCTGATGGCCTAGATTTTCTTCAGCAAAGGCTGCCTTGCAATCAGAATCACTGCCACCATGATTAAAGGCCATTCTACAGAAGCTGAGGCAGGAAGCAAGGCAGAAATGAACCCTACCATAAAATTCTACCTGTGCTTTCTCTGGTCTCTAAAGGATAGGACTCTTGATTCCATTTTATTCTTTCCTTTCTTTCTTCTCTTCCTTTGATTTCCTTTTCCCCTCTATTTCCTTCTTCCTTCTTCCCCTTCTCCCTTCCTTTTTTACTCATTCCTTCTCCTTTACCTTCCTTTTCAAAATTTACGTTTTAGGCATTTTCTGGGTTTTGGCATTTGTCTACCATGGGCATTGGGTTGTATAAAAACCCAGTGATTCAAGATCTTGATGTTTGCCCTGTTTTGTTGATACAGTTTTATAGAACATTTAAAAGACACATTCAATGAGAACAGCTATTTTTTACCCCCAACTCAATGAGAACAGCTATTTTCTACACCAACTCACTGCTTTTTAAAATTAGCAAAAACCATTAAGATCACAAAACACACTGTTTGATATATAGCATCCAAAAAGATTTCGTCTTTTCTTTTTTTAATGTACATTTCAGAGTAAACTAAATGTGAAGTATTCAATGACAAAAAGTCAGGAAACGGGATCTGATCAGCTTAGGAATGAATAGATTTCGTACTAACCTGACACAATTCTAACAACTTCCCAGGAACCTCAAGGTCAAGGCTGAGCTGTACAGAACTGAGAGAAGAAGAGGTGATATCTGCTCTCAGGGGCCAGGGAGACAGACTAGAGTCACACAGTGAGTCCTCTCCATTGTTCCCATGGCTCGGGGTGGCCTTCAAATGTTGAAACCTCTCTTGGCAACTCCTGGGGGGATTATTCACGGCCAGTCTCTCATGTATTCGAAGAAACTAAATGTGTTTACCTTTGTGAATGAAACTAGGTTTAGAGGATGGATAAGAGTGGATATATAAAAATGCATAAAATTATTTGGCTGTCATGCAGCTGACTTCACACAATATGTATCTGTGCACATTTTACACTGACACCCCTAAACTTCCTTTTCAGGGCCTATCCACTCATCATCCCTACCTCCCGACTACTATTCTCTGGAGGGAGTAATGAGCTAAGTTGGAGGGTGAGGGTAGGCAATGGGTAGAAAAATCTTTCATGTATGGGAACTCTAAATTGTTATTATGTATTTTAGTAACATCATAAGGCTGAAACTGTCTACCTTAGGTTCTAAAGAATCTGACGATCATTTCTAACATCTTAGAAATGAGATGTTAATAAGCTAACCCTCATGGGGAGTAATACTGGCTACTGTTTATTAAACATTTAGTATGTGTCAGGCACCTGATACATACTCTCTATGGTTGTCACAATAACCTTGCAAGTTGGGTATCTTTCCCAATCTACAGATGTGGAAATTGAGACTGCAGACTCAAGAGTGGTGCTGTCAGGTGAAACTTGAACTACAATGAATCAGTGTTTTTCAACCTTCAGACTGAAGGGTTTCAGAGCTTGGATAGTGGAGAACAATATCTGCGGATCTCACGCTCCTTTCTTGTGCTGTGGTATCTCAGGATACCACAAAGCCAATAGTGTGTGATTTTATTTGCATCCTAGGTAGCCCTGAGGTTACAGGACAGTCCCATTCAGTTAAGGTGATAAAAGGACTTTAAGAACAGAATTGTTGCTACAGTTTGGTTATGCTCCACTTCCCGCACATGACTCTGTGTTTTATTCAGAGTCTGGCCAAATGGTAACTCCTTACATATCTCCCCATCATCTCAAGGGCCTAATTACCAAAGAAGAGGGAGGCATCTGCTTGTGGCATCCTGGCCTGTGGTGCAGTCATTTACCATTCCCTGATCTGCTCTATTTCTTCTTTACAGCACGTATTACCCAGACTTTCGCTGGCCTGTTAATTTGTGTATTGTCTGGGTCCTCCACTAAAATCTAAGCTCCAGTTAGCCCCAATTCCAAGAACAATGTCTGGCACATAATGGGCACTTAATATTTATTGAATGAATTAATCAAATATTCATTCTTCTGAACCTTTACAATACTCACATGATATCCATTCCATATATTTTGCATTCTTAGTTATACTTTCATACACATGATCTGGTTTTCAGTGTGTTTTGAAAGAGCCTTAACATTCTTAACTCCCAGTTAATTCTCAGGGTCAGCTGGATCCAATTTTATTTTTTAAATTTCTTTTTGGAAGTTTTCTTCCAAAGAACACAGAAAAAAATTGCCTATATATTTTTAGAGTAGAGTCAAATTTATTCTCTCTTGCAATTAATGTGAATAGAATGAACACTTTTATAAGTCTATGATACATTATGGGATCTTAGTGATCTTATTTTTTTCTATAGCTTAAAACATTTTTCTATTTAGTCATCCTAGGAATTATCACTGCTTATCAATAATTCCAACCTATACTAAAAAATGTGAAAAGGTAAGAATAATGGTATTGCCTAGAAGGACAATGCAAGAGTCAAATAAGCCACCACGATTGCCTCATCTTTCACTTTTCTCATTTCTTCAACAAACTATTGCATCATGCTTCAAGAAGATACACAAGAAGTTTGGAGACACCATCTTTATGGACTTTTTAAAGCTTTCATTGAACACAGTCGAGAGTTCAGAATTTTTCAGGTTCTTAAACTTTAATGTTCCTAAGTCACCTGGGGATCTTGTTAATGTACAGGTTCTCATTCAATTGGTCTAGATGGGCTTTGAGTTTGCATTTCTAACAAGCTGCCAGGTGATACTGAAGCTGCTGGGCTAAAGGTCACATTTTGAGTGGCAACAATTAGACTACGCACAGGCTCATGAAATTGGTTTAGATTACAATTAAAGGATTGATTTTTTGACGTGTTTCTATTACAAAAATACCAAGTCCTTGCTTACTTTCTAAAAATCAACCAAGTATTTCATTATTATCTAGTCGATGAAATTCAAACTTGTTTATACTTATTATATAACCAGTAATTTCAAAGCATTTAGTAATTAGTGGGCTATACAAACCCACTTAGATAGTATCCATATTGCTCCAAACAGAAATAAAATCTCTGGGCTACTTGTATTTTACCTTATATTTGCTGTACCTGAATACACTATTCTGAAAGTGGCCTGCTTAAGGAGGGATACAAAGAGGCTTGTGCCTTCTTGATCGGGATATTATACTTCTATTACAGTTATTACAACATTGCATTCAGACACTGCATCAGCTAGTCCTTGCCAACAAACATCACCAGGTTATTTTCATGTTAACTACTGTTGAAATCAAGTCTTACATCCTACACTTCTATAACACATTTTTAAAATAAGCTAAATAAACTAGGTAAAAGAAACAAAAAGCTTCAAAGAATTCCTATAGTTCTGTAAGCCCTAAAGAATACTTTCCTGTAAGAAAGAAAATCAGAGTGAAATCAGATAACATAAAGCACAAGCTTCGCTTTCTGGGATTTGATTTAGAGAAATAAATTGTTTACAAACCCCAATCTACTTGCCTATGCATGTATGTACAAGTACATATAGTATACACATAAGACAAACGTCAAAGAGCACACATCAAACTTAACAGTGACTACTGCTGGGGAGGCAAGGAGAATGGTGGGCATGGGGGAGAAGGAAAAGAGAGGGACTAACTCTTTACTCTGTATATGTCTCTATTGTTTCTTTTTTTTTTTTTTTTTGACAGAGTCTTGCTTCTTTGCCCAGGCTGGAGTGCAGTGGTGTGATCTCAGCTCACGGCAACCTCCGCCTCCTGGGTTCAAGTGATTCTCCCGCCTCAGCCTCCTGAGCAGCTGGGATTACAGGTGCGCGCCACCACGCCCCGCTAGTTTTTGTATATTTAGTAGAGACAGGGTTTCACCATGTTGGCCGAGCTGGTTTCAAACTCCTGACCTCAGGTGATCCACCTGCCTTGGCCTCCCAAAGTGCTGAGACTACAGGCGTGAGCCACTGGGCCCGGCTTGTATCATTTTACTTTTTAACAATAAATCATTATCAATATATTAATTGTATAATTAAAATACTAAAACTAAAAACTAAGGAAAAAACTGTTAGCAAAATGACTTATAGAGGAAAGTTGCACATGTTCCTCCTTAAGTCTTAAAAAAAAAATCAGTTTCCAATGGGTTGGTTTCTTCCTATCTACTTGAAATAAAAGGTGAGAGAAATGAGATGATATCATGATATAAAATGACTAAAAAGTATGATCCTATTTGAGAAATTCTTGACTAAGTGAAAAGTAACTTAAATTTTCATCAAATATGTACTATTTTATATTGGTACAAACAGATTAGTGATAATAGTAATCAACCCAACTTTCTATAGTAATTGGCAATAAATGTTTGGATCAGTCTTGAAGTTCACATTACATATGCTAAGCTACCACAATCCAACTATCTTTAAAACATCAGTAAAGCCAGTCACTGTCTAGTATTTCCATATGGGTCTTTCCCAGATGATCAGTGAAGGGGCACAAGAGGGTCCTTTAGCTCTTTAGTTACTCCATTCTGTTTTATCTGCCAACATACCTCAGAGGAATAATACGATTCCAACCCCACAGTAAGAGAAGGATTTTATTCAACCCAAACAAACCCCTGAGGGGCTTCCCTCAGTGGATGTGCAGTAGTCTGTCCTGAGTGTTGGTCAGATTGCCATGTGTTAACAGTAAAACAGCATTTTTCTCCCAGTAGGTAAAATTCATACAAAAACCAAAACTCTAAAGCAAGCATGGTCCAGTGACAAACTCATTATTTTTATCATTACAAGTGTGGTTACTGTCACTATTATCGATGTTTAAATATGATGGAACTAACACAGTGCAGAGCTCAGTGGAAGGAAAAGTCCATCTCAGTGAACTGTGCTATAGTAGTTTGGATGTATGCACTATGCATCTCAACCTCAATTCCTTGGTAACCAGCTCCATGTTACAAGAGGAACTAGCATTCTTATCTGACATAAAATCTGAAGAACTTTAAAAAATTAAACAATTGCTATTAACTCCTTTTGCGGACTGGCCAGAATGTGATGACCTCCACCCACTTTGCAAGTCTCTGCTCCTTCCAAATCCTCGGATGTCCTCTTTGTTCCAGGCATATCTAATTACTTGGAGTTCCTCCAATGCATCCTGTTCTCTCTGCGTGTGCCACTGCACGTATTCTTCCCTCTGCCTGGACATGCCTCCTAACTCTGTGTTGATTTTCCCTGGCCCCTCTTGTTCTCCCAAACTAGTCAAGATCTTTGCCTGGCACACACCAAGCTCTCAATAAGCATTTGTGAAAAGCATCTTTTAATGAACAAGTTCCAGAATCACACCAGGAATGGGGCTAGAAGACTTCAAGGGTCCACTTCTGACCTCTTTTTCCTTTGACAACACTCTTCTTCAGGTTCAGAGGGGTGTCGGAATTGTATGTGTATTAATATATATTTGGCAAATAAAGAGTGTAGGAGAGTAGGAAGAGAGAACAGAGACATGGAGAAAGCTTTGGGAAAGTATCACTATTTTAAAGCAGAGAGACACTGAGACAGCAATAATATGAAAAATATACACACCATGACTCCGTAGAAACCAACTACTAAAACCCAAAACAAACCTTTTTTAGATTTTTAAGAGGTGAATACCGAGGTTTAAACAATTATTAATATCATTAATATATTTTAAACAGCAGTTTTCTAGTATGTTACAGGGCATGTGTGCATTCATTCATCTGTTTCATCTGCACATGGTGGCTGGTGCTGCTGGCTCAACTTTTGGCTTCAGAATCCTCAGCAAACTGGCAGGACAGTCCCCTTTGCATGAGAACCTGAGCTACCCTTGAGAGGGAGCTCATCCTAAGGAGGTGCATTGGTGGAGTGTCAGATGCTGACGGGGCTGTCTCAGTAACAAAGCACTAACTGAATGTGAGAGGAGTAATGTTAAGTGTAGTAGGGAGTCTGTCACTTGGGATTCTTCATGGCTGCATTCCCCCAGGGTCCCAGGGAGAGAGCGGCCGTGATGAAAAAGAATGGGATGTACTCACATAAGACACTGGGGTTGCACCTGGAGTGCTTTGTGATCTCTCTACCAGAACAGGAAAGAGGAGAAAGGTATTCTCCTCAACTTTTCCACAGAATGTTGCATGGAGTGTGTTACCTGCAAGCCTCCTGTGTCAGAAGTTGTGTCCAGCTAAACCAGAATTGGTGTCCAACAGAGTCTGGGACACCTGGTATGAACAGCAGGGAGCACTGCCAAGCACTGCGCTCAGCAGGCAGCCGGCACTCCACATGCAGGGCTGGGTGGTCCGTGGATATGGGGGTCTTACCCAGCAGAGAGGGACCTGAGCAAGAGAAGAGGACTACCTCACAGACGGCATGAAAAGACAGACCAGAATCACTCACAATCAATCCCGGGAGAACTCTTGGAAGAACTCTCTGGGTATGGGTACGTGTGTACGTCAACGGTGAAGAACGGGGCAGGGAATTTGTGAGGAGCTGGAGAAAGAACTGGTGAAACATAAATTATATACACACAAAAAACTGTGAGTTTGCCACTCAGGTGTGTATCTCTGGTGCACAGAATGGTGCTTCGGGATCAGATATAACTATATCTTATTGGTTACGCTTCTGAAATAGATTTTAAACATTTAAAATATATTCACAAAGCTTAAATGACTTGTGACTTAATTCACTGGTTACACAGAAATGTGCCAAGTTTAAGGAAACTCACTTTACTAAATAATGACTATAATAAATAGTCTCATCTTAATAATGACTACAATAGTTTCTTTCCAGTTATCTTTCAAGTTATGGCCTTCTCTCCAAGAGTATAGAAATAAAATCCAAACACATACTTGTAATATTCTGATCTCATTAGAATATATAAAATAACTTGCTTTAATTTCAAGTGAATAAAATGAAATCTGCTATACAGAAAAACAAAAAGCTTCAATTTCACTATTAGAAATAAAGTTATTCAGTGATTCAATGCTGAATATGTCTGAAACAGAAAAGCGAACAATGCTGCTAAGTTTGCAGTTCAAAATATTTGTAACGATTATTACAACTTCTTCTTCCACAGGAAGTGGTGAATGAATATAAAACTCCTTGGAGATTTCATCCAAAGCCAGATATCTGTATTCAGGACACCTTGGAACTGTACCAGTTTCTGGATTTGGGAACATGAGGAAGAATAAAACTCTTTCACAATTAAGAGCAGCAATGAAAGGAGATTCTGTCTGTGTGTGCTCTGGTTATCAAGTACTGACCAGAGGGGAAGCAGGTTGGCTATTCTGCATGTACAAGTGGTATCCTTTTGAATATGAAAACAAAGGAAAGCTTTTAATGATTTCTTAGAAAAAATATGGGCCAAATTTTATTCTACTTTTTTAGGCAACAATCACATCTGAATTATTTCTACGTATTTATATATGTTCTGAAAATATCTACAGTATTTTGATATATTTACGGTCATCGAAAGGATTAGTATTTTACTGCTAATACTGAGCAAGAGACAATCTGTGAGTCATCTGAACAGACTATTTTATATTCTCCTTCTTTTAAGCTATAAAACCAACCAATATGGGGATTTATTGAACAATTCAGATTCCATCCCTGTTGAATGAAATCTTCAGCACACGCTTTTTTGTTTGGCAGTGCATTACCATCAAAGTGACGGTGATCTGCCCTTCACTGCATCCTCTTTTCTAGGAGGTAAAGGAAAATAATACCTCTCCCCTAGCATTTTAATCTGAATAATGTCAAATCAAATTGAGTACCATTATGAGGAAAATAAATCACTAAAAAGAAAAATGCAGCCTGAGCTGTGTGAGCAAAAAAATTGGAAAAACACTATACTTGGCCTCTATGATGGTTAGAGTATTACAAACTAATTTTAGATAATTGAATTTCATGTTAGTTTCAGCATCTTCTAGGATATCCTTGTAATTCACCTTAATTCATTCATCACTCTTCAATCATCAGCCCAACACAGTCTCCAAATACAGAGCTGATGAATAAAGACAGACAACTCTATGGAGGGAGGGAAGAAAGAGGTGAAGAGTATTATCTATTTTACAGATGATGAGAAGCAAAAAATAAAGTTATTTATTACAAGCTATACACCATGTGTGGCTAAGCCAATGCCTTTGCCAAGATGTTGAGTCAAAATAAAGAAAATTATGTAAATGTAAGCCTCTGGCCCCCGTTTTAAAACTGGCATCGTGTCACACACAATCTTCTCTCCAGGTTCTTCTTGGATATTGTTTTGAATCCTGCTAAATGAACACTTTTATGAAATACTATCCTTTTTCTTATTGATAAATCATTTCTATCCAATGGTCAATAGTACCTTGTAATATGAAATGTTCCTTAAGTAAATATAATCATTTTAATATTCCTATTACTAGGTCTCTAGACACCACTATTTTTTATATTACAGGACAAAAATATGTACATATATTCCCTAAGTACTTAGTATTACTGAATACAATGATCTCCAAGGCCCCTTCTGGCTCTCAGTTTTCAAGAGACAAAGATAGTGAGTCTCTTTATTCTCCCATCATTCCTATTCTTTCCTCTCCTGCTTTCTTCTACAGTCTCGAAGGCAGTAGGCAGAGTGCCAGATTCATACAAAAAAAAAAAAAGAACTGGCTCTACAATATTGTTGACCAAATATCAGCAATCAGCAAACATGAAATTGTCACAGATTCTGAAACAAAAAGTACAAATTTCTCAAAAGTAACCTTAACCTAAATTGGCTTTTATGGAAAGCGGGGTGGTTAATTGGAGGAAAGGTATGGTGAGTTTGTTCCTAACCTCAACAGACAAATTTGTTTGGATTTCCCACCTATACTTTTGAGAGAAACTGTTTCTTTCTGAAACTTTTTTCTGTATCTGTATTTCAGGAAACTCAGAGAGAAGGGATAGATTACCACTCAACACACAACCTTGGAAACTAAAGATTTCAGCGGACTTGTTAAACTTAGCGGAATTTGCAGTGTGCAATGGTAGCACAAAGCCATGTTTCTGTAGGGACAACAGCGTAATCCCATAAATTCTAGCAGCCACTGACCTCTACCACCATTCCTTGGAGAGAAAAATTCATATTTCCTCAGTTTTCTTTAAAGTGCTAAGTAATAGCAAATTCAAGCCCTCCCCCGGGGTTCCCACTGTCCATCCCTGCTGCCAACCGACAGGCAGCCCATTCTTTGCCTGTACAAGAATTTTGAAACCACTACTAAAAATAAGAATATAAAACAAAATAAACAAGTACGCTAATTTTTTTTAGCTTCATATATGGTGCCAATGTCTAAAGTATGTAAAACTGATACATAATTTGGAAATGAACTGGGCAGACAGAACTGAAATCAGTAAAACTGAAATCTGCAGCCCTTTAATACTGAGTGATTTGTGTTTGGTAAGTTGAGTTACTTCAGGCATTTCACTCATTCAACAATTTTTCTGTTCTGAAGTCTTCTTTTGAATGCTTTTCTTCGTGTTTAACTTCTAGTAGAAGTTTTAAAATGAACAAATGCCTATTTGAAACAATTATATGTGTAACATAAAAATTAAAACAAAGTTAGAAAAGCACACCCATTCAGAGCCATACAAATACTTTAAGAGATTACCAAATTTTCTTTAAAAAGTTTATGGATCAATCTCTTCTCTTGTCTATCAGAAACTACTTGACTTCTATAAAATAAACACAAAAGTACAGTACTTGTTATTTTCGTGGTTTTATGATTTTAAAAATATTTTCTCTGCAGAAGTCTTCACCCAGTTTTTGCCTCTCAGCTCTCAACAATAATTTTTTTTTATATAAGGCTTTTTAGAACTGTATCATTATAGAGAATGTTAACTGTTGTACTGAATGCAGCTGTAAAAGATGTATAGTCTTTTTGCTTCCAACCTATAAAAGAGAAAGGGTCAGTTCAGTAACACTAAAGGGTAGCGAAGTGGGGTGGTGAGAAACATTCCTGAGTTTTCTAAGCAGATAAGCCATCAAGTTTTCAGGACAGTGAAGTGGAAGTAGCGACTGCAAGAGCCAGTTATGACAGCGTGGCTTCCCTTTTGCTAGTGCTAGCAGCCTGATGAGTGGTTCTAACTGTTCCTCAAAGGGCAGGCAAAATTAATCTCCAGAGAAGACTTAAAGAAAGTATCCTGGTCTGATTCCATAAAAATAAGTGTGTATTGGGTTTAGAAATATGAGAAAAGTTAAAGGAGGAGATGTTAGACTATGAATTTTGTGTCATTGTCTTTTAAAGGAGAAAGTCCCGCCAACTCATTTGCATAACCTTAAAATAGCCACGGTTGAAAATGCAAATGGCTCCTGTAACCAGCAAGTGGCAGTGCCTTTTGGGTCGGGCTGTGCCAGGCTGCCAAGATACAGGTGGGCAGCATGTGGCAGGAAATCCTTTTGTGATCCTTCTGGGCTATAACAGGAGAGGCAAGCAGACTCTTGCACGTCAATCCTGGACCTGGGGGTGAAGTGTTGTACTACAGACATCCAGGACAGCCACCAAGAAACTGATTCTTAGAGAGCCTCCTTTGTTTCACTCGACTAACTAGGAGTTGTAGGGAAACTGAGGCTGTTCATTAGCACTTTTGTCATTTGTCTTTTTCCATCTGTCTCTGTCCACACTCTTACCTCATACTAAAAGGCCTCTAGCTTTATTTGTATGCAGCATATGGAATAGAATAACAGGATTTATTGCCGTCTGTGGATCACAGCCTGATTTCTTCATGTAAACTTTACATAGCTATATGGAGTATTATTATTTATATCTAATAGATTAACTATGCTTACACACAGATTTCTATCTTTTAAAATATTTGACAAAAATTATATTTATGGTGCACATGATGTGAAATATGAATACAGTGTGGAATGGTGAAATTAAGCTAACTAACACATCCATTACCTCACAACCTTATCATTTTTTTGTGGTAAGAACACTTAACTATAATCGCCATGTTGTTCGATGTATCTCTTGAACTTATTCTTCCTGTCTGATGGAAATTTTGTATCCTTTGACCAACAAGAGATTTATATCTTTAGATAAAATAATATTTTTAAAGTTTTGGTATAAATACTTCTCACTTCTTAAACTTAACCTTCTATGTTTTATGAAAAATAACCTTAAAAGTATAGGATAAATCCACATCAATTTTTACTATAGAAATTCACTTCCCATCACACAGCATTGTAAAGGTTCAAGAATGAGCTCTGCATGGTCCACAGTCTTTGTTACGAACAGAAATGAGTTCAGAAACGAGTGATTTTTTTTAAACCTCGGATGAGTGGGAGCAGCTTATTGGCTCTTGTCATATGGGAGAATCATGGACTTTTTAACTTTCCACCCAAAGCTGGAAATAATTGGTTTCTACAATAATTCTGATAGAAATTTACCCACCTTACTGGAAAGACTTCTTACTACTCTGTAAGGTAGCACATTCCATTTTTAAAATGTTTCTTGTTTTTAGAAAGTCCTACTTTATTTTGTGTTAAAAACCTTTCCCCATTCAACTGTTAGTCATAAATCCTAATTCTTTCCTCTGGAGTTATACAAAACTAGTACCATTTTTCTTCCACACGAGAGCCCTTCAGATATATGATTAGAGGCATTAATTCACCCCCTGCTTTCACCTTTCCTAGGCAAGCAGCCTCAGGAAATTCAACTTCTCCCATTCTCCTCTTCCTCCCTCACTGCCTTTCTCTGCTTTACTATGTGGACTGAGCTTTCCTACTTTCCATAAGCACTAACTGAGTATCTACTAGGTATTAGGCACTAGACACATGCCTATATAAATGACACGAGCTCCAGACTCTCACCTTCTTCAGCGTTCTTTCTAAATTGATTCCAGTTTGTCAACATTTCTCTTTCAATAGAGCCCTCAGAAGTGAACATTTTCAGAATGTGACAGAACTATTATCTTTCTTACTCTGAACATCGTATTTCTCTTGGTATACCTAATTCCTTTTGCCTGAGCCTTGCTGTTTTCCCCAATGCCATTCCTCCAAATGGGTCTAATGTGGACTTTTTTGGGGGAAAAAGGTCTACACACATGGGTTCCTTTTCTTTTCCATCAAGCAATTGATGACAATAGAGTTCCTCCGCAACTATGTATAAGCTGCTTTGGTTATAGGATGTCTTTTCCTCTTTGGAGATTTGGTTTCTAGCTTTAGATCTGGATATAGCATTTTAACACCATAATAGATTAAGTCATCCTAGAACACTGTATGCCTCATTTGCTGTGGCTGGGAAGGTAAGCCATTGCCTGACTTACATCCTGTTTATCTGACTTTTTAGTTTGGCCACTTTATAGAGATTGTACCGTTGACTAGAAACAGGTGTGGACAAACAGGCTGATCTGTGGTTGGATGGCTTCCGTCCACAGAAACTGTCTCCATCAGAAGAGGATATTGCCTCCACATTGGAAGAATGGTTATGGGCTTTCTTTTTTACCTATTGATTGGTTTATAAAGACAAAAATTAAATTCTCCCACATAGCTACCCCACAGCAGCCATGAAAGCTTGCTTTTTATGATTTTTTTAAATTTTAAAATAATGTATCAAGAAGTTCCTAATTGCCAGTTTAGAGTTGCCCCCTCTGTCACTGATTTCTTCATTATAGAAACTATAGATGATAGTAATAGTAATGTATTTATTATAAATAGCTAGAATGTGTTTATTAGATACCAGCCATTGTACTGGGCACATTATATCCTATTATCTCACTATTACTTCGTTTAGTTCTCGCAACTACTGGTATGTTCACCCCCCTTGACACATCAGGAAAATGAGACTCAGAGAGGTAAAGCAACTTGCCTGATTTCGCAGCGCTAGTAAATGAGACTGCAGCATCTTCTTGTCACTCATTCATGGGGTGATTATTTTAAATCAGTACTGAGTATGGTTCTGGGTGGGGCATCACCTAAGGCTATAGTTAAAAGAGGTAGCATGAGCCTGGGCAACATAACAAAACTTCATCTCTAAACAAACAAACAAACAAAAACAAAACAAAACAAAACCGCTGGGAGTGGTGGCACATGCCTGTAGTCCCAGCTACCCAGAAGGCTGAGGCACAAGAATTACTTGAACCTGGGAGGCGGAAGCTGTAGTGAGACAAGATCACGCCATTGCACTTCAGCCTGGGCGACAGAGGGAGATCTCAAAAAATAAAAATAAAAAAAAAAGGTAGCCTGGCATTCAGTGTGGTTCACTGCAAAGAACAGGAGTTTTACGCAGGTTCTAGTCTTGGCTCTGACACTAGGTAGCTGCATAACTTTGGGCCAAAGGTCATCTTTGAACAATATCTTCATTCTCTATAAAATGAGAATAATTATCCTAATTTCCTAGTGTGGTTGTGAAGACTCATTATTTCATACTTGTAAAAGCATCTATGACAGGCTGTAAACAGAGTAGAAGTTGAATCGATAGTCACTGATTCAGTGTTCTGCATTTTCAAATCCCAATGCAGGGCATACTGTCATAGCCTCACAACTCCCACTGCATCAGACTTGGAGAACCTAAGGGGAGTGACATTGTATAGCAGAAACGTCCCTTCATTAAGCACTCAGTGCTTGTCTCATGAGTGGTCTTTGTAAAGAAAAGTCAGAAGAGAAAGTGCAGTGGTATAAAAGGGAGAATAACAAAATTCCAGTTTGGGGTTTACCATTGTTGACTGGTTGATAGTCAACATAACTATTCTCAAAGGTCAATTCGTTTTTGTGGGAAAAGAGAGACACTGAGAGGACACTGCCTGCAGTGGGTTTGAACCCTTTCACAACTGACTTACAAGTAGGAAACAAATATTTATGGTGTGCAATTTGTTTGAATAAAAATGCTCTCCTTATTCCTTTATGCTCACTGCCCAGCTTGCCTCAGTTTCCCTATTTGTAAAGAGGGAATGGCAGTACCAACTCCCAGGGTTGCTGTTGGGCTGTGGGAATACAGTAAAGGTTCTTATGACAATGCTGGGACATAGTAAGAATTTAATAAATGTAATTGGCTGCAGCTATTGTTGGTATTTGGCTATTCTCTCTCTTTCCACACATGAGAAAATATGCTTATCTCTTTCACTGATGCTAAGAATGACAAACACAAACTTATTTTAACACAACTTGTCCTTTAGTTCTCTAAAACTGCATGGATGTGGAGTCTGACCTGGTGAGGCCTTTCAGATGCCAATTCGGTCAGCCAGGAAGGAAGGATTAGGGTCTAAGAAAACAATAGAAGGCCCTCCTGCCCTGTAGCTCATCTGTCCTAGATGTGCTATTCTTAACAGATCTCTGATCTGGGACTCTAATGCAGATCCCAGATCCTTATTTTTAACTTGGGGGAAAAGTGTAAAGGTATGAAAAAGTAGAGAATGGTAAAACAGACATATCACTTATGAATGTTAAAACTGAGTCATAATTTGCTTCAAATCTTTTTTGTTGTTGTTGTTGTTGTTGTTGTTGTTATTGTTGAGACGGAGTCTCGCTCTGTCGCCCAGGCTGGAGTGCAGTGGCTTGATCTCGGATCATGGCAAGCTCTGCCCCCCAGGTTCACGCCATTCTCCTGCCTCAGCCTCCCAAGTAGCTGGGACTACAGGCGCCCGCCACCTCGCCCGGCTAATTTTTTTGTATTTTTAGTAGAGACGGGGTTTCACCGTGTTAGCCAGGATGGTCTTGATCTCCTGACCTCGTGATCCGCCTGTCTCGGCCTCCCAAAGTGCTGGGATTACAGGCGTGAGCCACTGTGCCCGGCCATTCAAATCTTTTTAAACTAATTAAATAAACGTACTGGGCACTGAGAAATGAAACACAACTGATAAAGTTCTCACTCCCTTTGTCTATCTCCCCAATCCTGTGTCCCCTGTTCCTTCCTCAGATATAACTGCTGTAATCAACTTGATGGCAAGACTTCCAGTCCATGGTTTTATATATTTACATGCAGATATTCACAAGCAAAAATAGTTTTGTACGTTTTAAGGATTTATATGCACTATAACATAGCATACTTATCCTTCTGCAGCTTGTTCTGTCATTCAACATTTTTCTTTTTTTTTGAGATCTATTCATGTTTACACGGCAGCTCTGGTTCATTCACTGTAACTTTGTACGGTATTCCATCTTATGAATATTCCATATTGTCATTTATCCACTTCCTCACTAATAGATATATTTGGTTATTTCCAATTTTTCTGCTATTGCAAAAAAAATGCTGCTTTATACATATCTCCTTATGTTTATTAATAAGAATTTCTTTGGGAATAAATCTCTATGGAATTGCTACATGGGGGAATACATTTTTATTTGAAAACTACCACAAAGCTCTAAAAATGTATGGAACTTGCTGCTGTCAGAATTGTTAAATGTTGCCAAATTCATGAGTCTGACATGGTTTTAATTTGCAATTCCTTATTACTACTGAAGTTGTGTATGTCTTTAAATATTTATCGGCTATGCAGGTTTTCTCTTCAGTGAGCTGCCATTAAATAACCTTTACCCATGTCTCTAATGGATGGCTTGTCTTCTGTTTATTGATTTATAAGGGTCATGTGCACATTCCTGGTGCTAATCTTTTGTTACATACACTGCAAATAACTTCTCTTCCTTTAAAAAGAAAAAATCTGTCTATGGTGTCTTCTGTCATCTCAAAATTTTCAAACTTTGATGTGGTCAAATGTCACCTTTTATGGTTTGTGTTTAATCTTGCTTAAGAAATTACTCCTGCCATAACCTCTATTTTCTAACAGTTTCAAAGCTTAACTTTTCTCTAGGTTTTTAAATGATCTGAATTTATTTTTGCATATTGTTATCCGGTAGAGATCTAATTTTCTTTTGTCCCATATGAAAGGCCATTTGTCCCAACATCATTGCTCAAACAGTCCTTTCCACACTCATTTGTAATGCTACTTCTCTTTTATGGCAAGTTCCCATATCTGCACCAGACTTTCTCCTTTGGCCTTACTAATCTGGTCGTCTATTCCAAACTTTCTGCATCACTACAGCAAAGCACAGATGTTTTCCTCTTGTACATATCAATGAACTAAAAGTCAAAGACTTGGGCTCAGGTTTCTAGTCTGCCACAGACATGTAGAGAAGTTACTTTTTCTGTGCTTCAGTTTTGTCATCCATATCATGTAGAGTTTATTCTATTTTCCCACTTGGCTCCTGCACAAGGTTAAGGTCTTACCTATAAAAGAAATTCAAGGCCATAAGAAAAGTTTTCCATCACCTTATTAAATAGCAGAACATATTCTCCTAATGGCTGCCAAAATTAATTTTCACATCTTTTTACACAATTTGGATAAATGTTTCCCATACAAAAAAACAAACAAACAAAAAAAAAAAAATAGAGGAGACTAGGATAGGGCCTCTATAGGGTCACAAAAATTTAGGTTTAAACCTTAGCTTTTTCTACTCTGTGTACGAAACCATGGACAAATCCTGGAAATTCAGTTGCACATGCCACACATTTTCCAATGGAAAAAGGATAATCAAATATTCCTCAAAAAATCACAAAATACGGTCACTCTCTGTATGTATGAATTCTGCATCCGTGGATTCAACCAATCACTTACTAGTTTATGACTGAATAAAACAATCTCTCTCAGTCTCACTTTCTTCAAACATGGGAAAGTGACTTTACATGCCTGTTTTTTTATCAGACAAGTATTATTTGAGCATCTAACTGTCTGCAGATACCTTTCTAGTGCTGAAGTTACAGCGATAAAGAAGTTCTTGCCCTTAAAGAGTTTATATTGCAGTAAGGGAGACAGATAAAACACAAGTAAACAATGATAAACAAGCAACTAATAACATGCAACTGAGATGACACCTTGAAAGTGTTCTATAAATGGAAACATACAAACATATGGTATTCTAAGTTACTATCATTAGGAATGTGGTAGAAAGTTCCTCTGAAGTTGATCACAAATTAGAGGTGTAATTACTTTATCTTATTTGAAATAAGCTGGTAGGGAATCAAGCCATACCAGAGACCCAGAAACTTCATTCCATTTGGTTCCAAGTACTCCTCTAGCCTTTTCTTTGACCAGTCCCTTACACAGTAAACTTCACTCCAGCCAGGCTGGTCTATTTACTGCCCCTAAATGTCTACCTATCTTAGCCTCTTCTAACATTCTCCCCTCCTAGATGACATAAAGTCTATTCTCCACTTATTTAGTTTTTACTCATATACTGTTTAAGTGTATTAAGTCTAGGCAATTTTCACTATTTCCAAACTGACAAAGTTAAAAAAGAAGTTACATGCATATATGCATTCTTTTCCTCATTATTTCCAATACAATACACAAATCCAATACACTTAGGATTTTCTGATGTATTTAGGATTTTCGTAACTGAAATAATGAGAATCCAGTGTGCAAGGCAGAGGATGAATGATATATTTTCTTGAGGGTAAATTTTTAGGGGTTAAGGCATTAGATTAAGCACTGTTAAGGAGCTCAGGACATAGGCAATTTGATGTAGGTGGTTGGGCAAATAGCTAAGGTTTAATCTGATTATGCAGAGCTCTTAAGATTTTCTAAAGTTGTGTTTCAAATCCATGAAACAATTTTCAAAAATCATTCAGCTTTATGAGTGCATAAGTGAGAACTATTCAATAAGAAAAATTGTTTTGAAACAAGCATATAGTTAAGATTTTCAATTTTCACTGATTATGCTAATAAAACTCACGTAACCCGAAGAGGAAGAAACAAAAATCAGAGAATAAAATCGTTATCACTTTTTTTATCCTCCCCAGAAGAAAAATCCTTAATGTCAAAACTGAAATCCATCATGACAGGAATATGAGAATTTTTAAAAATGTAAATACATGTGGATTAATCAAGATCATTTTATAAAAATCTCTATTCCAGCCACAGAGAAAAAAGTTAGGATTGTAAATAAACATGATTAAGTTTCTGTGGGTATCAGCCACCAGTTTTGAGTGTTTACTATCAGGGAATCTTCACTATGTATGAGTATACATATTTTAGCGACGAGAACACTGATATTCAAATGACTAAACAATTAGTAAGAAGTGCAGTAGGGAACTGAATCCAGGAGTATGTGGTTAAAGAGAGAATTTTTCAGAAGCTGGCAATATGAAAATTAGTAGAAAGAAGTGACATATTAGTTCAGCCCCTTTATAACCTCCCTATCCAGTCTCTCCCAGTCCTGTATATTATGAAAATAAGATTAATCTTCCTAAATGATATTTTTGTCATTTGACTCCCTATTTCAAAAGCCTAATTGTTCTCAATCTAGAAGAAACTTCTTAGCCTCAAATTCAAGACTCTTCAAAATTTGACTTCTCTCTCCTAGCATAAATCTCATTATCCTGTTGGTCCACAAACTTCACACATTTAAAAAGCACTTATTGCTGGGCGTGGTGGCTCATGCCTGTAATCCCAGCACTTTGGGAGGCCGAGGCGGGTGGATCACCCGAGGTCTGGATTCGAGACCAGCCTGGCCAACAGGGTAAAACCCCATCTCTACTAAAAATACAAAAATTAGCCAGGCGTGGTGGCACACACCTGTAGTCACAGCTACTAGGGAGGCTGAGGCAGGAGAATCACTCGAATTCAGGAGGCAGAGGTTGCAGTGAGCCGAGACTGCACCACTGTACTCCAGCCTGGGTGACAGAGTGAGACACCGTCTAAATAAATAAATAAATAACAAAAAGCACTTATTATGGCTAAACGTGGTGGCTCAGGCCTGTAATCCCAGCACTTTGGGAGGCTGAGGCGGGTGGGATCACTTGAGGTCTGAAGTTCAAAACCAACCTGCCCAACATGGTGAAACCCAGTCTCTACCAAAAATACAAAAATTAGCTGAGCATGGTGGCACATGCCTGTAATCCCAGCTACTCTAGAGGCTGAGGCAGGAGAATCACTTGAATCTGGGAGGTGGAGGTTGCAGTGAGCCGAAATCACACCAGTGCACTCTAGCCTGGGTGACAAAGCGAGACTCTGTCTCTAAATAAATAAAATAATAATTAAAAGCACTTATTGAACACCTAATCTGTGTTGGACTCTGTGAAAACACAGACTTGTCCATAAATTGCTCAAAGTATAGTGTTCCGTAATTATATTTGTGTTACTACCTTCTGAGGCCTTCACCCAGTTATTTCTCCTAAATGGACTGTTCTGTTCTACCTATATTCCTTCCTTCCCCATATACCAAAATCCAACCCCTTCATGAAGCATACACAAAACGATTTTGATAGAAATTGTTCCCATTCATTTGGACCCCTAGAGCATTAGATTTCAAATTTGTGTGCACTTGATTGTTGGTATACAGATTCCTAGGGCCCTCCTCAGAGATTCTCATTCTGTAGGTCTGACTTCACCTAGCCTAAGAATGTGCATTTAAATATATCTGTCGGATTCCTAGGTCCATGCTCTTTCTATCCATCCTTTCACACAATCGGTTTCATCATTTTCTCCTCTCACTGAATTGACTGCTGAGTACTGTGGTATCATACAGACACAGTCTTGATCTCAACTTTATTCATCCCAGTGATGTTAGCTCTTTGGTTACCAGCCATCTCTTGGTCCTGAACACATTCTTGACATGATAAAGAATAAAAGTTACCTATGCTGTAGGGTCTAGATTTTTTTGTCATAATATTACTAGTCGCATTATTAGACTAAGTCTTTCTATTGGATGGAATGGCACATGGACACGGAGGCACATTTACTGGACTGAGTGGTCCAAACGCTGCTGACTTGTGATGTATGCTTGCACTGGAAGAGACAAAGAAATCTCTTTTTGTACTACAGATTTCGTGAAGCAGGGGCTGTCTTTTATATTTAAATTGATAGTGCTTACACACTGCCTCTAATTGAGCGGTACTGAGCACGTGCTGAATGAATGAACAATGAGTGTATCTAATCAAAAAACGACTGAGGCAATGTATTTGCATGTCTCCTTGAGAGCAATTTTAAATAATATGTATTCAATGTAGAGAGCACATTTGTTTCCTTCAAAAGGAGAACAAATGTGAAATATTAATTCCAAAGTTTACACTAAGGACTTAAGACTGTTACATACGTTCTGTCTTACAGGCAGCAAGTACTGATGAGATTAGTGTTACGAAATGTATTAAAATCGGGTGTTTCTGCTTACTTTTAAAATTGTAAACAGAAAATGATACTTTTAAAATTGTAAACAGAAAATGATTTCTGAGATAGTAAACCTAATTTACAAAAGGAACGTGGTAGCATTTTAGTAGCAGTGGCAGGACTTCAAAGGGTTTGATGTCATAACCCTGCTATTTTTTAACAGAGAAACATGGCTTCCAAAAAATAGTGAAGCCAGTGTGGTTGCTTTGTATTTATGAGTTTGATGCAGACTTCAAGCAGTACATCTCAAAATGACTTGTGATATATGCCATTTTTTTTTAGGAGTCTGAACACAGAAAAGGCCAAAGGAAAGGTGGCATTCTCTTCCTTACAAAGGAATAACAATGTCCCGGTCTCTGGAGACTGAGATGTGAAATAGCCCACACGTACCATTTCGACTGTTACCCCAGAGGAAAGCACAGCCAAATGAGTCTTTTTCTGACATCCCAAAGCACACTCTTCAGCATAAATTCACCACTGACATTAGAACAGTCATGAAATCTGCATTTCCAAAAAAAAGTCAAGGAAGCTACAGATCCAAGAGAATATCTTCCCTGTAACAATTTCAGGAAAGCTTCTAGAATGGGAGCGGAAAGGACCTAGGTACTGGCTTCCTCTTTATCCCAGCGTGCCTTGGAGAACACTCTGCATAGACCTTCCAGAGACAAAATAGAACATCAGTTGTTCAGAACTGAATTTTCAGGAAAATTGAAAATAGCCTAATTTTACTTTTGCCTTATGGACATATCCTGGTTCCTTCTTTCAAGACATGAGTTAATTATTATTATTATTTTTTTTTTTGAGGAGGGAGAGAGATGAAGAGAAGGGGAGAGAGAAAGAGAGGTGGAGAGAGGGGAGAGAGATGGGGAGAGAGAGACAGAGGAGGCAGGGAGGGAGAGAGAGACAGAGGAAGAGAGGCAGAGAGGGAGAGAGGCAGAGAGGGAAAGAGACAGGCAGAGAAGGAGAGAGGCAGAGAGGGAGAGAGGGAGAGACGGAGAGAGACAGAGGAGGCAGAGAGGGAGAGAGAGACGGCATGAGTTAATTTTTAATCTAACTCCTCAGTGTAATGGTCAATAAGCTCTTTGACCCTGCCAAAGAAAAAAAAGGCCCCTCCACATTGTCATAATGTCTGTTAAACTCCAAGATCTCATTAACCAAATTCTGCTTAGTCACGTGGAAAATTCAACAGATTTAAATCTTTCAAGTATTGGAAATAAAACCAAATAGTAAATACTCACATATGATATCAAAATTTTTGTGTAAAGCTACTGTTGTTCTGATTAATGTTTGAATACTACATTCGTTCTACTAAAAAGAAAAAAAGTGATGGCCTTACTTCTCCTGCAAATTACTATATTACTACTATAAGGGAGCACGGGACCAGCCACGTGCTCAGTACTGCTCATTTACAGGCAGTGAGCCCTCAAGTCACTCAGGCCAGTCAGTGTTCTTCCATGTCTGTGTACCATTTTATCCAAAAGAAAGATCTGTTCCCCTTAAATTATATTAGTCAGTGGATTAACTTTGATAAGTACATATTGATGTTGTTCACAATCACCTCCATTTCAAATTAATACTTTCCTTTGCATGTTCCATTTTCTGTATATATGAAACTTAAGACTTTATATATTTAATATGTTTAAGTGTATATATGCAATATATGTATATATCCATATCTATCCATCCATCCCTGTAATTTATGGAAAGGAAATTACATGGGGAAGTCACTCTGATTTTTCCATTTTCATCTATAATAATGGGGAAAAGTACTACTGCCTTTCTCAAAGGCTAAGGCTATATGGAATAGCAGAAGAGGTGCTTATTTGGAATGAGAAGATTTAGAGCTGGTTTTGCCACCTCTAGTATGTGACCTTGAGCAAATCATTTAGCTTCTCTGAAACTGTAAAGTAGATATACTGCTCCAGGACTTGCCTCTCACCAAAGTTTTTTTGTGAGGCTTCAGAAAGAGTTAATGTGGATTAAAATGCATTGAAAAACATTCAACTGATTAATAAATGTAAAATATTATTATACAGTACTTGAAACATATTTAAGTTATGCTAACTAAAGGCCACACATATATGTAAAGTAAAAATAATTATTCAGCATGGTGCGTGCCTGTAGTCGCAGCTACTCGGGAGACTGAGGCAGGAGAATCACTTGAACCCTGGAGGCAGAGGTTGCAGTGAGCCAAGATTGTGCTACTGCACTCCAGTCTGGCGACGGGGCAAGACTCCAGCTCAAAAATAAATAAATAAATAAATAAATAATAAAATTATTCAGCAAATCCATATATCATAGCTTTGTTTATATTACTATTAAGATAATCATTTTCAATTTCAGCAAGAAATTAATGCTATATAGATTTATGTAAGAAGAACATAATCTATAAATTATGTAAAATATAATTATAGAAATACATATGCATTTTAATTTCATTAAAAACATGATGAAATATGGATTTCATTATTTAAAAATGACATAACCTGGCCCTTTCCACAAATATGACTACGAAGTATAAATATGCTGTAGGAATACATATTATCATTTACTAAAAGGTCACACAGGCAGATGTGTATTGATGAAGCAGCTATATTACTGAAACATGCCCAAACTGAATTGTGATAATTAAATAATTTTAAATGTATCAAGAGAGATTAATGATTAAATGGTTCCAAGTGCTATGTAAATTACCAAACTGCTAGGTTTAAGTGCTGTGGAAAAAAAATAAAGCAGTGTAAGAGGATCAGGTGTGGTACATATCTAACTGTGTGTATGGATATGGTGCGTGATATATGGTAAGGCAGGTTCCAGTTTTAGTAGAGTGGTTAGGGTAGGTCTAATTATGAAAGTATTAAGCAGACAGACATAAAGCTCTCTGGGGGAAAGATGTACACAGCCAAAGGACAGCCAATGTAAAGGTGCTGAGGCCCCATTTGATTTTAACAAAACAATTTTGTGAAAGAGATAATATACCATTTAGCAGGTGAGTAAACAATGTCTCAAGGCAACTTAAGCAAGGGAATGGAGCTAGTAAATAATAAAGCTAGAGCTAGAACCCAGGTTTCCTGACTCTTGGTCCAGTGCATTTCTTTTGTTTTCTCCCACTGTTCACCAGGCACAGAGGAAGGTGCCCCATTTCTTAGAAAGCACCGTATAAACATCAAGTTTCATTGCTATTGTGGTGGTGGTGGTGATTGTGATTATTAATCACTTCCATGATATTTGTATTTTTTAATTTATGCATCATAGTTGTACATATTTCCAGGGTACATGCGACGTTTTGGTCCATGTATAAAATGTACTAATCAAGTCAGGGTAACTGGAATATCTATCACTTCAAACATTTATGTTTTCTTATGTTAGAAATATTACAATTCTCATCTAGCTATTTTGAAACACACAACAAATTGTCATATAATTTCTCTACTGTGCTACAGACTACTAGAATCTATTCCTTCTGATATTTCTTGAAAGGAAAATAAAACTCAAAGAATGATTTCATCTTCCCTTCCCATAGCTTATTTTTCTCCTTTATCTGTGCTTCTTTTCTTGAATGGATCATTTTACTATCAGACTATCAGTGAAAGTAATTATACTTCTCTGGATATTTGACAAAGGAAAGGGACTAAGAGTAGAAATAACCCATAAAATAGAAACCATTTCTGACAACATGAAAAAGCGCTGAGGAGGCCGGGCGCGGTGGCTCAAGCCTGTAATCCCAGCACTTTGGGAGGCCGAGACGGGCGGATCACGAGGTCAGGAGATCGAGACCATCCTGACTAACACAGTGAAACCCCGTCTCTACTAAAAATACAAAAAAAAAAAAAAACTAGCCGGGCGAGGTGGCGGGCGCCTGTAGTCCCAGCTACTCGGGAGGCTGAGGCGGGAGAATGGCGCAAACCCGGGAGGCGGAGCTTGCAGTGAGCTGAGATCCGGCCACTGCACTCCAGTCCGGGCGACAGAGCGAGACTTCGCCTCAAAAAAAAAAAAAAAAGAAAAAGAAAAAGCGCTGAGGAAAGAATGAACAGAATGTGGAGCCCAGTGATTCAGCAAGAGATACACATTTTCCAAGAGACAGGAAGTAAGAAAGTTAAAACAAAAGAGTCTACAAAAGAGGAAATCTGTAGAAAAGGCAAAAATGGTGGAAAGGGGGCTCAAGGGATGGAGGAAAGAGATTTTGAAATATTTTCAAGTAAAAATATGAGAATATTAGACAACAAACAATATAAAAAAAAGAGAATAAGAATCAGATTTCAGACACATTAGACTGAAGAGCTGGTGGAATTACTAACAGCAACAGGGAACAGAGAAGAGAGTCTGAAAGACGAGTAGCTTTCTTTTTGTAATGCTGGGTTTAAGGTGGCAGTGAGGTTCTCGCTAGTGGAAAGAGTGTTAAGAGCTTTAAGAGGTAAACTTGGAAGTTGTGTACAATCTAGAGCTGTTTGTCCAATACGGTAGCCTCTAACCACAGGTGAACACTGAGCAACTGAAATATGGCTAGCCTGAACTGAGATGTGCTCTAAGCATAAAATACACATTAGATTTTGAAAATTTTCTTTTTTTTTTTTTTTTTTTTTTTTTTTGAGACGGAGTCTTGCTCTGCCGCCCAGGCTGGAGTGCAGTGGCCAGATCTCAGCTCACTGCAAGCTCCGCCTCCAGGGTTCACGCCATTCTCCTGCCTCAGCCTTCCGAGTAGCTGGGACTACAGGCGCCCGCCACGTCGCCCGGCTAGTTTTTCGTATTTTTAGTAGAGACGGGGTTTCACCATGTTAGCCAGGATGGTCTCGATCTCCTGACCTCGTGATCCGCCCGTCTCGGCCTCCCAAAGTGCTGGGATTACAGGCTTGAGCCACCGCGCCCGGCCAGATTTTGAAAATTTTCTATGAAAGAAAAAAGAATGTAAGAATATTGTTCTGCATTGATTACATGTTGAAATATTTGCATGGATTGGGTTAAATAACATTAATAAAACTAATTTCACTTGTCTCTGTACTTTTTAAATGTGATTAGTAGAAAATTGAAAATTATATATGCAGTTTATGTTATATTTCTATTGGACAGCAATATTAGTTACATATTAACATCACAAAAGGGGCAGAGACATCATTCTCAAGTGTCTCAACTAAACATAGAAATGGGAGAAAAAAGAACACACATCATTATAATAGTTAATATTTACTAAGCACCCCAAGCACTATGCTAGACACATAAAGAGCACCGTCTTACTTGTTCCTCCCAAAAACCTTATTAAATATGATCATCTTTTACAGGATAAAATACTGAGGCCCAAGGTCATACAGTTAAATGCAGGTGTCAGGATTCAAGTCCATCAATGACGCCAGATCTCAGGTTCTAAACTGTCACATAAATTTCAGAACAAGTTATGCTCTCCAATCATTAAATGGTTAGATTTTAAATGTCATATTTAAATTAACTATTTATTAGAATGGTTTATTGTCAAAGTCAGTTATGTCCCAATTCAATTAAGAAGAAAAGGTACAAATCTGTAACTTTAGAATTATGATGAGCTACTGATGCTGGCACATTTTCACCACATTGGACCATTAAAGAAGCTTTTGGTGCAACTTCTTTCCGTTTATCAATGTCTGCTCCCAGAAATGCAAACCTGTCAAGTTAGATGGTACATATCCAACTGTCCAACTGAGATGATCATCCACCTAACCCTGAATAGCAGGGCCCTGTGTTCTGAACATAACTAGATACATAATATCTACTTGACACATTTTCAACATTCTCTTTCAGACCACGAAGGCACCTGAATCTCCCAAACTGACTAAAACGTTTTGAAGGAAGCTAGATTAAATGGAACCCTTGTTGAAGAACCAAAAATTAGGCTTACCCAACTGGATACTTTAAAAATGGATTTTGTACTCCTTGAAAATGCTATACGTTTGATGAAGAGAAAGAGAAAAAAGCTGGATACTTTGGAATCCTAACAGTAAACTCTCCTACAAATATAAACTGAAGTCAACAAGGTATCTTTCATTTATCTTTGGTTGGTTCATTGGTTTTAATTTCAAAGACAAACTTATCTTTCTTTCCTTTTTACCTTTAATTTCTACTACCTACCTGGGAAAGATGGTAACCACAGAACTGCTGAACTTGTATAGTCATAGCTATAATTACATAATTTTCAAAAACTTACTCATGTAAATGTTATTAAACAATTTATTTCCAATTAATAGCTCCAGACTAATTTTTTAAAAACCACTGCCATAAATCCACATTATAGAAATAGAAAAACAAAAGGAAATTTGAAAGAAAATATTTATTTTGGAATAATAAGACTAACTGGCAGAGATAACTTACAAGACAGTTCATATTGGACATGTATTCAAAAGGGAAGTGACCCACTAATTTCCTTATAAATTCAACCCCCTAACTTTACTACTCCCTGCCCATTTTTTTTTTTAAAGTAATATGATTGCAGCCCAGCACAGTGGCTCGCGCCTTGTAATTCCAGCGCTTTGGGAAACCGAGGTGGGTACTGATCACTTGAGATCAGGAGTTCAAGACCAGCCTGGACAACATGGTGAAACTCTGTCTCTACCAAAAATACACAGATTGGTCTGGTGTGGTGACCTGCGCCTGTAATCCCAGCTACTCAGGAGGCTGAGGCACGAGAATCACTTGAGCCCAGGAGGTGGTGGTTGCAGTGAGCCGAGATTGCACCACTGCACACCAGCCTGGGTGACAGAGTGAGACCCTGTCACAAAAAAAAGAAAGAAAGAAAAAAAAGTAATACAATTTGGATTTGGGTGTTAAAAAAAAATTCCTCTGAAGACACAAAGTTTCTGAGAAATACTTATCTAAACAGGAAGCATCACACTTGGGCAGGATAGAGCTTTTAAGAGCTTGCCCTTGATTTTAGCTCTTTTGGGTTAATGTTCCCATGACTTTTCCATTCAGCTAAAGAGATTTCCTTGCACTTGTTCCCTTACTCACCACAATTCCTACCTATACTTTAGGACAAAGCTTCAGAGCCCAAAGGAAAGAGCCAGTTGTCCCTAAAAATGCTTTGTCCACTCTGATGCCAAGGTGCCAAGAGCATGAAGCGACAGACCAGGCATAAGAGACAGCCACCTAGACTCGTCATTGAAGGTTGCCAAAATCGGGTCCCTCCTGTAGGGGAGTATCTCCCTCCTCCCAAACTTCACTTGAGACTCTCATCATTACAAATGTCAACTGTATAATCTTTACAGTTGCTCCCCACTTGTGCATTAGCATAAAGCAGCTGCTTTATTGGGTTAATTCAAAAGAGTTATCAAGTACCTACTGTGCACCAGGCACTGCTGTAGGTACTAAAAATATAAAAGTGAACAAAATGACAAAAATCTCTGTCTTCCTGAAACTTATATTCTGGTAGAGGACACGTTCAAGAAACAAGCTAAAAAAACAAAATATGCAGTACGCTAACTAATACATGCTTAAGAGACGACAAATGAAGCAGGCGAGGGGAATATACACGGTGGTGGGCGGGGTAGGAAAGGTTGGAATTTTAAGATTAAGTGGTCACACATAATCAGGCAGATGATATGTGGCTAAAAGGGTAGCCAGAGCAAAATCAGATGGAGTGGGGAAGAGAAAGGAAGTGAGCTTATTTTAACAAGCCCTGAAGTGGAGAGAAAACCCTACGGGGAAGGGGGAGAGGCAAAGACTGAATATGGACCACTGAAGACAAACGCGGATTTCACATTTTGCCTAAAGACCAGTCCTTTGAGGATGGCACAACAGATGTTCTCCCTTTATAACCAAAGAACCAGGCTCTGCTGCTAAAACTGTCAGGCAGCTCATCGGACACGGGTGAACACACACACACACAGCTTACTGCCGAGGAGAAAGAAGCGTTACTAATCCAGAGTGGAGGACTGGCCTGGGAAACCGGGCAGGGAGAGGAGTTGTCGGAAATAACACACCAGAAGCCCCTCCAAGCCCAAACACTGATAGAAACCCAGCCCCCTCCCAAGCCAATCTGCAAACCCAGGAGGAACCCACGAGCGCACAGACACACCCCCGGGGTGCAGGCGCGGTGCAGGGAGGAGAGGGGCAGGAGCTTGACCGTTAGGGCCCAAACCCCAGAACTCCCGAGGCAGGGTGGGTGCCGCGCGCGGGAAACGCCGTTCTCCGCTCCAGGCGCCGGCGGGCGGCGGCGAGAGCAGGTTCGGGGGGCCGGAGGGTGGGCTGCGCGCGGGAATGGCCGCCGCGAAGGAGGAGCGGCTTCTTCGGACATCCCAGCACCCGGCCCCGTGCATGCAACAGGGGGCTGGGCGCGAGAGGGCGCCTCGAGGTGCCGGGGCGGGACCGGGGAGCCGGGACCGAGGCAAAGTTCCCGAGACCCGCGGGCCTCGGGCCGACCCGCGCGCCCCCGGCCCAAACGCTCAGCGCCCGCTCCCCAGGCCGGCGCGGACCCGGCCCCTCCGAGGGCAGTGGGTTCCAGCGGCGAACCCGCAGCGCCCGCGCCGCCGCCCGCTTGGCCCTTTCCCGCCCGGTGCGTGGGTCCAGGAGAGAAAGAAAGAGCGGCGGTGGCGGTAGCGGCGCGCGGCCCCACTCACCATGATCCGCAGCGGCTGCGGCGCGGCGACCCGGGCGAGAGGCGATGCGCTGTCCAGGGTAGCCGGGTCCCTCTGCCCGGCGCTATCTCGGCGCCCGCGCCGGTTACCCCCACGCACACCCACGCCCGGCGCGCGCACGCCCGCCCGCGCCTCCCCGCCCCCTCGGGCTCGCGCCACCGCCGCGCGGCGCTCCGAGCCTCGGGGCCGTTTCGTCCCCGCCCCCTCTCCGGCAGGGGCCTCGCCTGCCGCCGCGCCACGAGGGCGCGCGGGGGAGGGGCGCAGGGCAAGCGAGGCGGCCCCCCACTCCCGTGCGGCCTCGCGGGCCCCCTCCTGGGAGACCGATCTCGCCCTCGCGTCGGCGGCGTCCCCTGCCGGCCGGGCGGCGATTTGCAGGCCCAGCCGGCGCCGGTTTCACGCGGCAGCTCAGCGTTCGCGGAGCCCCACGAGTACCCACCCGCTGGTCAGACCGGCGGCCGCTGCCGCGGGGAGAAGCAGTAGCGTGTAGGGCGGGCACGCTGGTCCTGCTTCCAGTTGGGCTTCGGTGGGTTTGAAGCACACATTAGGGGGAAATGGCTCTGTTCGTGCAGGTTTGCGGAGTCAGAGTTTCTTAGGTTTAGGGGGTGGGGTGGGTTTCTCTGGGGGTGCGGTGGGAAGCGGATCAGTTCGGATAACGGCCCTGAGCAGGAGGCTCTTTCCGCCTCCCGACCGGACGCGGGGCTTCCAGCAGACACCACCGATGGTGAGCGCACCCTCTTCACTGTGAACAGAACGGTGGCCTCCTAGAGCCTGCGCTTCTAGTTACTTTATTTTTGTGTGTGGCCCAAGTGAAAGACGTCGGAAAAATTGGACTTGCTTGAGTATTACATGAACTTTCCTCCATTTCACCCTTAAGCATGGGAAGTTGGCGGGCGTGGTGGCTCCCTCCTGTAATCCCAGCATTTTGGGAGGCTGAGGCAGGCGGATCACTTGAGGTCGGGAGTTCGGGACTAGCCTGGGAAACATGGCGAAACCTCACCTCTTAAATAAAAAATACAAAAATTAACTGGGTGTGGTGGCCCACGCCTGTGATCCTAGCCACTCGGGAGGCTAAGGTGGAGGATCGCTTGAGCCCACGAGGTCGAGGCTGCAGTGAGCCGAGATCGTGCCACTGCATTCCAGCCTGGGCGACAGAATGACACCCTGTCTCAAAAAAAAAAAAAAAAAAAAAAAGAACTTGTGAGGCTCATGTGGTAAACATGTTTATTGGGGTTGAGAACAGCCCGTGTGGCTGTGCACGGAGGTACCTGTACCATACACTTAGCATCCCACACCTGGGACGGGCGCCCTTGCAGAGTTTTGTGCAGTAGCAGAGTGAGTACCAGGGCTAAATCTTAATTGTCTTACAATCACCTAATATGTAGTTTCCTAATAGAGAGTTTTTCTTCCTAATATAGAATTTCCGTAGCTGAAGTGGTAAAATTAGGCACATACTTGTTTATAAAAGGCGGATGATTTTATGACCATAAACAGGTAGGTTAACCTAGTCTGATAAAAATCTCAGGAGTCAGCTCTGCCACATACTGGGTGTGTGGTATTGGGTTGGTTACCTAAACTCTCTGTGCTCCAGTTTCCTGATCTACAAATTTGGGATAAAATAGCACTTAACATTATATGTAGCTGTTAGGGTTAAATTAATACGGGTAAAACTCTAGAAAAATATCTGGTACAAAAAGTACTAGTTATTGATTTGTTATCAATTTGATACATTTGAGAATCAGAAAGTGATATTCTATTTAATGCTGGCAAATTTTTATAAAAAGTGTGGCCCAAATCAAAGATACAATTTGATTTCAGCTTCACTTACTTTTTTCACTCAGCAAAGATTTCAGTGCCTACTATGTGCTAGGCATTTTGGTAACAGCTAGGTTTACAGTGATGAAGAAAAACAGTCCCTGCTGTTAGGAGGTTTTGGAACCTGTGATGATCTATATTATGGATATTGAGAGACTTGAAGGAAATTCACACAAGTAGTCTCCAAATATTGTTTTTCCTTGGAATGATTTTCTTCTTTCTGTTTTACATGTGTTCTTTTTTCTATTTTACACGTGTTATGTTTAAAAGCTTTAAAAGTAGCTTCCACGTCTTGTGGATATTGAACGATAAAAACTCTGTACCTAAATTTCACTGTATCACTAATCTGATGCAGTAGAATGTGAATTCTTAATCTAGATAGTGATTTTTAGACATTATTGTATAAGTAGCACCAGAGGGTTTAATACAATACAGGGATGCCTGAGATCCATCAAGATGACCTCAGGTGAAGACCAAGAATATGAATTTTTTTTGTTTGTTTTGCTTTGCGTTTAATATTTGCTATGAGTTTCTCATTGCGGGAGTATCTGCTTCATTCTAGAGGCATCTCTGACCCTGCATAAAGTATAATGGAGTCTCTATGGGTCTTGAAGTGGTGAAACCTCCATTTCCAAGGAATATGAATTTTGAACAAGCACCACAAATGATACTGGTGCAGCCAGGCAGTCCGTGGATGATATTTTGAGAAACTAATACCATTATCCATTCAGGGAAAGTTTTAGTCTATTTTTCTAACAACAAGAAGGGAAAAAAAAATTTTAAGTGACAACGGACATCCGAGAACCCTGCTGCTGTTGCTTGCAAAAATTGTATCATCGATATCATCTAAACCTTGCAAAGCACACCAGGTAAACATGGGGAAGGAATTCTTAAACTTTGAATTATCCCTACACTTCCACATTACCATTTAGCTTGATAATCACTATTTTACCTTTATTCTCTAAAAACATGTCAACTCATAAGGCCAGAAGGAGATCTAAAAAGTCATCTATATCTTATCTGTTTCTTAAAATATTATTTTATGGCTTTCCCTATCACTACAACAAAGGAACAAATGAGACAGCAAATGCCAGAGGGTCTTTTTCCCCACCAATATTTTATTAAATAGAAAAAGGAAGTGGTGGCCAGGTGCGGTGGCTCACGCCTGTAATCCCAGCACTTTGGGAGGCCGAGGCAGGTGGATCACAAGGTGAGGAGTTTGAGACCAGCCTGGCCAACATGGTGAAACCCCATCTCTACTAAAAATACAAAAATTAGCCAGGCGTGGTGGCACACACCTGTAATCCCAGCTACTCGGAAGGCTGAGGCAAGAGAATTGTTTGAACCCAAGAGGCAGAGGTTGCAGTGAGCCAAGATAGTGCCATTGCACTCCAGCCTAGGAAACAGGGCAAGACTCCATCTCAAAAAAAATTAATTAATTACTTTTTAAAAAAGGAAGTGATTCTACCTGTATAAACACAGGACTGAAAACGTACCTTAACCAGATATAACTGGGAAAGGGTCTTAACTGGGTATAACATAAATTCCCATTTATTTATCAATGAAAAATTTAACATGCCATCACTTATATGATTTTATAATATTTACTTTCGTTGTTCTCTTGTATGGATTACACAAAAGCTGGAATCTGTTTCTTAGCTGT
This sequence comes from Rhinopithecus roxellana, assembly GCF_007565055.1. Classification (NCBI taxonomy): domain Eukaryota; kingdom Metazoa; phylum Chordata; class Mammalia; order Primates; family Cercopithecidae; genus Rhinopithecus; species Rhinopithecus roxellana. The sequence continues at coordinate 8,806,940 of NC_044552.1, read as the reverse complement.
ATGGCAAGCCCATATTGAGCATGTGTACAATAACATAGACTAATTGTGTGTTAGGTACTTACATGGATGTGGTGCTATATAAAGTGATGATTAGCATAATCTAAGAATCTTAAACCTAAAAATAGAGATCTGAGTGATACTCTTTCTCTCCCTCTGTCACATATCTTAGATTTTACAGATGAAGAAAGTGTGTCTCAGAGGAGTTAGAGAAGACCAATTAATAGACAGTGCTAAAACCTGGATCTCCTGAATCCTGGGTGAGTGTTCTCATTGTCTCTACTGCCTCTCCAATGCTAGCCTGCCAGCCCTCATCAAAATTCTGAAGTAGGCAAGCGTTGTTTTGGGGGGAGTTTAATCTCCTTTTAGTGTGGTTCTCTTCTGAACCATCCCTTCTTTTGATATACCTAGCATCTTTGTATTTTATCTTGAGAAAAATACAATGTATTGTGACTTTAAATCAATCTACTACATTTCTTCAAAGTATTTGTACTTTTAGGGTAGTAGTAGAAACAGACTCTGGAAATCATGTCCTTTCCTTGGCCATGTGCTCTGCTTTGTGTAAAGAAAGCTCTGCACCTATATGAGTTTAGAAATGAAAAATAATAAGATAAAGAGTAAAGAGTAAGCCCAAGTGAAGGCACATTGACAAAACTGAGTTCCCTCCATCAGATTTAGTGCAGCTTTCACTCGATATGTTAGGATTAAGGGTTTATGCCAAAGCAATATATGTGTATATTGGTCATTTGATTGGATGTACTAACAAGGAGACAATCATGACCTTGTATCAATCCAGATTTAAAATAAAGTTTATGTTAATTCGTTTGAAAATATTATGTTGAGTACTATATTCTAGTATAACGTTCTAGAGCAGAGGTTGGCAAACTACAGCTGCAGGACAAATCCAGTCAGTTGCCTGCTTTTCTAAATAAAGTTTGTATTAGAATACTGCCATGCCCATACGTTTATGTGTTGTCTGTGGGTGCTCTCATGTTAGGACAGCAGAGTTGTGATACAACCGTATGGTCTGCAAGTCCCCAGATATCTACTATTTGACCCTTTACAAAAAAAAAGTGCCAATTTCTGTAGGACTTGGATGATATTAATATGACCTGGAACAATATAGATAACTTCCCATGTTTTATGAAGCTCATATTTCAATGAGAGGAAGAAGACAATAAACAAGTCTAGATAGAGAAGTGTCATGAAGAGACAGTATGATGATAGAGTGACTTGGGGGTAGCACTTTATTTTTCTAAGTTTTTGCTTTTTAAATTTTTTATGTATTTTAATTTGTATATATTTAATGCATACAAGTGCAGATTTCTTTTTTTAATTATTATTATTTTTATTTTACTTTAAGTTCTGGGATACATGTGCAGAATGTGCAGGTTTGTTAATAGGCATACGTGTGCCATGGTGATTTGCTGCCCCTTCAACCCATCATCTAGGTTTTAAGCCCCGTATGCATTAGGTATTTGTTCTAATGTTCTCCCTCCCATCACCCCCCAACCCCGACAGATTTCAGTGTGTGATTTCTTATATGCATATATTGCATATTGGTGAAGTCTGGGCTTTTAGTGTACCCATCACTAACTAGTGAGTATACTACCCAATAGGTAATTTTTCAACCCTCCTACCCCTTCTACCCTCCTACCATCCCACCCTCTGACCTGTTAAAGTCTCCAGTGCCATCCACGTTGCTGCAAATCACATGGTTTCATTCTCTATGACTGACTGGTATTCCAGGGTGTGTGTATGTATGTGTGCGTATGTGTATACATTTTCTTAATCTAGTCCTCCATTGATAGACACTTAGGTTGATCCCATATCTTTGCTATTATGAATAGTGCTGTGATGAACATACAAGTGCAGGTATCTTTTTGATATAATTATTTCTTTCCCTTTGGGTATATACCCAATAGTGGGATCGAGGGATCAAATAGTAGTTCTATTTTTAGTCCTTTGGGAAGTCTCTATACTGTTTTCCATAAAGGCTGTACTAATTTACATTCCCACCAACAATGTATAAGCATTTCCTTTTCTCTACATCTTTGCCAATCTGTTGTTTTTTGACTTTTTAGTAATGGCCATTCTGACTGGTGTAAGATGATATCTCATTGTGGTTTGAAAATGCATTTATCTGATGATGAGTGATGTTGGGCATTTTTTCATGTTCGGTGGCCACTCATATGTCTTCCTTTGAAAAATGTTGGCTGGGCGCGGTGGCTCATGCCTGTGATCCCAGTACTTTGGGAGGCTGAGGCAGGCGGATCACGAGGTCAGGAGATCGAGACCAGTCTGGCCAATATAGTGAAACCCTGTCTCTACTGAAAATACAAAAAATTAGCCGGGTGTGGTGGTGTGAGCCTGTAATCCCAGCTACTCGGGAGGCTGAGGCAAGAAAATCGCATGAAACTGGGAGGCAGAAGTTGCAGTGAGCCAAGATCGCACCATTGCACTCCAGCCCGGGTGACAGTGTGACAAAGTAAAAAGTCTGTTCATATTTTCTGTCCATTTTAAAATGGGATTATTTGGTTTTTTTCTTGAGCTATTTGAGTTCCTTGTAGATTCTAGATATTTGCCCTTTGTCAGATGCATCGTTTGCAAATATTTTTTCCTATTCTGTAGGTTGTCTGTTTAATCTGTTGGTTATTTCTTTTGCTGTGCAGAAGTCTTTTAGTTTAATTAAGTCCCATTTGTCTATTTTTTGTTTTTGTTGTATTTGCTTTTGAAGACTTGGTCATAAATTGTTTGCCTAGGCCAGTGTCTTTTAAAAGAGTTTTTTTTTTTCCAGGTTTTCTTGTAGGATTTTTGTAGTTTCAGGTCTTACACTTAGGTCTTTAATCCATCTTGAGTTAATTTTTGTACATGGTGAGAGGTAGGAGTCCAGTTTCATTCTCTGGCATATGGTTATCCAGTTTCTCCACCGTTTATTGAAGTAGGGTGTCCTTTCCTTGGGAAGAACACTCTAAATAGGATGGTCAGGAAAGACCCCTAAGCACATAATATCTAAATTGAAATACCAGTGATGAAAACAAGCCAGCCATGAAGCCATGAGAAGATGTACGGGAAATCCTTCCTGGAGGAGAAGATAGCAAATGGAAACACTTTGAGACAGGAAAATCAGGCTTCTTTGAGGAACAGGAAGGTAGCCAGTGTGTCTGGAAAGTGTGAATCATCAGGGATTGTAGTGAGGATGCAGGTCCATCATCCTCCTGACCAAATCCTATAGATAGAGATCCATGTGTTTGTTCACACCATGGCCACTGGTCCCTGCTCTGTTGCTATGCCTTTGAGGACCTCAGTCCTGAGGAATCCAGGTCCTGGCAGAATATTTTTACGTGACGTTTACTGGTCAGCTGCAGTTATCCTCATTTAAAAAATTTAATGGGGGCCATTACTTTGTACCTTTGTAGCCACTTGACTTTATCGTTCATCTTTTTGTGATGCTCACTTAACTGATCTTATTTACGCATTCTTGCACTGTACCGTTTTGTCTTTCATAGAAGCTATTTTACTTAAATTGTCTTTGTTAATTTCTTTTTAAAATTTTTTTTAAATGTATTCATGGCAACTAGCACAGGCATAGAGTGGGATAGTGTACTTCACAAGGAAGGCAGTCCCTTGGCATGGCCTGCGATAGCCATTCCAATCCATACCACAGAGTGGCTGTTCCTTTCCCAGGTGTACCCCTCTAAGATTAACCCCACACAGTAGTCCTCTAGCCTATTTTTGTTGAAAACCTACTCTACAGCAAACTTGAAGCCTAGAATTCAACTGAGGAAGGAGAGAAAATGCTGATAAAAATCCAACCATTTAGGTCTCAAGGAGGGCACACTGCAGGGACTCCCCCTTTCTGTTCCCCATTGTAAGTGTGATTGTGTGAGTGTGTGTGTGGGGGGGTGGCAGTGTGAAGCCACACATCCTCTTCTGCTGGAGTGAGAATAATGTAAATAAGAGACTAGACTAGCAACTCATAATAAATCATTTTGAAGTCTATGATTTTTTGGCCTGTAGTTGGGCTGATCTGTAACGAATGATTTTTACAACATTATTTTAAAGTTGGGTTTTTTTTAGAGATGGGATCTCCTTTTTTTTTTTCTTTTTCTTTTTTTTTTTTTTTTTTGAGCTGGAGTCTTGCTGTGTCGCCCAGGCTGGAGTGCAGTGGTGGGATCTCAGCTCACTGCAACCTCGGCCTCCCAGGTTCAAGTGATTCTCCTGCCTCAGCCTCCCAAATAGCTAGGATTACAGGCACATGCCACCATGCCTGGCTAATTTTTGTATTTTAGTAGAGATGGGGTTTCACCGTATTGGCCAGGCTGGTCTCAAACTCCTGACCTCAAGGGATCTCCCTGCCTTGGCCTCCCAAAGTGCTGGTATTACAGGCGTGAGCCGCCACACCTGGCCAAGATGGGATATCCTTATGTTGCCCAGGTGGGGTCCCGAACTCCTGGGCTCAAGGAATCCTCCTGACTTAGCCTCCTGAGGAGCCAGGATTACAAGTTCATGCTACCACAAATTATTTTCATTACTGTAAATTATTGAAGATGTTATTGTGAATGTAGTTGGTGATAAAATTTACATGGATGCACAAAATTTAATAGACTCTTCCCTTGACTTTGCTTCACCTTAGACTGATTGGTCCTGCATTTTCTTTCTATTGTCATCAAGAACAAAAGCTTTCAATATGAAAACCCTATATGCCAACAAATAATCTACTCAAAAATTTTGTCAACTTCACCCTAAAGCAAGGAATTTAAATGTACTAAGAAGTCATCTGGTGGCCAGGCGCAGTAGCTCACGCCTGTAATCCCAGCACTTTGGGAGGCTGAGGTGGGTGGGTCACCTGAGATCAAGAGTTTAAGACCAGCCTGGCCAACATGGTGAAACATTCTCTACTAAAAATACAAAGAAATTAGCTGAGCATGGTGGTGGGCACCTGTAATCCCAGCTACTCGGGAGGCTGAGGCACGAGAATTGCTTGAATCTGGGAGGTGGAGGTTGCAGTGAGCTGAGATCACACCATTGCACTCCAGTCTGGGCGACAAGAGCAAAATTCCATCTCGAAAAAAAAAAAAAAGTCATCAGGCTAATAAAAATAGCTAGAAAATATAGTCTTATTTAAACATAGCTAATGCATTATTATATTTGTCCTAATTGGTGTTAAACGAGAATACAAAATAAGAACAGTCTCAACGTAGTTAACATTTTACCTTTCCAGTAAATTGATCCATTAACCTTGTAGAAGAAACAGAGATGACGAGTCTCAGTGATACTCAAAAGTGCAGGTCTCAGTTATGTGCCTTGTTATAACCTGAGCAAGTTCTTCAGTGTCTAGGAAACAGAGACTAAAGCAGGGTGTCCAATCTTTTGACTTCCCTGGACCACATTGGTCTTGGGCCATACATAAAATATACTAACACTAATGATAGCTGATGAGCTGAAAAACAAAATATCACAAAATAATCCCATAATGTTTTAGAAAAGTTTACATTCAAAACCATCCTGGGCTGCATGCAGCCCATGGGCCATGGGTTGAACAAGCTTTGACTAAAGGCATCCTATAATTAGTGCAGAAGTCATAGCAGGCAGCCTCAGCTTATAACTTCATCATTCTGTAAGCTCAAATGTGACATTTACAGGTAGCTATTGGGTATCCAATAGAAGCCCAAAATTATGCTAGGTAACTTACAACAGTAACTCATTTAATCTTCACAATAGTCCTGTGACTAGCCCCGTTGTAGAGGTGAGGGACCTGAGGTTCAGAGACATTCAGTAATGTACACAGGGTCACATGGTTAGGCAGTTGGAAAGTAGGAGAGCCAGGATTCAACCTGAGGCCTGTTGGACTGTTTCCAGGACACCATGCTGTTTTGAATAATCCTATCTTTAAGAATCCTTATAGACTTATCAGAGAAATTCACTTTCTTCAGGTCATTTTCTCACTTTTTGAGGGTCAGTCATTTCTATGACATGGGTCCACCGTGACTCTAGGAGAGCCTCACAGCATTGGTAGAAGAGTAGGGTTGAAGCAAAATGTTATGCTCATTAAGGTTGTCATAGTGGCTTAAAGAAAGCCTTCAGAGATCTGTAGGTTAATTTTGCAGTTACAGTGAAAGGGAAATTCTTCTGCATTGTTTGCTGAAGGAGTGAAAATACAAGTGTATGTCGCTGGTCTTCCTTCAGCTATTTGTATTAATGTCTAAAAGAGCAGATAAGGTGTGAGCCTTCCAGTGATTTTATTTATTTTTCTTAATTATAGAACATTTCAAACATATACAAAAGAAGACAGAATAATAATGAATAATGAATCCCAATGCATTTATCATCTATCTTCTTTTCTTTTCTTTTTTTTTTTTTGAGATGGAGTCTTGCTCAGTCGCCCAGGCTGGAGTGCAGTGGCGAAATCTCGGCTCACTGCAAGCTCCGCCTCCCGGGTTCACGCCATTCTCCTGCCTCAGCCTCCCAAGTAGCTGGGACTACAGGCACCCGCCGCCACGCTCAGCTAATTTTTTTGCATTTTTAGTAGAGACGGGGTTTCACTGTGTTAGCCAGGATAGTCTCGATCTCCTGACCTCGTGATCTGCCTGCCTCGGCCTCCCAAAGTGCTGGGATTACAGGCCTAAGCCACTGTGCCCAGCCCATCATCTATCTTAAAACACTCATGACCCATCTTGCTTTATCTATATCCTACCTATTTTCCCTCCATCTATTACTTTGAAGCAAACATCAGATATAATAATTTATCTGTAAATAATTTAGTATGTATCTCTAAAGAAGGATTTTTTTAAAAAACACAATCATAATACCGTTATAATACCTTAAAAATCAGATTTCTGATAAGGAGTTCGAGACCAGCCTAACATGGGGAAATCCTGTCTCTACTATAAATACAAAAATTAAACGGGTGTGGTAGCAGGCACCTGTAATCCCAGCTACTCAGGAAGCTGAGACAGGAGAATTGCTTGAACCCAGGAGGCAGAGGTTACAGTGAGCCAAGATGGCACCACTGCACTCCAACCTGGGCGACAGAGCAAGACTCCATCTCAAAACAAAAATAAAATAAAATAAGTATACAACTCTCCAACTAGGTTTATGTCTTTCTTTTTAACATTGCAGTTGCCTGATGTGTCTTTTAAGTCTCCTTTAATATATACATCTGTTCATCTCTTTTCCTTGTAATTTGTTTGCCCATAGAATTTCCAATAGTCTGGATTTTGTTGATGGCATCCCTGCAATGGGAATTCCATAGCTTAACAAGTGCTGTGCATTCTGCATGTTTGTAAATCGGTAACTGGCTCTAGAGGTTCGATCAGATTCAGGTGAGAATTTTTTTGGCAAAAATACTTCATTCATGTGTGGTGTGCTTTTGTATCAGGAAGCACAAAACATCTGATTATCCACTCTTTCTGTGATGTGTAGGCATGCTCAATACTACATTCAGTGATTCATTAGGGGCTGAAAAACTGGTATTCTAGCTCTACATTCCTTTTTCATTCATTAGCTAGAATACTTTAAAGCAAAATATCCCTCATATACTCTTTGGTTACCTAAGGGGTATAGTTTGTGTAGGAAAGACAGGATAAATGCCAATTATAAAATAAAGAGCTGGTTCATTAAACAATCTAAAAATGCAGAGAATGAGTTCAAAATTTAGATATGAGATAGGCGAAGAATAAACAGCATTTAGAAATACTTGTGCTAACTGCCAAGATCAATAATGCCACGTTAACTGTTGTTGCCCAACTTGTTTTTTCATCACTGATGTGCTACCTGAAAATAGAGTGGCTCTTTCAAAGAATTCGTTTTATTTATATAAGCTCTGAAAAGGAAAAAATTAACAGAAGGCTTTAACATGATTGATCCTTTTCAAGGGGATAGGTCAGAGTTCAGGAGAGGGAGTCATGAAGAATTTGTCTAAAATCTTGTTTGGTGACCTCATTGAACTAATTGGATGGAAAACTACATGTTTCAGTGATCTTGGGAGAAAATATAGTCTATGTCCAATCTCTAACTAATTCTGTTACAGGTAAATTTATAATTAATTCTATCAGTACTTCAGCTTAGTTCAGTATTTTACTTATAATGTTAATTTTGACTGTCTTTTTAGTTTCTGTCACACAGTAGATATTTGGTAAATATTTGAGACAAACTGGCCTTTTGTTATTTACCCCATGCCACCTGGGGTTTCTATGACATTCTAAAGAGAATTTTATCTGATTCAAAGCTCTTTGAAAAGTATATTATTTTATTAGATAATAGAAATACAGTCCCTGATTAAATGCCAATTTAATAATATATTTTTATAAACAATATTGTGAAACAAATGTGGTCATTACCATTTTGAGACCTGCACCATGCAAGTATTATAAGATGTTTGCAGGCTGGGCGCGGTGACTCATGTCTGTAATCCCAGCACTTTGGGAGGCCAAGCAGGCAGATCACCTGAGGTCAGGAGTTTGAGATTAGCCTGGCCAACATGATGAAACCCCATCTCTACTAAAAATACAAAAATTGGTGGGCGTGGTGGCATGCACCTGTAATCCCAGCTGCTTGGAAGGCTGAGGTACAAGAATCGCTTGAACCCAGGAGGCGGAGGTTGTGGTAAGTCAAGATCTCACCATTGTACTCGAGCCTGGGTGACAGAGTAAGACTCCATCTCAAAAAAAAAAAAAGATGTTTGCAAGAAACTTTGGACACACAGTTTTAGCTATCACAGAGATACAACACATATATAAAACACATTTAAATAACACAAAAATAAAAACAACAATAACATTTGTTAAGCACAGTGGCTGCTTTGGACCTTGTATTTTGTAGGTCCTAATATTTTCTCCATGTTTCTGATAGTGACACTGAACATGGTACTAGCAGTGAAGAAACTGCTGCCTGACCAGTACCCACAGGGTCTGTTGAATTCCAGTAATAGCGACAATTCAGTGAGCTGGGAATTAGTGTCCAGGAAACTTACATATGTTGGAGTCTAAGATAAAGTTAGCTAGTAAGAGTGGGGCCAAGTATTACCAATGAAAGCAGATTTAGCTTATTTGCATTTTCTCTATTTTTTGTCCCTAAAAGGACACACACTTCAATTCATATGTACCTATCCTGATCATTCTTCCTATGGTGAAATTGAATAAAGCTTGGTGATACTTCCAATTGAGTTTGTGCTCACCTGCTCTTTTATGTTAATATCTGCAGCTTTAAAAGGCAGTGTACCAAGCTGGATGCAGTGGCTCATGCCTGTAATCCCAGCTATTCAGGAGGGTGCCTGTAATCCCAGCTATTCAGGAGGGTGTGAGGCAGTGGGGGACCAGGGGGTGGCTTGAGCCCAGGATTTCGAGGCTGTTGTGAGGTGTGATTGTACCACTGCCCTCCAGCCTGGGCACTAGAACAAGGCCCTGACTCTAAAAATGAATCAATTAATTATAGTAAAATAAAAGGCAACGCACCAACAGCTAGACATCATGGTGCAACAATTTATAGTCCATCATTTCCAGTGAGCTGAAGTCACTAAATTCCTGAATTTGGATGCATAGACCTGATTAAAGACCTCACATTTGGAGGATGGCCTCTTTTACCATACAACTTTGGACTCACCCTGCTCCCGCAACTCTCATCCTGCCTTCAGCCTCTAGCAAGTATTGCATAGCTTTGGACCTTGCTAAGTGAACTTCTGCTGGTGGTTACACATAGTTTTCTCATCCATACAAATAGACTATCAACCAGACTATATCTTGGAACTTTAGCATGCTCTCTCATAACAGTACTCAGAACGTGCTTATAAATGAAAAGATCTGACCACTTCTGAATTTCTTAAACACTTTATTTTTTATTTATTTATTTGAGACACAGTCTCGCCCTGTTGCCCAGGCTGGAGTGCAATGGCGAGATCTCAGCTCACTGCAACCTCCCTCTCCCAGGTTCAAGCAATTTTTCTGCCTCAGCCTCCCAAGTAGCTGAAATTACAGGTGCCCACCACCACGCCCAGCTAATTTTTAGTATTTATTTATTTATTTTTGAGATGGAGTCTTGCTCTGTCACCCAGGCTGGAGTGCAGTGGCCTGATCTCAACTCACTGCAAGCTCCGCCTCCTGGATTCACGCCATTCTCCTGCCTCAGCCTCCCAAGTAGCTGGGACTACAGGCACCTGCCACCATGCCCAGCTGATTTTTTTGTGTTTGTAGTAGAAACGGGGTTTCCCTGTGTTAGCCAAAATGGTCTCAATCTCCTGACCTCATGATCCGCCCACCTCGGCCTCCCAAAGTGCTGGGATTACGGGCGTGAGCCACCGCGCCCGGCCTTTTAGTATTTTTAGTAGAGATGGGGTTTCACCATGTTGGCCAGGATGTTCTTGAACTTCTGACCTCAGGTGATCCACCCATCTTGACCTCCCAAAGTGCTGGGATTACAGGTGTGAGTCACTGTGCCCAGCCAACAAACACTTTAAAGCAAACTGATAGCCTTTGGAACTGGCTGGGGAACAGGTCAATACCCTTTATTACACTTTAGGAAAAAGAAGAAATAAATAAATGGAAAGAAAATCCAGTCCATGTTCTAATGAGACTGTTCAAGATTCTTACTCCGCCAGAAGATAGGCTGAAAATTAAAATTTAAAATATGACACAATGGAGGCCAAGAACATAATCTCAAAGGGCTCTAAATATCATCAGTCTTCAAGAAAAATAAATGTAAGAGCAAGTTTTGTTTTTTGTTTTTTTTTTTTTTTTTTGAGACAGAGTTTCGCTCTGTCGCCCGGGCTGGAGTGCAGTGGCGCCATGTCGGCTCACTGCGAGCTCCGCCTCCCGGGTTCACGCCATTCTCCTGCCTCAGCCTCCGGAATAGCAGGGACTGCAGGTGCCCGCCATCACGCCCAGCTAATTTTTTTGTATTTTTAGTACAGATGGGGTTTCACTGTGTTAGCCAGGATGGTCTTGATCTCCTGACTCGTGATCCATCCGCCTTGGCCTCCCAAAGTGCTGGGATTACAAACGTGAGCCACCACGTCCGGCTAAGAGCAACTTTTAACACTTAACTTTCTACAAACTCAATGCTTCCTCCTGAATAGCTGGAATTACGGGCATGAGCCACTGCACCCAACTTAGTGCTGACAAAGAGAACCAAGGAAATTAACTCTTAGCCTTGAAACAAAGTACAAACTCATTCTGTAGCCAAGATACAGTATTTGAGTAATAATCTCTGACACATTTCCTTATTAAGGTCATTAATAGATATCCATCTATACTCTATTTGTCTCTTAGTATTATGTTGAACTAACTGATACTGAGTATCCACCAAAAGTCTGAGAGAGGAATTTTTTAATGGGGACTTGGCGTTTTTGTAATCTTACCTACATAGGCTAAATCCATCCCTGCGTTAAGCCAGGTCTTCAGAAAACTTAAGGGACCACATCAAACTGACCCTTACTGAATTGTTCGACTAAACTTTGCACTATACTATTATTTTGTATTAAGAAATACCGTAAGAGGCCGGGCGCGGAGGCTCACGCCTGTCATCCCGGCACTTTAGGAGGCCGAGGAGGGCGGATCACAAGGTCAGGAGATCGAGACCATCCTGGACAACATGGTGAAACCCCGTTTCTACTAAAAATACAAAAATTAGCCGGACGTGGTGGCACGTGCCTGTAGTCCCAGCTACTCGGGAGGCTGAGGCAGGAGACTTGCTTGAACCCAGGAGGCAGAGCTTGCAGTGAGTCGAGATCACGCGACTGCACTCCAGCCTGGGCGACAGAGCGAGACTTTGTCTTAAAACAAACAAACAAAAAACCGTAAGAAGCCCTGTGGCATATTTTCTTGTGTTTATCTTTTTTTTTTTTTTTTTTTTTGAGATGGAGCTTCGTTCTGTCGCCCACGCTGGAGTGCAGTGGCAAGATCTAACTTGCTCACTGCAAGCTCTGCTTCCCGGATTCACACCATTCTCCTGCCTCAGCCTCCCGAGCAGCTGGGACTACAGGCGCCCGCCACCACGCCTGGCTAATTTCGTTTTTGTATTTTTAGTAGAGACGGGGTTTCACCATATTAGCCAGGATGGTCTCGATCTCCTGACCTCCTGATCCGCCCACCTCGGCCTCCCAAAGTGCTGGGATTACAGGTGTGAGTCACCCGCCCGGCCTTGTTGTGTTTATCTTAATGTAGATAACTTTTAAAAAATTACTTGGCCTTGGGACGGGCGCAGTGGCTCACGCCTGTAATCCCAGCACTTTGGGAGGCCAAGGCAGGCAGATCACGAGGTCCGGAGATCGAGACCATCCTTGCTAACACGGTGAAACCCCGTCTCTATTAAAAATACAAAAAATTAGCTGGGTGCGGTGGCGGGCACCTGTAATTTCAGCTACTTGGGAGGCTGAGGCAGGAGAATGGCGTGAACGCGGGAGGCAGAGCTTGCAGTGAGCTGAGATCGCGCCACTGCACTCCAGCCTGGGTGACACAGCAAGCTTCCATCTCAAAAAAAAAAAAAAAAAAAATTACTTGCTCTACTAGAAGGAACCTAAGGTAGAAGTCCATATAACTTATTTTTTATCTGACTTTACTGTGTATGTTTGTAATGGAATAATTTTCACTTGCTCTAATTACTAGAGTAATCATCAAAATGAATTCTAAAGAGTTAATCAAGTAGTGGGGTACCTTTGGCAAGACCAAAACTCATTCATTAATTCATTTATTCAGCAGGTATTTTTGAGCTCGTTTCATGTGTGTAGTATTTGCCACTAGTGTGTGTATTCTTCAGCAAAGAATCTCTTCAAATTTTTGGCCCATTTGTTATTATTTTTTTCTTATTGAGGTTTGAGAGTTCTTCATATATTCTGCATACAAGTCCTTTATCAGATATGCATGTCACAAGTATTTTCTTCTAGTCTATGGCCTGTTTTTTTTCTTTCTCTTAACAAAGGCTTTCAAAGAAAAATTCTTAGTTTTGATATAGTTCAAGCTGGTTTTTTTAAAAAATGAATTGTGCTTTCTGTGTTGTATACAAGAAATATTTGCTTCCCAAGGTCACAAAGATTTTCTTCCTGTATTTTCTTCTAGAAATTTTGTAGCATTAGGTATTACATTTATGTCTGTATAATTCATTTTCAGTTAATTTGTGTGTATGGTGTAAGGGATGGGTCAAAGTTCTTTTTTTTCTTCTTTCTTTTGTATACAAGTGTTCAATTGTTATAGTACCATTTGTTGAAAAAAACTATCTTTTTCTCTTTTCTTTTTTTTTAAGATAGAGTCTTGCTTTGTTGCTCAGGATGGAGTGCAATGGCGCAATCTCAGCTCACTACAACCTCTGCCTCCTGCGTTCAAGTGATTCTCCTGCCTCAGCCTCCCGAGTGGCTGGGATTACAGGCATGCACCACCATGCTGGGCTAATTTTTGTATTTTCAGTAGAGATGGGGTTTTGCCATTTTGGCCAGGCTGATCTTGAACACCTGATCTCAGGTGATCCACCTGCCTCAGTAAGTCTATTATTTTTTAATTGCCTTTGTACCTTTGTCAAAAATTAGTTGATCATATATATATGGGTCTATCTCTAGACTTTCTATTCTGTTCCATTGATCTATGGGTCTACCTTTTCACCAATGCCACACTGTCTTGATTACTGTTTCTTTATGGTAAGTCTTAAAATCAAGTTGTGTAAATTTTCCACTTTTTCAAAACTGTTTTGGGGTATTCCAACTTCTTTGCTTTCCCATATAAATTTTAGAATCAACTTGTCAACATTCCACAAAAAATCCTAGAGAAAGTGTGGCTGAGATTGTGTTAAATCTGTAGGACAATTTAGGAAGAAGTGACATCTTCATAATATTGAGTTTTCCAATCTACATGCTGGTATATTTATCCATTGTTTAGATCTTCTTTGACTTCTTTCAGCACTGTTTTATAATTCTAGGCATATCTTCCATAGACTTTGTTAAATTTTTGCCTATTTCATGTTTTTTGATGCTATTGTAAATGGTATTTTAAAATTTTCAATGTGCAGTTGTTGCTAGTATTTAGAATTACAATGAATTTTTATATATTAACATTCTACCTTGTGATATTGCTAAACTTACTTATTCATTCCGGAAGCTTTTTGGTAGATACTTGGAGATTTTCTACATAAACAATCAGGTCATCTGTGAATAGAGACGGCTGTTTTTCCTTTCCCATATGTATGCCTTTTTTTCCTTTTCCTAACTCATTCAGCTGACTTGGGCCTCCAATACGATGTTGAATAGGAATAGTGAGAGCAGACATCCAATGCTTGTTCCTCATCTTAGGCAGAAAGCTTTGCCTTTCACCAGTCATTATGATGATGGTTGTAGGGTTGTGTTTGTTTTGTAGATGTCCTTTAGCAGGTCAAAGAAGTTCCCTTCTTTGGCCAGGCATGGTGGCTCACGTCTGTAATCCCAGCACTTTGGGAGCCTGAGGTGGGTGGATCACCTGAGGTCAGGAGTTTGAGACCAGCCTGGCCAACATGATGAAACCTCATCTCTACTAAAAATACAAAAAATTAGCTGGGCTTGGTGGTGGGTGCCTGTAATCTCAGCTACTTGGGAGACTGAGGCAGGAGAGTCATTTTGAACTCAGGAGGCGGAGGTTGCAGTGAGCTGAGATTGCGCCATTGCACTCCAGCCTGGGTAATAAGAGCAAAACTCCGTCTCGGGGGGGGAAAAAAAAGAAAGAAAGAAATTCTCTTCTTTTTCTAGTTTGCCGAAAATTTTTTTTATTGTTATAAATGGATGTTAAATTTGCTCGAATGCCTTGATTGTGGTCTAGTAAGATAATCATACACTTTTTAAGTGTATGATTCTTATTTAGTTTGTGGATTTGGTAAATTTCATTTATTAAATTTTCCTCTAAGCATTGTTTTAGCCACATTTCACACATTTTGACATGTTTTTGTTTCATTTTTATTCAATTCAGGATATTTTCTATTTTCTCTGTGATTTCCTCTTTGACCCATGTGTTATTTAGAAGTGTTTCTTTTCATTTCTAAGGATTTGGAAGTTTCCCAGTTATCTCTTTGTGCAGTAAAATATTGTGTGTCTGTATTAAAAATGAAAGAAAGGACATTACCTGAGATGCTACAGACACTTAAAGGACAATAAGGGAATAGGATGAACAAATTTATGCCAACAAATTTGACAATAAAATGGACAAACTATTTGAAAGACACAAATTACCAAAGCTCACTCAAAAAGAAATAAATGACCTGAATGGCCCTATGTCTATTAAAGAAGTTGAATTCATATTTTACATTTTTCTAAGAAAGAAACTTCTGGCTCATATGATTTCAAATATATGTACTGCTAAATCTTTTTTAAAGAAGAAATAACACGAATTCTACATAAACTCCTCCAGAAAATAGAAGAGGAGGGAGGACTGTCCAACTCGTTACTGAGACCGGCTTTATCTCGATACCAAAATCAGACAAAGACATTATCAGAAAACAACAGAACAATGTTCTGTGTGTGCTTGAAAAGAATGTGTATTCTGCTGTTGTTGGGTGGAATGTTGGTTTCACCCAGTGTCAGCTAACTCACGCTTGTTTGTGATATTTGGTCTTCTATATACTTAAGCTGCCTTCATCTTTAATCTCAGTCTACCTTCAAATAGTGTTGCTTCTCATATGGCATAAGAAATTTACCACAGTATATTCCCAATTCTCCAGTTCCACCTTTTATGCTATTGTTGGCATGCATTTTACTTTTTATGTGCCATAATACTGTATAATTCATTACTCTTATTTTTGCTTCAGATAATCGATTATCTTTAGAACAACTTAAAACATTTTTTTTTTAAGATTTTACTTTCAGCTTAGACATTTCTAGAGATCTGCATTTCTTTGTGCAGATCCAACTCTCTGCCTAGCATCATATTCCTCAGTAGAATTTCCCTGACTATTTTTTGTAGCACAGGTCTCAGGTAACGAATTATCTGTTTTTTTTTTTTTTTTTTTTTTTTTTTTTTTTGGCTCATGTTTACATGAGATTTCAAGTATTTTCCCTGAGATAAATAAATCTCTGGAGATGAATGCCGTTAATTCCCTTTCTCCCTGCAAGCACATCAAGAGGTAAAATCTACTTTCATTCCCCTTAAACTTGGGCTGATCTTGTGACTTGCTGTGACCATTGATTGTGGTAGAAGTAACTACATGCAAGTTAAGTTCTGAGTCTAGCCTTTAAGAGTCCTAGCAGCTTCTGCTTTTTCTTGAGGAGGCCAGCCACCTTAATGTAAAGAAGCTCAAGCATACTACTGAGTTGTAAGATACGCTACAGAGAGAAACGCTACATGAAGGAACACCAGATGCGAGACATGAGGGAAACCTTCTTGGACCTTCCATCCCAGTCCAGCTACCCTCTAAATTCAGTTGCAGGAATGACCTTAGCTGATTTCACACAAAGCAGAAGAACCACTCAGCTGATTGCTGCCCAGATTCCCGACCTATTAACATAGTGGTAAGAAAAGCCAGACAAATGTTTAGTGCAGTTAAAAAATATTGTTTATATTCTTAATGAACAAGGAACCCCCTTGGCCTGCACCCAAGTTGAACTGCTCCCCCATCTTTCAATAGGACGTTGGGTAAGAGTGAGAAACTTGGAATTACACAGGGCTAGCTCTTGTACTCACTGGTAAATCAAGATTCTTAGGTCTCTGGCCAGGCACGGTGGCTCACACCTATAATCCCAATGCTTTGGGAGGTCAAGGCAGGCCGATCACTTGAGGTCAGGAGTTTGAGACCAGCCTGGCCAGCACGGTGAAACGTCATCTCTACTAAACATACAAAAATTAGCCAGGCATGGTGGCGTGTGCCTGTAATCCCAGCTACTTGGCAGGCTGAGATAGGAGAATTGCTTAAATCCAGGAGGAAGAGGTTGCAGTGAGCCAGGACTGCGCCTTTGCACTCTAACCTGGGCAACAGCGTGGAGACCCTGGCAAAAAAAAAAAAAAAAAAGGAGTGGGCGCTGGGTGTGGTGGCTCACACCTGTAATCCCAGCACTTTGGGAAGCCAAGGTGGGTGGATTACCTGAGGTCAGGAGTTCAAGACCGACCTGGCCAATATGGTGAAACCCCTCTACTAAAACTACAAAAATTAGCTGGGAATGGTGGCCTATGCCTATAATCCCAGTTACTTGGGAGGCTGAGGTGGGAAAATTGATTGAACCTGGGAGATGGAGGTTGCAGTGAGCTGAGATCGCACCATTGCACTCCAGCCTGGGCAACAGAGCGAGATTCTGTCTCTTTAAAAAAAAAAAAAAAAAAAAAAAGAGAGATTCATAAGTCTCTACCAGCTGATGGTATGGACTAGCAATAATAATTTTTCTATGTACATTCAACTGGCAGAGTTTCGTGAAATATAACTTACAATTTCTCTTCAGGTAATCTCAGCAAGACTTCAGATATTCAGGATTTAGTAGCATTTTTTATTCAGAGAAAACAAAATCTTTCCTTCTTCCTTTTTTTTCTTTTTTAAGTATTTGTTCTTCATTCAAATTTCAAACTGTATTGTAGATTGTGGCAAAAGAGAGTAAATGCTACTTCATCCTCAGTGGAAACTAAATCACTACTCTTTGGCTGCAAGCCTTTAGCTGGTGATGCACACAGATGGCCCGGCATTGTTTCTGGGATTAGCAAGATGAGACTCCCTTGTGAGATGGAATCAGAAGTCTGCCAGTCAGCCTTAGGAGAAAACAAAACTGGCTGAGATAATGTGTTCATTAAGGTGGCTATCCAGGAATTTTCAATGTTTTTATTTACTTCCTCTAGCTTTTTCTCAAAGAAGGTTTCAAGAGAAAGCTGTTTATCAACCTAAGGAAGCATGGCTCAGTCACTTGCACTTGTTTTGTAGAATGATATGTTTTCCCTCAAGCTAGTAACTGAGATAGAGTAATGAAAAGAAAGATGACTTCCTGAAATACATCCAAAAATAAAATATCTGCTATCAGGCAATCTTTATTAAGGATGTTTAAAATGTAATTATTGTACTTCAGGTGGAAAAAGTCTTTTGCTACTAATATTCATCATTTTTCAGCTACTTATTGTGCCAGTTGCTGCAGTCTTGACTTCAGATTAGCTAAGTGTGTTTCTTCCCTTGTCCTAGGCCAAAGGAGAGTCTTGCTGCCTTGATGGAAGTTATACCACCTCTTTGTTCTGGTTATGCTCTTATCTGGTGACTGGTCATGTGAGGATAGAAGGGCCCAGCTCCTTATGCCACTTCTGGAGCACCCCATAGGACGGAATGAGTCCCCCCCATCACTGGCCAGTCCTGCTTCCTCACTCTCACAGACATTGATCCCAAGAGCACTCCCCAGTAAATGTTATCCATGTCAGGGACTGCTTCCCATAGGCAAACTGACCCACAACAATACAGTCAGGAAGGTATTCCCCCACAATTCAAATGCTGAAATTCTAAATGCCGTGGTGATGGTATTAGGAGGGTGGAGCCTTTGGGAGGTGATTAGATAATAAGGGCTCTGCCCTCATGATTGGGATTCATGTCCTTATAAAGAGACCCAATAGAGCTAAGCTCACTCCTTTTGCCATATGAGAACTCAGCTAAAAGGTGTCATCTGTGAACTCGGAAATGGGCTCTCACCAGACACAGAATCTGAAGATGCTTGATCTTGGACTTCCCAGTCTCCAGGACTATGAGAAGTAAATTTCTGTTGTTTGTAACCCACTCAATTTGTGGTATTTTGTTATAGCAGCCTGAACCGACTAAGACACCAACTCAACAACTAACTTTGATTTATCTAAACACCACCCCCAGTTATTTCCTGTATTATTTAAAAATAGGAAATACTGTATTTCCTATATTATTCCAAAGCAAATCCCATATGCCATATTTTTATCTGTAAACATATCAGGATGTGCCGTATCTTTCAAAAAGTAAGGACTCCTCCTTTTAAAAACCATAACTGCAATACCATTATTACACCTTTAAAGTTAACAGTAATTCCCAATAACATCAGATAAAGTCAGTGTTTACTTAGTTTGAAATAGGATCTATATAAGGGCCTATAATTGTAATTGATTGATATGTCTCTTAATTTTCTTTTGATCTGTAACTTCCTTTTTTCTCATCAGATAGTTTTTAATCCATATAATTTTCAACTTTGGTGATTACTGTGCTTGGATATACAGTCCCTTTTTGTATGGACGTAAGCTCAGTCTCAAGAGTTTATGGTAATACTTGTGACACTAATAGTAGCTGCCTTTTGAGGCCTTTTTATGCACCAGGCACTCATAGTGCTTTGCGTATATTATCCCAGTTAATCTGTGTAACAACCCTCAGCCCCATTTTACAGATAGAAAAACTCTCCCATTTGAGACTTCAGAGGTGAAGTAATAAGAAACAGAGCTGAACCACGTCATTCTGACTCCAGAGTTCACGTTTTCAACCTCTAGGCTATGCTGCCTGAGTAAACGTATTAGAAGTTGATGCCATGCTGAGTGAGTGCTATGTTATTCTCAGTACTTTTATGGGTGTTTGAAATTTTTCTTAGGTTAACGAAAAAAAATTAAATGCTGTCATGAAATGGCCACGTAGTCAATCTAAATCAACAAACCATCTGTGTACATGGAACTGGGTAGGAGCTGAGCAAAATCCACAGATAAATGACATTTGATCTCTGCCCTCCAGCTGCTCACAGGCCGAAGGCGGGTGGCGGGAGACAAACAGATACAAAAGCAGGCTGAATAAAAAGCGGGCTGTTGGGAGTCTGTAGCAGAGCTGTAGACAGAAAGTGATGGAGGCAGAAAGAGCTTTCTGATTTGGGGGTTAGGGAAGGCATTTTGGAGAATGTGGGATCTGCAAGGCCCTTGAATGATGAGAAGGATATTAGCAAAGTGTAGGCAGATGAGGATTGAAGATGATGAGTATTAAAGTGTGATACCACATTCTAATGAAGTTCCTTTGGGGCTTCTCTTTCTCCCAGTTGACTGTGTGGAAATGCACAAAGCATTCCTTGAAGTTTTCTCCCCAACTCAGCAACTTGCGACATAGGCAGATAGGACCTAACTCTGACCCTGTCTTCACTGCCTTTCCAGGCAGGATCCAGGTTGGGGTGCTGATGTTAAGGTCATGTTGTCCACCTGTTATCTGTTTAGGTCAGGCAACTTGCCAGGTCTACCTTGGCAGGAAAGCCTCGGTTCCCAAGATAACCTGTTTTGTGCCTCTCTGATTACAACCTGACTGCAGCCCTGCATTGTTCTCGGTGAGCAGTGAGCAGCTATCACTGCACGAGGTGGCCAGACTCTGTGCTTAGTGGCAGATCCATCTGAGATTCCTTTTGGGTGCGCTAAGAAATAAAGCTCTCCTTTCTAGTACTGGGAGGGACTACTTACTTCATTTTACATCTTTGTTAGACATACCTGCTTCTCTGGCTCCACGAGGCTAAGCAAAAAGGATGTGCTAAGCAGCAAAGTTTTCATTTCTGTTTTGTCACCTGTCAGCAGCAGAAGCTCAGGCTCTGGCTGCCTGACTTTATACCAAGCCTAGTGTCTCCTTTCTTGCCTCCTCACACATCTTGCAGTTATGTTCTCAGGAAAGTCAAGTAGGTTTAATGCTAATCAAAGACAAACCTAAGTAGAGGAGTAAATCGACTACCCACTCCTCCTCTCCAAACCGTATGTAGTAATGAATTCAAAAGCAAAATATTTTCACTATCCATGCTAGCAATTCTTGTCACTAAGGACGAAAGTTGAGTTAATAATAAGCCTACAGGCCCTTACTTCGAAGATACAAGGATAACGTAAAAATCAATATTGCTATATTATTTCTAATGAAATATTTTTTTAATTTTTACACTTATATGTTTTATTTTCTTCTTATCACATTTATAACATGTAATAGGTCTTAGTGCTGTCCATTAAATATTTCTGGTTTTCCTCCAAGATTCACAATAGTAGTATATTTCCTGAACTCTAGAAGTTAGGTGTGGGCATGTGATTTGCTGTATAGTTAGGACAGTGTGAGTGAAGGAAATGGATGCCACCTCCAGACAAACTTTGGGAGCCAACGCGTGATTGCCTGTGCTTTGCTTTCCCTTTGCCACAGTGACTGGTGACTTTCTGGGTGACAGCTGCTTCTTCGGTCTGATTCACCTGGTAGATCCCCCAGCCAACTCTGTGATAGATATGCAGCACGAGGTGGAAATCAACCCTGGATGTTTTAAGTGACTGAAACGTTGAGGTGGAATGTTATTGCAGCATTACCTAGCCTCATTTGACTGAAATATAGGGTTTTTAAATAGGCTTCTGAGGGGCCGGGCGCAGTGGCTCACGCCTGTAATCCCAACACTTTGGGAGGCTGAGGTGGGCAGATTATAAGGTCAGGAGATCGAGACCATCCTGGCTAGCACAGTGAAACCCCGTCTCTATTAAAAATACAAAAAATTAGCCAGGTGTGGTGGTGGGCGCCTGTAGTCCCAGCTACTAAGGAGGCTGAGGCAGGAGAATGGCGTGAACCCGGGAGGTGGAGCTTGCAGTGAGCTGAGATCGCGCCACTGCACTCCAGCCTGGGCGACAGCGAGACTGTCTCCAAAACAAAACAAAACAAAAAAGGCTTCTGAGGATTAAAATGAGCCTCTGCATAACCTTTAAGATAACTTCAGATTTTGGCTTGGTGAGTGTGATAAAACACTCACCCTCTACAAATTGGAGGGACTAATGATAATTTTGCCCATCTTTCTAAAAAGGCTTGTTTTCCAGTCCTTTGATGACTTACATTATATAGCATAATATATAGATATTATGTATATAACATATAATATAGCCCCTTATAACAGGTTTTTTCCCCAACAAACATTAACTAAAAGTTTTGCAAAGTATCATAGCAAGCTAACATGGAGGAAATTGCTCTTGTATTTAAAATTTAATATTAAAAATTTCACATTTGTAAAACTTTGGTTCTAAGACCTCCCATGCTCATAATCTACAAGACTGGCCCTTTTTGGTTAGATTTGCTGCAAGAACCTGACAATAAAGACTGAGTTGACAAATCTGTTGAATAAATTTATGCTTGGCTTCACTGTGTCAAATTTATGTTTTAGCACCCTCTGCTGGAGATACTATATACACTTCTGATAAATATGGGTGATTTATGCCAAAGTGATCATTCTGACTTGTGTCTTAAATATAGGATTTGGAGAATGTTATTTAAAATCTGTACTAAAAGAAGCCTCTCCTTTAAGCTTTTAAGGCCTTTTAAGGCCTCTCCTTTTAAGGCCAACTGGCCTTCTCACACACTGTCCATGCACCAGTGGTGTTTGTCTCCTGCAGATCCCCTAGACAGACATACACATGTTCACATAGTTATCAATGTGTGTGTTATTTACACATGGAAAAAGTAGACATGTGCTTAATGAAAATGAGAAATTTGTAGGCCGGGCGCGGTGGTTCACACCTGTAATCCCAGCACTTTGGGAGGCCAAAGCGGGCGGATCATGAGGTCAGGAGATCGAGACCAACCTGGCTAACACGGTGAAACCCTGTCTCTACTAAAAATACAAAAATTAGCCAGACATGGTGGCAGGCGCCTGTAGTCCCAGCTACGCAGGAGGCTGAGGCAGGAGGATGGCGTGAACCCAGGTGGCGGAGCTTGCAGTGAGCTGAGATTGCACCACTGCACTCCAGCCTGGGCGACAGAGCAAGACTCCATCTCTTTAAAAAAAAAAAAAAGGGAAATTAGAAATTTGTAGTATTATACCTTTCTTCAAAACAGCCTCCCCACCATATATTCTTGTGGGCAAGCACACTTACAGCCTCCGGTCTCTCTACAGTATCTTCTGATTCATCTGCCAAATCTCAGTCCACATTATGTCATTCCTACTCATTCATTCAGCAAACCATGTGACAAAGTGTTAAGTGGTGGGAATCCCATTTTAAGCTAAACCCATTATCTCCTATCTTAGTCTGTTTTATGCTCGTATAACTGAATACCACAGTTTGGGTCATTTATAAGGAAAAGAAATGTATTTTTTATGGCTCTGGAGGCTAGGGAGTTTAAGGTCGAGGGGCTGATCATCTGATAAGGGCTTTCTTGCTGTGTCACCCACAGTGGAAGCTGGAAGGGTAAGAGACCGTGAGAGAGCAGCGGAAAGGGAGTCGAGCTCATTTTATCAGGAACTCACTCCTAACCCACTCCCAAGGGAATGGCATTAATCTATTTATGAGGGCAGAGCCTCTATCACCTCTTAGAGGTCCCACCTCTTAATGCTGTTACAGTGGCAACTAAATTTCAATGTGACTTTTGGAGGAGACATCCAAACCATACAATATCTCTGTCTTTAGGGAGTTTATGGTCTTATTGGAGAACAGACTTTCACCAAATGAAGAGGTTAGTAAGTATTTAATTATGAACTGTAGGCCGGGCACAGTGGCTTACGCTCTGTAATCCCAGCACTTTGGGAGGCTGGGAGGCGGGTGTGGATCACTTGAGGTCAGGAGTTTGAGACCAACGTGACCAACATGGTGAAAACCGTCTCTTCTAAAAATACAAAAATTAGCTGAGCGTGATGGCATATACCTGTAATTCCAGCTACTCCGGAGGCTGAGGGACAAGAATTGCTTGAACTCGGGAGGCGGAGGTTGCAGTGAGCCGAGATTACGACTCTGCACTCCAGCTTGGGCAAAAGAGGGAGACCCTGTCAGAAAAAAAAAAAAAAAAAAAATTAAAAAAATAAATAATTATGAACTGTGATATGTATTTTGAAAGGGTACTCTATGTGACTATCTTAATTATATGACTGTTAACCTAATTTAGCCGACTAAGTTAGAAAGCAATATTTGGGCTGAGATGATGTGAACTCAGTGGACAGTGCTAACCAGCTGAAGAGAGGGGTGGGCTGGTGGAGGAGAAACATTGCACACACGGAAAGCAGCAGGTGCACCACTCTGCATCCAGAAAGGATGAGTGAAAGATAAACAAGATTCCATAGTAAGGAGATCGGGGGTGTGGTGCTCTGTTACTTTAGAATAGTGGGAGCTGGTAAAAAGAGGCCAGTGGAAGCAGGGTAGATGGGATAGGCGGTACACCCTCAGCTCTGCATTTCAAAACAAAATTGCTCTTGCTGTGTTTGGGAGAAGAAATAATTGGTTGGATATAATGAGATTGGATTCCCTTTACTCTAGAATTAAACGTAGTGCCCAAGCATGATATGTAAGTTTCTCTAAGTGGGCTCTGTCTGTTTTTTCAATTTCATCCTTACACGCTCTGTGATACTGATTGTTTCCTGAGAATATGTATCATGCTCACTTGAAAGGCCTTTTCTTTTTCTCACTTCTCCTTTCTCCATCTATGGAAATGCCATTTATTTGTTTATTTTTTTTTTTTGATACAGAGTCTTACTCTGTTGCCCAGACGAGTGCAGTGGCATGGTCTCAGTTCACTGCAACCTCCACCTCCCAGGCTCACGCGATTCTCCTGCCTCAGCCTCCCAAGTAGCTGGGATTACAGGCACCCGCCACCATTCCCGGCTAATTTTTGTATTTTTATTAGAGACAAGGTTTCACCATGTTGGCCAGGCTGGTCTCGAACTCCTGACCTCAGGTGATCCGCCAGCCTCGGCCTCCCAAAGTGCTGGGATTACAGGCGTGGGCCACTGCACCCAGCCGGAAATGCCATTTATTCTTAAAATACCAATGCAAGACCACATCCTTTGGGAAGCTTTCTCTTTTTTCATCCCCACTCAACATGAATTCTGCTGCTACTTCCTCTACACTTCCATAACATAGCATCTGCATTTCTACAAAAGACATCTCACGCTTCTTTTCACCATGAGATTGTAAAAAATATAAAAGGGATAATATCTTCTTTCCTTCCTCCGGCCTCCTCCGACCCCCGGTATTTCCTAGATCATTGCTTTGAACCCAGTAGGGCACTTTGAAGTGAAATTCATCATTACATTTCATTATACTATAAATTTCATTAGATCTCTCATAGATCCAAATTAGTAAGGTTACATTCGTACATGCAAATACATGTAGAGGCACACTTCTAAGAGCAGAATGGCCAGGAAGTTAATGCTTTGCTTGGGTTGAGAAAGAACACCCTAAAAAGTAGACAGAGAAAGGGAAGGGAGGTGGGAAGGAATAGGGAGGTGAGTTGGAGTGGGTAGGCAAATAGGTGAAAAGTGTGAGTAGTAAGTGAGGTGACCAGAGGATGACCATATAAATAACCATGCTGATACGGTTTGGCTGTGTTCCCACCCAAATCTCATCTTGAATTGTAGCTTCCGCAACTCCCACGTGTTGTAGGAAGGACCTGGTGGGAGGTAATTGAATCATGGGGGTGGGTCTTTCCCATACTATTCTCATGATAGTGAATAAGTCTCACAAGATCTGAGGGTTGTTTTGTTTTGTTTTGTTTTTGAGATGGAGCTTGGCTCTTGTTGCCCAAGCTGGAGTACAGTGGCATGATCTCGGCTCACTGCAACCTCTACCTCCCAGGTTCAAGCAATTCTCCTGCCTTAGCCTCCTGAGTAGCTGGGATTACAGGTGCATGCCACCATGCCTGGCTAGTTTTTTGTATTTTTAGTAGAAATAGGGTTTCACCATGTTAGTCAGGCTGGTCTCGAACTCCTGACCTCAGATGATTCTCGCGCCTCAGCCTCCCAAAGTGCTGGGATTACAAGCGTGAGCCATCATGCCCAGTCAAGATCTGATGGTTTTATAAAGGCGAGTTTCCCTGCACAAGCCCTCTTCCTTGTCTTCCACCATGTGAGATGAGCCTTTCACCTTCCATGATTGTGAGGCCTCCCCAGCCACATGGAACTGTGAGTCCATTAAACCTCTTTCTTTTGTGACTTGCCCAGTCTCAGGTATGTCTTTATCAGCTGCATGAAAACGAACTAACATACATGTTGATCTAAAGTTGAAGGCTTGCTTCAGACAACTTCTGTTTTTCTCACACATTTACACTAAGGGCTGGAAAAACAGATGTGAAATAGTCATGAACAAATAAACTAGTTGGTGTGTGTGTATACATATGTGTATGTCTTCATATAGAGAGATAGCTACACTCATATGTATATCTCTCAAAATGTAAGACAAGATATAATGTGTACTTACTATTCTCTTTTGCCATTTTCTAGTTTGGGGGAAAGTTCTATTAAATCTAAGTTGATGAACATTATTCCCCCTGCTAATACCACAAGTCCTGACTTGTAAGGAGGACAAAGCTGAGGTCAGTGCATAAGTATGAGCTGCGGATCTTGTGAAAATACAGATTCTGATTGAGTAGGCTTGGCGTGCAACCTGAGTTTCTGCTTCAGGTGATGCTGATTCTGCTAGTCTGTGGCCCACACTTTGAATAGCAAGGGACTAGGTGATTTCTGGTAATCCTTTCTAATTCTGTTGCAGTTGTTTTGCTTGAAAAACTTTCTACCTTTTGGAAGTATTCACTTATAAATCACTTATAGTTTAATCTATATAGTTTCAGGTGATAACAAAATAGGACATTTCAAGGCAATGAATTAAAAAGGTAAGTAACAATATTAAATATAACCCAGAATTTTCTCTAAGGCAATAAACATTTTCAAAGTAAGTGACAAGCGTGAGGCTTGAATTTTTAAGCATGCACTTAAAATCTAGTGGACAAGCCATTGTTGAGTGAAGATTCAGGCCTCGTCTCTCTTATTGGAAGGTGAATGTGAGCTAGATCAGTAGATATCAAAGTTTTTGTTTGTGACCCACAGTGAGAAACATATTTGAGATTATGATCTTGCACATAAATAAAAGTTCCACAAATAAAACAATATTAATATGTACTCAGATAACATTCATTCTATAGCAATCTTTTTTTTTTTTTTTTTTTTTTTTGAGATGGAGTTTCACTTTTATTGCCCAGGCTGGAGTGCAATTGTGCGATCTCGGCTCACTGCAACCTCTGCCTTCCAGGTTCAAGCAATTCTCCTGCCTCAGTCCTCTGAGTAGCTGGGATTACAGGCATGCGCCACCACGCCTGGCTTACTTTGTATTTTTAGTAGAGATGGGGTGTCTCCATGTTGGTCAGGCTGGTCTCGAACTTCTGATCTCAGATGATTTGCCCGCCTCGGCCTCCCTCTCAAAGTGCTGGGATTATAGGCATGAGCCACCGCACCTAGTCTGCAATCTATTTTTTAAAATGCTTTTCACAAGCGCATGGTGGCCTGCAGCTCGCAAAATTGGAACTGGATGACCTTTTCAGCCTTCGTCTTTAAAAAAAAAAAAAAATCACTGTTCATTGGCAAAATGTGATAAAATTGTATTGCATTTAGGTTCCTAAAGCATTCATTTGTCTTTTTTTTTTTTTTTTTTTCGGAGATGGAGTCTTGCTCTGTTGCCCAGGCTGGAGTGCATTGGCACGATCTCAGCTCACTGTAAGCTCTGCCTCCTGGGTTCAAGCAATTCTCCTGCCTCAGCCTCCCAAGTAGCTGGGACCACAGGTGCATGATGCCATGCTAGGCTAATTTTTTGTATTTTAGTAGAGACGGGGTTTCACCATGTTGCCCAGGCTGATCTCAAACTCCTGAGCTCAGGAAAACCACCCACCTCGGCCTCTCAAAATGCTAGGATTACAGGTGTTTCTATTGTGTGAAATGGAATATTGGAAAGTGGGATTCCAGGGTAGGCTGGATGGCAGAAAAGACCTGCTTGCTATGTCTTCCAGGAGCACTTTTTATTATAGCTACCACTTGTTTTCCCCCTAATCTACAATATAACTACATGTTTGACTTCTGGAATTTTATAAAGGCAGGCTGGAGTATTTTTCCCTCAAAACTACTTAACCCTCACTTAAGCAGGCAGTAGAGCAGCATGGGTAAGAGCATGAACTGATGGCAGGCTGTCTGGTCAGCATCCTGGCCATCCCACATACTAGGTGTAGGATTTTAGTCTACTTACTTAACCTTACGTGCCTCACTTCCCTCATCTGTGAAATGGGAACAGTAATACTAGTTGAGTATCCCTTTTCCAAAATGCTTGGGAGCAGAAGTATTTAGAATTTCAGATTTTTTTTTTTTTTTTTGATTTTGGAATATTTGCATAGACATAATGAGATATCTTGGGGATGGGACCCAGGTCTAAACATAAAATTATGATTCATATATACCTCGTACACATAGCTTGAAGGTCATTTTATACAACATTTTAAATAATTTCGTACATTAAACAAAGTTTGTGTACACAAGGTCAAGGGTGAAATTTTCTACTTGTGGTGTTGTACCAGTGCTCAAAACTTTTGGATTTTTGAATTAGGGATGGTCAGCCTATAGTTCCTACCTAACAGAACTGACGTGAAGATTGAATGAGTTAACATCGTACACAAGCACAATAGGAATGTTATTAGCTACTGTTAGCTAGGCTTAAATTACAATGTAAAGTTTGAGCCTAACTCCGATTTCATGACAAAGTAGAAGAGTAGCAATATAATACATATTACTTATTAATATAATAATAAGTACTTCTAAACCAGTGTCTTGATATTGAACTATAGTAAATATTAAGTCCAATAAAAGTGCTTTTGGTAATCCCAAATGCAATTTTCCCTCAGTCCTGATTCAAACAGGCCTGCAATAACTTAGTTATCCAACTGATTAGCATTCTAAAACCATACTGAGGGAAAAACAGTCTACCAGAAATTTACATCTTGTACTAGAAAATGAAGATCCAGTAATGTCACATTTCTGTGGGAATGTAACAATCAGGGCTTTTGTGGTTTAAATGGAAGGATGCAGGCTCCATTCTGTGTAACACCAAAGAAAGTATGACATGTTTGAGAAATTTGTATTTTTTTGCATGATGGTCTTCCTTTCTTTGTTGTTACTCATGTTGGGGGTGGAGGGAGGTCAGTGGAAAGTGCTTATAGAAGTTTAGAAAAAGATAGATTCAGCTGCTAAAGGAAGGAAATATGATATCCATTTTTTCAAATGTTCTACCTATTAAATTGTGAAAATAATAGTATAGATACCCTTTCAAAGTTCTAAATTGGTTAACTTTCCCCCAAAACACTAACAAGTGAACCTAAACAGCTACAATCTAAACTTTTATAAGTATGGTCTAGAACCAAATATTCTACCTGTCATGGGAGTGATTACACCACAGAAGGAAGTGAGAATCAGTCATACTTGCCTTCTTGCTTATGACATGTTGTTGCTGTCTGTGTAGGTAAAAATCTATTACTATAGTTAGTCATCTAAATTGCCATAGGGAACTGGTGTGTGTTCAGTGCCTAACTGCAGCTTAACCACTTCTAAAACTTGAACCATAAAGGCTTCATATGCATGTGGATTTTCATAACGTCAGAATGGGAGTAAGGCACAGAGTATTTAAAATAAAGGTATTTTTCCAAATAAGGTCTAAAAGGAAAACATGAACTCCCTCCTCTCCCTGGTTCCCTACTCCTATTAGTCATAAAGCTTGCCCAAACGCATCCTCTCTTTCCCACCCCTCTGCCCTCCCTGTGTCCTTGCCCAGGACTTCGTTAGCCCACATTTGCATCTCTACAGCCTCCTGCAGGCTGCCTTGAGATCTGAGGCCTTTCCAGCATATCCTTAATACTACTGCTAGACCTAATCTGTTAAAAACATTACTTTGGGCTTGTCATCTTCTCTCTTTATACTCTCATCATTTCCTTGCTTTAACTTTCCCAAGCTTGCAGATGGCCACTTGAGTCCTGGCAGCTCTCCTGATTGCCCCTCATGCATACATACACTGGAACCTTCCCACTGAACTCCTGTATCCAGATGTTCCACCATCACGCTCCAAATCCTGCATGGCAAATGCCATCTTGCTCCTCTCCCCAAGTCAAAGATTTCAGGGCACTGACTTTCATTCAGTCACTCGAGCTAGCAATCTAGAAGTTATCTTTGGCTCTTCCCATGTCCTCAGCAGCACAGACAGTTCATAAGTTCTGGCCCCACTGGGTTGTGCCCATCTGCCTTCCTTACATTCACTTCCTGTGGCTTTTTGCCCACATGAGTAGACTTTGCAATTTAATGCTGTATTTTAAGGACATAGAAAATATAAGAAAGTATATGTATTTATGTTAAAAGATAAGAAATTAAGCTTTCTTAATATTTGCTATAAAGATAGACACTGGGTCCTCAATTTGTCTCTTATGTTTGATGATCACGTGTCAAATGGAATACTAGGAAGGATCCTGAGGGCATGGTAGGAGTCCCACTGTCAGTGTATCACTCTGTATTGCTGTTTCCTTGCTATGAGTTGTTTTCAATGGGCCTGATTTTGTAAAAGCAAGATTTTAAAATAACAGGCCATGGCCTGGCGCAGTGGCTCACACCTGTAATCCCAGCACTTTGGAAGTCCGAGGCGGGTGGATCACGAGGTCAGGAGATTGAGACCATCCTGGCTAACACGGTGAAACCCCGTCTCTACTAAAAATAAATAAATAAATAAATAGCCGGGCATGGTGGCGGGTGCCTGTAGTCCCAGCTACTCCAGAGGCTGAGGCAGGAGAATGGCATGAACCCAGGAGGCGGAGCTTGCAGTGAGTCAAGATTCCGCCACTGCGCTCCAGCCTGGGCGACAGCGGGAGACTCCATCTCAAAAAATAATAATAATAAAATAATAATAAATAAATAAAATAAATTAACAGGCCATCACTAAAATGGCCAGGCAAACCTTTTCTTACCACCAGGAGTTTTCTGACTTTTTTCTTGGCAAAGTACTTAAAGATAAGTTACACATATTTTTTATTTCTTTTAGATGAAAGTGTCCCGTGGCAGGCGCCTATAGTCCCAGCTACTCGGGAGGCTGAGGCAGGAGAATGGCGGGAACCCAGGAGGCGGAGCTTGCAGTGAGCCGAGATAGCGCCACCGCACTCCAGCCTGGTGGACAGAGCGAGACTCCATCTCAAAAAAAAAAAAAAAAAAAAAAAAAAAAGAAAGTGTCATAAGTTAGATTCCTGGGAAGAAAATTCTGAGACACATTCTGCAGAAGGATTATTAGGGCTCATCCTTGGTTTCAACACCCATAGAAGGAAGGGGGAAGAAGGAATCGAACAGAGGAGAGACAGAAGTCGAGATGTATTTCAGGCCAGGACTCTTGACTGAACCCACAGGAGCTTTGGAGCTAGAATGGCCCTTCAGAGTAGTCCTGAGTTGGGCTGAGATGGCCAGTTCTTTATATTCCTGCATGGGATAGTCACTGGATGTCCACCCCAGGAAGCAGTGTGGCCAAGACAGTCCCTGAAATGCCTGCCAGCACTCCCTATACCTGGAGCAACAAGACCAACATCACAGGGGGATATACTGGGTGATGGATCACAGCATTCATCCCAGAAGATGAGGATACAGAATTGGCTGACTGCTACATTCTAAATGTCAGTGTTCCCCAAAATTCATATGTTGAAACTTAATTCCCCAATGTGATGGCATTAGGAAAGGGGGCCTTTGGGAGGGGCTATAGGTCATGAGTGGGATTAGTGTCCAGAGAGCTGCCTTGCCCTTCCACCATGTGAGGACATAGTGAGAAAGTACCATCTATGAACGAGGAAGTGGGCAGACACCCACTCTTCTGGCAACTTAATCTTGAATTTCCCAGCATCCAGAACTCTGAGAAATCAGTTTCTGTTGATTATAAGCTACCCAGTCTATAGCATTTTGTTAAAGCAGCTGAAACTAAACTAAGACAGTGACGTTTTCTGCAACAAAAAGATAGAATGAGTCTCTATAGCATACCATGTAACAAATGTTTTTGGAAAAATAACCTCATTTCATATGTTTCCTCAAGCTAAAAAGAATATCATAACAACAAATGAGAAAATAGTTGGTTTAGAAATATTGCACCCTATGGAGAGAGTATTTTGGATTTGGTTTGTTTTGTTTTTAACTTTTGTTTTAGGTTTGGGGGCACATATGCAGGCTGGTTATATAGGTAAACTCATGTCACAGGGATTTGTTGTACAGATAATTTCATCACCCAGGTACTAAGCCTAGTACCCAAGAGTTGCTCTTTTTCCTCCTCTCCCTCCTCCCACCCTCCACCCTCAAATAGGCCCCAGTTTGTGTTGTTCCCTTCATTATGTTCATGAAGTTGAGAGAGTGTTTTGAAAAAGAATGTTGGAAAGCATTTCCACTGTTAGATGATTTTAAGTCAAAAAGTTATATAACAGTGTCACCTATCTGCATACAAGCATGGGCACAGAATTGTTTCATATGTTTAAAACTTTTCTAGATCCTTTTGTGGTTCATAAGCTTGATGATTGAGTTTTCACGTCCACATGTGAGATGTGCCTCCCTCGAGCCTTGTTACAACATTGGCACATTCCCTGCCTGATGTGAACAATAAAAACAAAAAATAAAAATTTGCTAAACAGAGTTTCTGTGGATTTCTAACTTATTTATAAAAACAATAAAAATGTAACATATTCCATTTAGTGTTCAAGAACAACTAAGTAACAGTAAAGATGGAAATTTGCTAGCTGAATTTCAAGAAAAATATTTGTATAGTAAGTAGATGAGATAGAAAAAAATGTGTGTCATAATTCAAAAGTCAGTCAGAAGCCTGGGTAACATAGTGAGACTCTGTCTCCACAAAAATTAAAAATTAAAAAAATTAGCCAGGACTACAGACGTGGGAGGTTGAGGCGGGAGGATAGCCTGAGTCCAGGAGTTTGGGGCCACAGTGAGCCATGATCACACCACTGCACTCCAGTCTGGGCAACAGAGTGAGACCCTGTCTAAAAAAAGAAAAAAAAAAAGTCAGTCAGAGGGGCAGTGTTTTCATTTGGAATTCTTCATTTTTTTGAGGTATTAAAGAAAAATGATTTCTTACCACACTGCTGACACAAATGTGGGTGTGTGTGTCACAAGAACCAATTCTCTAACCCTCTATACAACAACTGAGTGTCCTACAATTCATTTCCTTTTGTTTTTTTTCCTTTTGAGATGGAGTCTCAATCTGTGGCCCAGGCTGGAGTGCAGTGGCACGATCTTAGTTCACTGCAACCTCTGCCTCCCAGGTTCAGGTGATTCCCCTGCCTCAGCCTCCCGAGTAGCTGGGATTACAGGCGCCCACCACCATGCCCACCATGCCCAGTTAATTTTGTGTTTTTAGTAGAGACGGGGTTTTTCTACGTTGGCCAGGCTGGTCTCGAATTCCTGACCTCAGGTGATTCTCCTGCCTTGGCCTCCCAAAGTGCTGGGATTACAGGTGTGAGCCACCACGCCCAGCCCTGCAATTCATTTCTGACACTAACTACCCAGAGTTAGTGCAGCCCTCACGGGTTATGGGTCCATTCCACAAGACTGCCCCACTTTGGATTCCAGTGCCAGATCTGGGCCTACTGTATGTGTGAGCAATCAGCTATAAATCTGTACAGCAGGGCTGTCCACCATCCTCTCCTCACACTCCATAAGTTGTTAGAACTGCTCACAAAACTCAGGGAAACATGTTACCTTCATTGACTGGTTTATTATAAAGAATATGATAGAGGATACAAATGAACAGCCAGATGAAGAGGTACATAGAGCGAGGTCCCCAGCACAGGAGCTTCTGTCCCCATGAAGTTGAGATGTGCCAACCTCCCAGCACGTGGTTGTACTCACCAACCCAGAAGCTTTCTGAACCTAGTAGTTTAGGGATTTAGTGGAGGCTTCTTCATGGAAGCATGACTGATTATTAACTCAGTCGCTAGTCCCTCCCTCTTCCCCAGAGGATGCCGGGTGGAGCTGAAAGTTCCAAGCTTCTAACCATGGCTTGGTCTTTCTGGTGACCAGCTCCATTCAGAAGCCCACCAAGAGTTGCCTGGCTAGGACAAAATACATTCCCATCGCCTTTTGGACATCCCAATAATTTCCAAAGGATGTGGGATCTCTGTCTCAGGAACCAGAGCATATTAGTCCATTTTCACATTGCTATAAAGAAATACCTGAGACTGGGTAATTTAGAAAGGAGGTTTAGTTGGCTCACAGTTCTGCAGGCTGTACAGGAAGTATAGTGGCTTCTGCTCTTGGGGAGGCCTCAGGAAGCTTCCAATTATTGCGCAAGACAAAGGGGTAGTAAGACATCTCACATGCCTGGAGCAGGAGCAAGAGAGCGGGGAGATGCCACACACTTTTAAACAACCAGATCTTGAGAGGACTTACTATTGTGAGAACAGGACTAAGAGGATGGTGCTAAACCATTCATGAGAAATCTACCCCCATGATCCAGTCACCTCCCACCAGGCCCCACCCCAAACACTAGGGATTACAATTCCCCATGAGATTTGGGTGGGGACACATCCAAACCATATCACAGAGTTGAAGACCAAATATTAAAATAAAAGATGCTCCTAGTACTCCTATTGCTTGGGAAACTACAAGAGTTTTAGGGGCTCTGTGTCAAGAACTAGAGACAGAGACCAAATATATATTTCTTATTATGTCATAGATTTTTTAAAATTATGACAAATATCAAAATTAAGTATTATAAAGTGAATATAGGTCATTGAACTGCTAAACCTCAAAGTATTAATCATTTTCAAAAGATTTTTTTAAGTAATGAAGACTATTTGGTGATTGTTACTGATTGAATTATGTCTCACAAAAAGTTAAGTTGAAATCCTTATCCTCAGTTCCTATTTGGAAATAGGGTCATTGCAGATATAATTAGTTAAATTAAGATGAAGTCATAAGGGTTTTTTTTTTTTTCTTTTTTGAGACAGAGTTTTGCTCCTGTTTCCCAGGGTGGAGTGCAATGGCGTGATCTCAGCTCACTGCACCCTCCGCCTCCCCGATTCAAGCAATACTCCTGCCTCAGCCTCCCAAGTAGCTGGAATTACAAGCAGCCACCAACACGCCCGGCTAATTTTTGTATTTTTGGCAGAGACGGCGTTTCACCACGTTGGCCAGGCTGGTCTTGAACTCCTGACCTCAGGTGATCCATTCCCCTCGGCCTCCCAAAGTGCTGGGACTACAGGTGTGAGGTACTGTGCCCGGCTGGTAGGCCCTTATATGGCTGGTGTCCCTACAACAAGAGGAGAGAGCAGTTACACATAGAGGAGAGGACCAGGTAAGGAGGAGCCAAAGATTACATTTATGTTGCCACTAGCCAGGGAACACGTGGGGCTACCCAGTGTTGGTGGAGGCAAGGAAGGATCCTCTCCTAGAGCCTTCAGAGGATCCATGGCCCTCCTAGAAGCTTGATTTTGGACTTCTAGCCTCCACAAGAGTGACAGAAAAACTCCTGTTGTTTTAAGCTACCCAGTTTGTGGTTCTTTGTACTTTGTGGTTCCAGCAAACTAACACAGTGATATTAAAAATTTTCTCTACTATTAAAAATAAAGTTTTAGGTGGGGGAGATATCTCCTTCACCAAATGCAGCGCATTTGTGTGTTTTTAACGTTCAGAGAATTCTACCTTTTGAGGTTCTTGAGATGACTTGCAAATTAACTGAAGTTTTAAAGTAAACTGTTTTTTCCATTGTAAATATTTCTAAAAATACTACCCATTGGAAATTAGAAAAGTAGAGTACTTTTCTGAATCCAGTCCTACTTTTATTTTACACAGTATTTCACAGCTGTGATCTCTGGAGCAAAAGCCAACAGGAAAAAATAGTTTGTACGAGTATCATGAAGTATGTCTTTGGGCTTTCGTAAATAATTTTAACTCAAAACTGCTTCTTGCAATACAAAAATAAAATTTAAAAAACTTAAATATTTTATTCATATTCATCTCATCCTCTAGCATTTCTTTTTCTGTACATTCCATAATATAAAGTAACAAGTGTGATAATTTGTAAACAAATGTGTATTAAACGTGTGTGCTCAAAATTTTTGTTTAAACTTAAGAATGGCATACAATAAAAAAATACTTGAGTATGTGCTGGAAATTGTGATTGAAAAGGTGTTTGCAGAAATCATTTGAGGTCTGGGACGATGAGCTTCTTTCTTTGTTTCTGCCAGGTCTTAAGGCTATACTAATCCAGGATTCCCCTAATCCAATTTCAGAAATTGAACTTTTCTGGGTCAGCCCGATCAGTCAAAGCCAACCAGGCTTCAGGTTTATTTTCAGTTGCCCCTTTATTCCTGTGGTGAGGCCGTTTGGGGTCTGAGCCCTCTGTGCCTGGGATTATCTAGAGCCCCAGTCCCACAACTCCAGCTGTGCCCTTGTCAACCCAGAGTTGTGGAAAGCACTGCTCAGCCTTCTCTTAGGACCTTTGAATGCCCTCCCTGGGTAAAAGAACCTCCAAATGCCTGGTTCTTGTTAAAGATTTTCTATTTCTATCTTCTCCCCAACCTTGGCCCACTTATTTCTCATTGTCTCATTAGCTATTTGATTTTTTTTTTTTTTTTTTTTTTTGAGATGGAGTTTCACTCTTGTTGCCCAGGCTGGAGTGCAATGATACGATCTCGCCTCACTACAAACTCCGCCTCCCGGGTTCAAGCAATTCTCCAGCCTCAGCCTCCTGAGTAGCTGGGATTACAGGCACCTGCCACCACGCCTGGCTAATTTTTTGTATTTTTAGTAGAGATGGTGTTTCTCCATGTTTGCTAGGCTGGTCTGAAACTCCCGGCCTCAGGTGATCCACCTGCATCAGCCTCCCAAAATGCTGGGATTACAGGCGTGAGCCACCACGCCCAGCCGATGTTTGTAAAAAGACTTTTGTTTTAATTCCGACTTTTTAGTTAGATTCAGCTAGAGGATTGGCCCAATTTATTTAGTCTATGATTACCAAAAGCATAACCAAAAACACTTAGAGACCACTGTCTCAGACTATGTCAGCAATCTCTTAATGAATCTGCAATCTTTTCTTACCCCTGATCTCTCCTCCACTTTGCTGCCAGATCAGTATTTTTAAAACAACGTTCCCATCAAGTCTTTTTGACTTGAGAGTCATCAGTGACTCTCACTGTGTAGTGACCATGTATTATAACAATTTGGTGAAACTGGAATTTCCCAGTATTTACTTTCCTTTATGTTTCTGGATCAGCGTTGGCCAATGAAGACATATTGGATGATATTTGAGAGGTTGAAATGAAGCAGCTGCCATTTTTTTTAATGCTTTAGTGACTGGTGAAGGACAGGCATATTGTCACTGCTCTGCAGCTAGCTCACCTCATAGGCATGAGAAAGCACCCCAAACCACAGTTCCCCTATGTACTGTGCTGAGCAGTGTTGTCCTGTCAAAATTCACATTGACCAGTAATGTCAGAATGTGACCTTATTTGGTAATAGGGTCTTTGCAACTGCAATGAGTTTTATTAAGATTAGGTCCTATTGGATTACGGTAGGCCCTAAATCCCATACTAGTGTCCTTATAAGAAGGCCATGTGAAGACACAGCAACACAGACACGCAGGGAAGAATGCTGTGTGATGGTAGAGGCAGAGATTGGAGTGATGCAGCTTGGCCAAGGAAGGCCAAGGATTGCCACAGCCAAGAGAAGCTGGAAAGGACTCTCCCTTAGAGCCCTCAGAGGGAGCATGGCCCGGCCAATACCTTGCTTTTGGAGTCCCAGCCTTATGAACCGTGAGAGACTAACTTTCTGTGGTCGAAGCCACCGCATTTCTCTGGTACTTTGCTATGGCAGCCCTAGGAAACGAATAGACTCCAGCTCCTGCCAGACCTCTCCCATCAGTTTCTTCAACTCCTGGACTGAGTGCGTGCTCAGTTCCATAGTGAAGGGCACAAGCTTCCTCTACACAATATCTACGGCATCAAGGTTGGAAGTGGGGAGAGGAGGGTGTTGGTTCCAGTTAGTCTTTGCAGGGTCTGATTGTCTTCGTTGGTCCTAGTTTGCCCTTGCAGTTTCTAGTTCACCCTTGCCCTTGCTGACATCCAACTTTCCTTCCCAACTGCTGTTTTAGCAACTGTAGGCTCAACGGTAGACATGGAAACAACAGCCTGTTTGGGCTGTCCTGTCAGCTCCCACAAATGCCTGAGACTTAACTCCTACAATAAATCCTGTATTCCATGCCCCTTTCAGTGGTTCTGGCTTTCTGATCAAATTCTGACAGACTCTTTTCCAAATCAAGTAAAAATGAATTTAATGAAACCAGTCCTGCTACCCAGTTCCTTCCCTTATATTAAAATAAATTAGGGCCCGGTGTGGTGACTCACACCTGTAATCCCAGCACTTTGGGAAGCTGAGGCGGACGGGTCACTTGAGGTCAGAAGTTATAGAGACCAGCCTAACTAGCATGGTGAAACCACATCTCTATGAAAACATACAAAAATTAGCTGGGTGTGATGGTGTGCACCTGTAGTCCCAGTTACTTAGGAGTCTGAGGCAGGAAAATCTTGAACCTGGGAGGCAGAGGTTGCAGTGAGCCAAGATCGCACCACTATACTCCAGCCTAGGTGACAGAGCGAGACTCTGTCTCAAAAAAATAGTAAAAATATACAAATTAGGTTATTAAGATATTAATGGCATTTATTGACGACATCCTAAGTGCAGGGTGGCACTGTGCTAGGTAAGCTCTTTCTATGTAGTGTCTCATTACATTCTCAAAATGATTCCATGGAGAAGGCACTACAGTTCCCCCTTGAACAACGCAGGGTGGGGGTAGGGATGCTAAACCCCCCCAGGCAGTCAAAAACGTGTATATTAACTTTTGACTTCCCAAAAACTTAACTACTAATATTGTCTACGAATGACTAGAAGCCTTACAAATAACATATACAGTCAATTAACATGTATTTTGTATGTTATTTGTATTATATGCTATTATGTTATTTACACAAAAAAGTAAGCTAGAGAAAAGAAAATGTTATTAAGAAAATCATGCTGGGCGCGGTGGCTCCCGCCTGTAATCCCAGCACTTTGGGAGGCTGAGGCAGATAGATCATGAGGTCAGGAGACCGAGACCATCCTGGCCAACATGGTGAAACCCCTTCTCTACTAAAAATACAACAATTAGTTAGGTGTGGTGGCGCGTGCCTGTAATCCCAGCTAATTGGGAGACTGAGGCAGGAGAATCACTTGAACTTGGGAGTTGGAGGTTGCAGTGAGCCGGCCGAGATCGTACCACTGCACTCCAGCCTGGGTGACAGAGTGAGACTCTGTCTCAAAAAAAATAAAAATAAAAATAATAAAATCATAAGGACTAGAAAATATATTTACTATTCATTAAGTGGAAGTGGATCATCATAAAGGTCTTCATCCTTGCAGTCCATACATTGAACAGGCTGAGGAGGAGGAAGAGGAGGGGTTGGTTCTGCTGTCTTAGCAATGATAGAGGTAGAAGAAAACCCTTATGTAAGTGAAATTGTGCAGTTCAAACCTATGTTGTTTGAAGGTCAACTGTATTATTATTAGTAATGATAAATTTATTGTTACTGTATTAAACATTAGTAAGAGGCTTAGACAGATGAAGTGATTCAAGTAAGTTAGTTAGAATTCAAAGCCAGAGCTGAACTGCAGAGCAGGAGCTTAACCACCATAGTCTCCCTCTACTCCAAATTTTTCAGAACTGAAAGGAACTGTTATCTTTTCCATGGAATCTTAGGCATCCTAACCATCCCGCTCACAAATGTACTCATGACCTCAAGAATCTGCTCATGGTTTTTCCCTCAGTCTTTCCTTTTCCCCAGATCTTTTCCTGTCTGTGGTACAATGGAAACAAAATTTTAAGTCATACTGACCTGGGTTTGGATGTCAGTTCAATTCATTACCTACTACAAATTTTTTTAGAGTTACTAAGCCTCAGTCACATCTGAAAAATCCTGTATTATACATGTAAAGTAATATTTAAAATAGTTGGCCAGGCATGGTGGCTCACACCTGTAATCCCAAGTCTTTGGGAGGCCGAGGCAGGTGGATCACCTGAGGTCAGGAGTTCAAGACCAGCCTGGCTAACATAGCGAAACCCCATCTCTACTAAAAATACAAAAATTAGCTGGGCTTGGTGGCACACGCCTATAGTCCCAGCTACTTGGGAGGCTGAGGCAGGAGAATCGCTTGAACCTGGGAGGCAGAGGTTGCAGTCAGCCGAGATCGTGCCACTGTACTCCAGCCTGGGTGACAGAGTGAGACTCCATCTAAAAAAAAAAAGAAAAAAAAAGTCATACATATACATGTCTGGTTCCCTCTTACTAGACTGGATTTTTCGTCTTTTTATAAACTATAACCTATAGTAAGAATATATTTTGCATTGCAACTCAGTTCACACACACACTCCACTAATACACACACCCACATACATAAATAACTGAAATAAAAGTTCCATGAATAGTATTTGCCCTTACTACTTGTGATACACATTTATGGCTTCTATTCTAGTCCTTAAAGTACTGGTCATGACGCTCACTGAATTAATTTCACGATACACAGATGGGTCAACATTGAAAAATAGTGAGCCAGGCTGGGCTATTTTATATCAGGGACCATATTTATTTTTGTACTGCTACTAGCAAACACAGTGCGTGGCACAAAGTAGGTGTAGGTGTTTGGTAAATACTTGGTGTAGGACTGGCTTTTCCATGAGGGCAGGAATCTTGTCTTACCTTGTATTCACCCCGCATTTAGCATATTCTTCCCACAATATTTACTGATCAAATGGCTAAAATTTGCAAGGCTTTAGAGATCAAACATTTGGATCAAAATCTGACAAGCACCTACTATGTGATAACACATAAATGCTGAGTCCATAGCTCCTCTCTCTCTGTTTTAATAACAATCTAATGAGACATGGCTCCTTCTCTTAATTATCTTAAAATAAGTATAGGATTGCTGAGAGAAAACAATACTGCTGCTCAACTGAGAAATTAAAACAAGAAGTAAGACATTTGGAGGCGAAAATATTACCTTTAGTAATAAGGTTACGTCAGAGAACAAAAAATAACGTGCAAGCCAGTCAGACCTGTTGACTGGACCTAAGTTGAAGCAACTAGTGTGGACCTCCTTTTGCTGCTGGCCTATGTGGATATAAGGCATAAGCAGCTCAGATTCAAGAGGAATGTGGGAGAAGCCGAGCTCTGCAAACCCAGTTTTTCCTAAAGGCACCA
This sequence comes from Rhinopithecus roxellana, assembly GCF_007565055.1. Lineage (NCBI taxonomy): Eukaryota > Metazoa > Chordata > Mammalia > Primates > Cercopithecidae > Rhinopithecus > Rhinopithecus roxellana. The sequence goes on along the minus strand of NC_044552.1, from coordinate 8,766,020 downwards.
GTTAAGTAAATCACTCCTCCCCTGACCAGGGACAGAGGGGATAAAAGAGCACAGAGAGACCAGACATATTGTAATTACAACACCTAAGCTGCCTCCCTCATGGAAGGAAATAGCAGAGGAGGAGAGGTGTTCCCCCACGAAGAATCAGATATGGGAAAGAAGACATATGTACATATTTGTATTTACATGTGTGTATTTATACTGCTATGGTTTGAATGTTGGTGTCCCCCCAAAATTCTTATGTTGGAACAATGCCTAATGTGATACTATTAAGAAGTGGGGCTTGTGGGAAATGATTAGGTCATGAGGGCTCCACCCTCTTCAATGAGATTAGTGCCCTTGTAAAAGAAGCTCAAGGACTGGGTGTGGTGGCTCACGCCTATAATCCTACGCTTCGGGAGGTTGACGCCGGCGGATCACTTGAGCCTGGGAGTTTGAGGCCAGCCTAGGCAACATGGTGGAACCCCATCTCTACAAAAAATACAAAAAATTAGCCAGGAGAGTGGTGGCATATGCCTATAGACCCAGCTACTCTAAAGGCTGAGGTGGGAGGATCAGCTGAGCCCAGGGATGTCGAGGCTGCAGTGAGCCATGATCGTGCCACTGCACTCTAGCCTGGGTGGCAGAGTGATACCTTGTCTCAGAAAAAAACGAAAACAAAAACAAAAAAGCAAACCCAAAAAGCTTGAGTGAACTCCCTTGCCTCTTCCACCTTGTAGGGACACAGCAAGAGGTGCCATCTATGAAGCAGCGAGCCCTCACCAGACATTGAATCTGCTGGCACTTTGATCTTGGACTTCTTAGCCTCCAAAACTGTACGCAATAAATGTCTGTTGTATATAAACTACCCAATCTAAGGTATTTTGTTATAGCAGCCTGAAGTAAGACATATATAAACATATATATATATATTTGAATTGCTAAATATGAAACAATGCAAGGGCTATCACAAGGTGGGCACACAATTGCTAAATGTAATTTACACTGGTGTTTCTCAAGTCTGTTCATCAAAACATGGAGAACATTAAAAAAATGACAGCTCCTCTATACCTCCTTCCCTGCCTTCAGTATTCCTGGTATGAAACTTAGGACATTTTTTTTCTTTTTTTGAGACCGAGTCTTGCTCTGTCTCCCAGGCTGGAGTGCCGTGGCATGATCTTGGCTCACTACAACCTCCATCTGCCGGGTTCCACAAATTCTCCCTCCTCAGCCTCCCAAATAGCTGGGATTACAGGCACATGCCACCATGCCTGGCTGAATTTTTTTGCATTTTCAGTAGAGATGAGGTTTCACCTTGTGGTCCAGGCTGGTCTCAAACTCCTGACCTCAAGTGATCCTTCTGCCTTGGCCTCCCAAAGTGCTGGGATTACAGGCGTGAGCCACCGCGCCCGGCCCAAAACCTAGGAATATTTTTAAAGCTCCCTGGGTAATTCCAATGTATAAACAAGACTGATAACTAGGTGTGGTGGCTCATGCCTGTAATTCCATCACTTTGGGAGGCCAACGTGGGCAGATTACTTGAGCACAGGAGTTGGAGACCAGCCTAGGTAATATGGCAAAAACCTATCTCTGCAAAAAATAAAATTAGCAGGGCATAGTGATGCATGCCTGTGGTCCTAGCTACTCAGGAGGCTGAGGTGGGAGGATCACTTGAGCCCAGGAGGTCGAGGCTGCAGTAAGCCATTGGCTTAGAGGAGTTAGACAGACAAGTGAACAGGAGTCAGGAAGATCTTATTGAGGAGGAATGTGGACAGATATTGCAGAAACAGGAGTCAGGCTGTCAGAAAGGAGGGAGCAGAGCGTTTTTTATAGGGATGAGAATAGTAAACGGACTCTGGAAATAGCTGGGCCTATTTTTTTAATTTTATTTTTATTAAAACTGAGTCTCACTCTGTCACCCAGGCTGGAGTGCAGTGGTGTGATCTCGGCTCACTGCAACCTCTGCCTCCTGGGCTCAAGCGATTCTCCTGCCTCAGCCTCCTGAGTAGCTGGGATTACAGGCATCTGCCACCACACCCAGCTATTTTTTGTATTTTTAGTAGAGATGGGGTTTCACCATGTTGGTCAGGCTGGTCTTGAACTCCTGACCTCAAGTGATCTGCCCACCTCGGTCCCCCAAAGTGCTGGGATTACAGATGTGAGCCACCGCACCCAACCAGCTGTGGCAGACAGAGAGAGACTGTCTCAAAAACAAAAATAAAAAACAACCATGATTAGGCCCTACTCCCAGAGATTCTGTTCATTTGGTATGGGGATGAGGTCTAGCTATTCGTAATTTATAAATCTCCCTAGGTGATTTGAAATGTGCATCCAGAGTTGAGAAACATTGACAAGGCTTAGAGCAATGGCCAAGTTTATTTGCTTCTTGTGGCTTTTGCACTAGCTGTTCCCTTTACCTGGTGTGTTCTTCTCTAGGTCTTTCCATGAATCCTTCTTGTCATTCAGGACTCAGATTAAATGTTACTTCCTCAGGAAGACCTTCCCTGATCCCCCACAACAAGCTAAAATAACACACCTACCTTTATCACACTGTCTTGCTTATTTTCATGACTGAATTATTAATAGCAGTCCCTGAGATTTCTCTATTTATGCTTATTGTCTGTTTTTCTCCAACCATCATATAAGCATCTTGAGTAAAGGCACTTTGTCTTATTCACTGCTGTATCCACAGCACTTAGAACAGTGCCTGGCCTCTATAGGTATTCCAATATATGTCAATCAATGATAAAAAGATCCTTTAAAATAAATTGTTTTAGTTCTTCTGATGGCGTTTTTTTTTTTTTTTTTTTTTTTTTTGATACGGAGTCTCTCTGTCGCCCAAGCTGGAGTGCAGTGGCGCGATCTCGGTACACTGCAACCTCGGCCTCCGGAGTTCAAGCGATTCTTCTGCGTCAGCCTCCCGAGTAGATGAAATTACAGGCGCCCACCACTACCCCTGGCTAATTTTTGTATTTTTAGTAGAGACCAGGGTTTCACCAGGTTGGCCAGGCTGGTCTCGATCTCCTGACCTCAGGTCATCTGCCCACCTCGGCCTCCCAAAGTGCTGGGATTACAGGGGTGAGCCACCTCGCCTAGCCCTGACGGCTATTTTCAACTGGTTTTTAATAAAATGTGCTTTACTTATGCAAAATAATTGAACCATCCATGAAAAAAGCACAAACTGATTTTTTGGTAAATATATCTTAATTTCACTGGGTCCATTCTCTTCACAGGAATCTATATTAAATCTGTTGCAAAGCAAGTAATTATCCTTTAATGTATTTTTACATATGGTATCTGTTCCTAATGTTGCTTCTTAGGGAATACAGTTCACATAGTAGGGCAGCTGGGTATGGCAGGATACATTTATTAAATCAAGAGATTGCTGCTTAGAACTTTCGTGTTTGTTTTTGGAGACAGAAGACAGGGATCTGTAATTTCTAGAAGAGTAGAAAGATATCTCAGGAAGCAAGAGAGTCACAGGAAAACGCGAAGGCTCTGATTCCTTCTGAAAGAGGGACACACTTACCCTCTATTCTTCTCGGGGCACCTCTTTAACAAGTGAATGTAATCTGGCGGAAGTGGGGAGTTTTAATTTTAGGTGGAGACAGAATAGTTGAGATTATGAAAGTGTCTTGTTTCATAGAGGTGTAAGCCAGTGCGGCAAAATCTCCAAGCTATGGGTCAGCTGTCGTTTGGGCTCAAGGAAGCAGCTGTCTAACTCACAACTCAGGCAGGCGATTTGAGGGCAGTGCTGCTGTCCTTAAGTCACCCGCGGGCCATTTCTGAAATGCTTTACCTACGAAAAGACAGAAGGTAACATCTGTTGCAAGGGAAAAATGAGGGACCTGAGTGTTTCCTCCAAGTCCCAAATATACAACCTTCGCCCCCGGCAACAGGGCTAGGTGCACGAGCAACCAGTTTTTCAGGCAGCCGCCTCCTCTTTCCTCCCTCGGCGTACTTCATCGATCACCGCTAGAAACAAAACGACTTCGTATGCAGAGTAATGGTTGAAATCTCACTAGCGCCTCAGCAGTGCAGGAAGGCAAATCCGCGGCTTCGGAGAAGGCCAGCCCACCTTCTTCCGACTGAGGCGACTTGAGCAAGACCAAAGGCAGAGCGGCCCCAGGATGGAAGCAGCGAAGCCCGAGTGGGCGGTGCTTTCTGGGAGTTGTAGTCCCTGTGAGACAACGCCCTCCCGTCTCCACCAGGCTCTGCACTCCATCTCCCAGCCGCCCCCGCGCCGCGGAGGAGGCGAGCTCGGTGATGAGCTGCCGCAGCTGTAGGGGGCCTGGGCGGAGAAGCCGCTGCAGCCGCGGCCGGGAGGCGCTGACATCTGGCTTCCCTGGGGTCTCAGAGACACTTGGGTGGACAGCGACGAAGGCTTTGTGGCCGCCGTGTGTCCCCGTGCTAACCCTCTGTCCTCCCCACAGGCGCGCGGTGTCCGCCATGGAAGCGCATCCGACCGCCGGGGTCTCTGGGTGCCGCGGCCTCGGCTTCCCGTGGCGATGAGGGATTAGAGGCGCCCTGCGGCCCGCCTGAGTCCAGCGCTCTGGCCACCCGGGCGGGAAAGGGATCGGGCGGGCGGGCGGGCGGTCCCACAGTGCCCGCCTTTGCGCCGCCCCACCCCTTGAGGGCGCTGCCGAGGGGGCGCCAGCCGCCCATGCCGCCCCGGCGCCCAGCCGCGCCTGGCGCCCGCAGCTGAAGCGCAGGACGCGCGGCCGCCCTAGCTCACCGCCATCCGCGCCCGCCGCCCCGAGCCGTCCGCCCTTCTGCCCCCAAGATGTGGCACAGCGTCGGGCTGACCCTGCTTGTGTTCGTGGCTACTCTGCTGATCGTCCTGCTGCTGATGGTGTGCGGTGAGTGGGGGCGGCAGCCGCGGGGCAGTTCCACACGCCGGGTCGCTGATCTGATGTTTTTTTGTTTTTGTTTTTGTTTGTTTTAAAAAGGGCGTGGCGGACAAGTGTCTTAAAATCAACTGTTGTCCCTTAGCCTCTAGGGCTGAGCGCAGAGGTGGGCCCTTTACCCATGGCCGGCCCTCGGGCATCCTGGGGGAGGGAGAGGATAGGCTCCAGGGCTTCCTGACTCTGAGTGAAACCCTGTCTTGCTTCGCCGGCAGCGTCTGCTCTTGATTTCATTCTCACCACAGGCTGCCCAGATTGTAACCTTGGCCTGCATTCGAAGGTGAAGTGATTGGTTAGTCCTTTTTCATTTGCACAGATTCTTACCTTCATGATGAGAGGTGTCACCTTCGTTTCATCAGCGGGTGGGCTAGAGTTGGGTTTCCAGCACCCATTCAATTGTTTACTCAGAGTTCAGCCTTAAACTCAATTGCAAGCAGAGATGTCGAGACCAGGCAGAGCTTAAAAAACACCGGCTATATTAAACTTTCAGGGTCAGGTAACCTAACTCTCAGTTCTATAATAATGGTGCTATTTTGAATGCTGTGTGTATTTTCCTTCTTGAAATGAGAGGACGTTCAACTTTCTTCTTAAGATAATATTAGCCCAATTTTAGATCTTTTTGATTTCTTCGTACATATATAGTAGCTGATAACCACAGGTCTCTTAGCAAAGTGGCTGAGCAATTGTGAAAATCTAAAAAGTATATAGAACACATGTCAGTGAGTTTACACATATTTATGAAACTGAAGTATGGGTTCAGGTTGATGTAATAAGGGGTCAGAATTCATACAGATACTATAGGGCTTGTTCATTACACGATAAATGTACAAATTATTAGTGATGCTATGGAAGACGTGTGCACTTGTGCATATGCGTATATATGTATTTATAAACTTGTAGGTTTATTTTATTTTATTTTTTGAGATGGAGTCTCGTTCTTGTCGCCCAGGCAGGAGTGCAATGGCCTGATCTTGGCCCCCTGTAACCTCCGCCTCCTGGGTTTAAGTAATTTTCCTGCCTCAGCCTCTGGAGTAGCTGTAGCCGGGATTACAGGCGCCCACCACCATGACCAGCTAATTTTTGTATTTTTAGTAGAGATGGGGTTTAACCGCGTTGGTCAGGCTGGTCTTGAACTCTTGACCTCATGAGATCCACCCGCCTTGGCCTCCCAAAGTGCTGGGATTACAGGCATGAGCCACCGCGCCTGGCCTTTTATGTATGTTTAAAATCTGTTGTGCTTTACTGTAACACCAGATTAAAGCTTCTAATTTACAGCTTTTCTGATGAGATAAAGCAATTGAATAACTTTTCTTAATTTTTTGCTTGTGATGTCAACAAGCAGAAGAATATTAGAATATTGAACTAATTGTAGATGTTTAAGGTTCTTGAAGTAAGAAGAACAAAATCCTTGTGATATGTTTGGATGTGGGGAAGGAGGGAAAGCATTTATTACCCTTTCTAGTTTGAAAATGCAAGCTATCTGGACATGGGAATGTGACATGTAGACCCTACCATACCTTGGCTAGGATATTTGGCAAATTTACCTCTGTGACTTCAGAATTCCAAATTGTTCTCTCATCTCTAAACAGCTATTTGATGGTTTAATTATACAAATTTTTCTAAAACTGCTTTTAGTTTCAGAAACGTTAAAGAATAAGAGAGATGAAGTGTGCTAGGACAGCAGTCCCCAACCTTTTTGGCACCAGGGACTCGTTTCGTGGAGAATAATTTTTCCACAGACGGAGCAGGGATGGTTTTGGGATAAAATCATTCCACCTCAGATCATCAGGCATTAGTTAGATTCTCATAAGCAGCGAGCAACCTAGATCCCTCCTATGCGCAGTTCACCATAGGTTCACAATAGGCGCTCCTATGAGAATCTAATGTGCCGCTGATCAGACAGGAGGCAGAGCTCAGATGGTACCGCTCGCCACCTGTATGGGCCAGGGACCTGTGTGCTAGAGATGGGGACCCCTGTGCTAGGACACCTTAGTTGTTTGGAATGATCAAGAACTAAAAGCTCCATGATGAAGTAATCAATACTTTTTGTTGTTGTTGTTGGGAGAACTGATGATGGAGTAGCCTCATCTTTTGACTAGGATGGGGCGGGAACTTGGGGAGAGGAGGCAAGGATCAGACCAGACTTGAGAGAGAAACTAGAGTGTGATATTAGTTTGCCAGGGCTGCCATGACAAAATACCAGAGACTGGTGGGTGGCTTAAGCAACACATTTCTTTTCTTTCTTATCTTTTTTTTTTTTTTTTTGAGATGGCGTTTCGCTCTTGTTGCCCAGGCTAGAGTGCAATGGCGCGATCTCGGCCCACTGCAACCTCTGCCACCCGGGTTCAAGCAATTCTCCTACCTCAGCCTCCTGAGTAGCTGGGATCACAGGCCTGTGCCACCATGCCTGGCTAATTTTCTATTTTTAATAGAGATGGGCTTTCTCCGTGTTGGCCAGGCTGGTCTTGATCTCCCGACCTCAGATGATCCACCTACCTCGGCCTCCCAAAGTGCTGGGATTACAGGTGTGAGCCACCCATGCCTGGCCGAACACATTTATTTTCTTTTTTTTTCTTTTATTTTTTTGATCTGGAGTCTTGCTCTGTTGCCCAGGCTGGAGTACAATGGCACAATCTCGGCTCACTGCAGCCTCCATCTCCCGAGTTCAAGCGATTCTCCTGCCTCAGCCTCCCAAGTAGCTGGGATTATAGGCGCCCACCACTACACCTGGCTAATTTTTGTATTTTTAGTAGAGATGGGCTTTCACCATGTTAGTCAGGGTGGTCTTGAACTCCTGACCTCAGGCGATCCGCCCGCCTGAACACATTTGTTTTCTTACATCTCTGGAAATGTCAGAGATCAGCAGGATTGATTTTCTCCTGAGGCTACTCCCCTTAGCTTGTAGATGGTGGTCTTCTCCTTGTGTCTTCACATAGTCTCTTCTTTGTGTATTCTAATCTCTTTATAAGTCACTGGATTATGCTCCCTCACCCTATGACTTTATTTAACCTCAATTACCTCTTTAAAAACCTTATCTACAGGCCGGGCATGGCGGCTCACGCTTGTAATCCCAGCCCTTTGGAAGGCTGAGACAGGCAGATCACCTGAGGTCAGGAGTTCGAGACCAGTCTGGCCAACATGGCAAATCCTCATCTCTACTAAAAAAAGAAAATACCAAAAATTTGCCGGGCATGATGGCACATGTCTGTAATCCCAGCTGCTCGGGAGGCTGAGGCAGGAGAACTGCTTGAACCCAGTAGGCGGAGGATGCAGTGAGCCGACATCGCACCATAGCACTCCAGCCTGGGTGACAAGAGTGAAACTCCGTCTTGAAACAAAAAAAAATCAGAAATTTATTGTCTTCTCCGTGCCCACCACCACCTTCATCTTCAGCCTGCATTAGTCTCCTAACTAGTCTTTTTTCCAACCCATCTTAAATCACTTTTCACATACTAGCCACACTGTTTTATGAAGAATATTTTATCACCAGTCTAGTTTCAAAAGTCAATAGTACTTATGAAGAACTGGTTCCTTTCAACTCTGTTTCACTATTTTCCTGGTTATTTTCTTTCATATTTCTAAATAACATTCATTACTATCTCTTGATTTTGCATTTTTAGACATTATTAACCATGGTAGATGCTCCATCCATTTCTTTCTCTCCTTGCCATTGAAATACATTTAGTTGACTTAATAGTGTGGATTTATATTTTGACTCTATAAACATTATTCACTGCTGGTTAAATAGTGTAATATGACCACACTTTCATTCTTACATGATTCTTCATTTTTTTTTTTTTTTTTTTTTTTTTTTTTGAGACGGAGGCTGGCTCTGTCGCCCAGGCTGGGGTGCAGTGGCCAGATCTCAGCTCACTGCAAGCTCCACCTCCCGGGTTTACGCCATTCTCCTGCCTCAGCCTCCCTAGTAGCTGGAACTACAGGCGCCTGCCACCTCGTCCGGCTAGTTTTTTGTATTTTTTAGTAGAGATGGGGTTTTCACCGTGTTAGCCAGGATGGTCTCGATCTCCTGACCTCGTGATACCCCCATCTCGGCCTCCCAAAGTGCTGGGATTACAGGTTTGAGCCACCGCGCCTGGCCGATTCTTCATTTTTTTGAAGTTAATACATAATTGCCTTTTTAGCTTACCTGCTGTTGCTTTGGTACATTGTTGTTTTTTTTTTGTTTTGTTTTCTGAGAGGGAGTCTCACTCTGTTGCCCAGACTGGAGTCCAGTGGCGCGATCTCGGCTCACTGCAACCTTCACCTCCTGGGTTCGAGCGATTCTCCTGCCTCAGCCTCCTGAGTAGCTGGGACTACAGGTGCCTGCCACCATGCCCAGCTAATTTTTTGTATTTTTAGTGGAGACGAGGTTTCACCATGTTAGCCAGGATGGTCTTGATCTCCTGACCTAGTGATCCACCCGCCTCGGCCTTCCAAAGTACTGGGATTACAGGCGTGAGCCACCATGCCTGGCCTGCTTTAGTACATTGTTATGCGCCCCCTACCAGATGTTCCACAATCTCTTACACTCATCAGTAGTATTTCCCGCATGTTCAAATGGAATGCTTTTCCCCTCCTTACCGCCCCCACTCCAGAACCTTCCTTCTTTCTCAACAGCTGTCATTCTGCAGAAAGTTGTACTTTCTCTGTCCTGTTCTGTACCCTGTTTTCTGGGTCTCATGTCATTATCTTTTTCAGTTTCCATTCTTTTTTTGTTGGAGCACATTTTCTAGTAGCTTTTTAGGAAAGAATGCATGAAAAATAATTTTTTGAGCTAATGCATACCTAGAAATGTCTCTATTTGTTTATATTCTACCTTTATACTTGATTGATAATTTGAATAGGTTTTGGGGTTGCAAATGATTTTCACCCACAATTTGAGAATGGTTACCCCATTGATTTCTTGCTTCCAGGTCTGGTATTGAAAAATTTAATGCCTCTGTTTCCTTGTCGTTATACATGACTTGGTTTCTCTTTCAAGATGCTTTTTGGATAGCCTTTTTGTCATTGTATACTGAAAAGTCATAATGATGTGCCTTTGTATGTATCTCTTTCATTTTTCTAGGTGCCTTCAGTTCAGATTTTTTCCTCGTTTCTGGGGAAATTTTCTACTAGATTTGTGATTGTTTTCTCCTCTCCATTTTCTTTTTTTTTTTTTCTTTTCTCTCTGAAACTTCTGGTAGTTGTATGCTGGACCTCTTGGATTGATTCTTTAATTTTATCTTTTTATCTCCTAATTCCCTCCTCCCCCTTTCTTCTGGAGGATGTTTGGGGCTTTATCTTCTGTCTCTTAAAATGAATTTTTAGTTGTAGCTGTCCAGTTTTTAATTTCAGAACTTTGTTTTTATATGATCAGCGTTGGACCTAGGCTGATCTGTGACTGTCTGATCAAGTCACACAGCTGGCGTTGCCGCTTACTAGCTGTGTGGCCTGAGCAATGCACTCAACCTCTCTTATTTCAGCTGGTAGGTAAATTCACAAATAATTCAGGAATCCTGAGGTTCAACTGTGTTTCTGCTTATTTATCTTACATTGAGGTACTGTGACTGTAACAGAGCTGTTTCTTGCAATACCAAGTTGCAGTGAAGAGGTTTTATGGTAGGGCTTCTGAAGGAGGAGATGGAAGGAAACTCCAAATCCATCTTGGAGGGGTTTGGGGCTAGGGTTTAAGGGTTTGGAGTGGGCGGATTGATTGGTCAAAGAGCCCAGGGGTGAAGCTATGGGACAGGGAGATAAAGACACTATTCTCGTGCTGATTTGATTCCTCTGTAGGGTGTCTCTAAACTGGTCATAAACTGGTGACAGCTGTTTTACTGTAATTCCAGAACCTGAAAAATGTCTTAAGCAATTTTTTTTTTTCAGACAGAGTCTCATCTGTGGCCCAGGCTGGAGTGGAGTGGCACAATCGCCGCTCACTGCAACCTCCGCCTCCTGGGTTCAAGTGATTCTCATGCCTCAACCTCCCAAGTAGCTGGATTACAGGCATGCACCGCCACGCCCGGCTAATTTTTTGTATTTTTAGTAGAGACAAGGTTTCACTATGTTGACCAGGCTGGTCTTGAACTCCTGATCTCGTGATCCGCCCGCCTCGGCCTCCCAAAGTGCTGGGATTACAGGCGTGAACCACTGCGCCTGGCCTCATCTTAAGCAATTCTTAAAAGTCTTATGATTCTAACTCAAAAATCTTATTTTTAGGCACCATGGAGATGCAAATGGACAGTATCTAGCGTATTGTGACTTTTGGTTACAAGAAAATGGGTCAAAGTGCAGCTTGATTAAACTACATTGCTGTCCAGAATTCTCATTAACCCTGTGAGGATGACTTTAGTACAGGTGAATATATATGAATTAATTGACTTTTGAAAAATCAATTTTTAAAGATTAAATTTGGTTTTAGAAATTTAAACTATCCTTAGATTAATACAGTTTTACTTAGGATGATGTACATATTTCAAAGATAGTAGACTGAGGTAAAACGTGTTGATTACAGAAAAGTGTGAACAAATTTTGTAGGTTGTCTAGTTCATTGGTTTTCATACAATTTGCAAAGATGTGTTAAGAAATCAACTTAGGCACGTTAGCAGTTTAGAGAGTTTATTTGAGCAAAGGTAATTCATGAACAGGCAGTGCCAAACTGCAAGCAACTGTGTCTTTACTGCAGAGGTACAAGGGGGAAACTTTTATAAGGTACTCACAGAAGCAAGACAAAGAAAATACTTGGTTAAAGTAGAAAGGACCCAGTTAGAGGTTAGTTGGTGGTTTCTAATTGGTTAAGCTTAAGTTTTGTTTGGCTGTTTACACTGAGTTGAGTGTTAGTTTGCTTGGTGCTGGAACCTAAATTGTGGAACTGTTATCAGCAGCAAATCCAATGGGTCTGCAGCAAACTCCATCCTTGCCCCCCAGAGGAGAGGAGGGAATTTGGCCGGGAGGCGTAAGGTAGCCTGACAGTCCCGGGCTCAAGTTTTAGAGCAGGAGTGAAAGTTGTAGAGCAAGAACAAAAGGAAGCAAAGTGCACTTGAAGAGAGCCAAGCGGGCTACTTGAGAGATCCAGTTGCCCTGCTAGGCCCTTGACTTGGGGTTTTATACATTGGCGTGGTTCCAGGATTTCCATTTCTCCTCCTCTGGTTTTTTTTTGGGGTGGGCTGTCTGCATGCACAGTGGCCTGCCAGCACTTGGGAGGGGACGCATGTGCAGTGTGTTTACTGAAGTTGTGCACGTGTTCACTGAAGGGGTTTTTCCCTTGCCAGTCAAGCCTTCCTAAAGGAAGGTCGTATGCGACTTAAATGCCACTATTTTGCCTCTTAGGGTGCATGCTTGGGCCTATGCACCCAACTCCTGAGATTTTATCAGGAAGCGGCTGATGACCAGCTTCAGGTGTTTCCTATCTATTGGGAGCCCAGCTTTCCCTGGCGCCAGCTGCCATTCATTATTATGTTAGCGACACAGCTTAACAACTGCTTGACCATCACCTGATGGTTGCTTGACATTCCTGGTGAGGGGGCCCTCCCGTGCCCTGCTCATGTCTGACTAGCTACTTGCTTCAACATTTCCCCCCGTCAACAGTCCAAGACCCAATTATTTGGGAAAATGGACGAAGGTCAGTCTTCTTTAACTGCTTCCTGCTGACAGAGGGGCTGTAGTGGTTGTTCTGTGGGTCTTGGCCTCTTGCTAGCTGTCAGGGCAGGATGGCTCTGTGGATTGACAAAAGCCGTATCCAGCCAGATCCACAGGAGACGGGGCAGGATTTTGCCTCTGTCGTGTCCCACTAGTGAGCAGTCTAGGGGCCCTCTTTAGAAGGGTGACTCTTGAATATTGCGAGGACGGCATCTCGCACTGTTTGTCTGAAGCTTTATGGCCTGAAGGCGAGAGGAGACAAATTGAGTTATTAGATTTAGGAGACATGGACCAAAAAGGAGCAAAAGTAGGAGACTAACAAGTGGGCCTATAAAGGGGAGAACCCAAGAGAACCATTTCCAAGTTCCTTCCCAATTTAACCAACCCTGAGTGGCTCGTTCCCGTAAACTGGAGGCTTGATTTAGGAGTTGTCTGATGTTGTCTTGTACTTTTCCTGATTGATTTACCCAAAAGCAACATTTTTCATCTAAGGCCAAACAAATTCCTCCCTGTGCTGCCGTTAACATGTCTAGTCCTCGACGATTTTGGAGGACTACGGCTGCTAAAGAGTCGATTTGTTCTTGCACAGTCGTTAAGGTTTTAGCCATAGTGTCAATGTTCTTGGCTATTTCCTTTGAGAGCTGGCTGTAGGTGAAGGAAGCTTTTGTGATTCCAGCAATTCCGGTTCCCGTACCGGCTAGAATGCCAAGTCCTGCGAGAAGGGGAATGAAATGGATTGCCCTCCTCACCCTGGGCAGCTGGGAATTCCCATAGATTGGTATTGGAAGAGAGAGATTGCCAGGGGCTATGAAGATGTCCGGGGTTACATAGCCTATGGTACAAGTTCCAGTCCAGTTAGTGGGGAGGCATTGGTGAATCGACTGGCCACAAATATAAAAGGCTCCTTGAGTTTTAAGGCATGTAGAGATATGAAAATGAAATAAGGGGGTGAGGGAGGTTCCAAAAAATTCTGAGACTGCTGATATGCCCAGGTAGCTGGTGGCTATAGTCATGCCTGCTAAGACTTGGACGCAGGGTGTTTGGCTCTGGTTAGCTCCCTTGGTTTTATTTTCCCAAAAAAGAGAATTTCGAGTTTGGTCCAGTAGAACCCATTCTGCTGGAGAGCTGAGGTTGGGAATTTGCAGACATTGGTTGTAATCAGCAGGCCGAAACCAGAAATTTCGAGTTCTACATGAGCTTGGGCGTCCCTGGCAAAACTGGGTGGATTTATCTAGCAAAGTTCCCTGAGGAAAAGTAATATTTGGAGGTTTGGGGAATCTTGGTTGATGGCGGAATTGGTTGTGGGTGTATGTTTGATAAGTCTGTTGGTTAGGATCTACAGTGAAAGTAACATTACAGACTGTACTTGGAAGAGTGCCTACATTTGTTCCATTTTTCCTTTTGGCTGTAACACAAATAGGGGCTTTTCCCATTAAGTTGATATTCGTAAAGATGGGTCCGAAAATGGGAGGTTTCTGGCGGATATCAGGGAAATCTTGCTGTACCGTTGAAAGAAGGCTATTTGCAGGCGTCATCAATCCTTTCAGATTAGGGTCCCATTGGTAGGAAATATGTAATTCCGCCTCTATGCTTGTCCATTCTCTGGGCGAGGCTGGATAAGCTGTCCCTGGCGTTTCAGTGGAAGAGCTAGTACATAACCAGCAACTGGTGGAGTAAGGGGATCCTGTACTTTGGAGCAGTTGCTGAGCTTTTTCCAGTAACGGGAAATCAGGATGGCGGTAGGCTGCTAGTAAAGGCGTGAGAATGAGAACCAGCAGGAGCAGGCCCATGGTGACCTAAGAGAAACTGGTCACAAAACGAGCTGCCAATGGAACTCCTGGTGGTGTACAAGTTAGGGTTAAAATAGTGATAACAATCAGAGCAGTTGCCGATACAATTTCTAGTATCGGGATCACCTTACTTTGAGGCGAAAGGATGTTGGTGGGGCATTACTTATCTTTTTGTTTAAAGAGGAATTTTAGATCTTCCAGTGCCTCGCAAGTGTATTCTGGAGCTGAGGTTGCTGGTTCTGGCTCTGGTGTTTAAGGGCTTTTCCACGGCTTCACTTGAGTGTGATGGATCTAGCTGGCAGTCTCCAGTACTGTAATGGCTGTAGGGGTAGATAATAGAATGGTGAAGGGGCCCTTTCAGATAGGAGTTTGTTGGGAATTTGGGGTTCCATCCTTCCAGACATTAATGAGAAGTTGTGAGCCTACAGGATATAGAGGTGGGGATTTTTCCCCTTCAGATTTTGGGTTTGTTTGTAAACCATATTCCCAGAAAGCCTGCGAGAAGCCTGCTAAAGAAGAAACATAGTGGGTGACTTTGGCAGTTTCTTCAGCTAGTAATGTCAGAATATAGGAATGGCCTACCATATAAAGCCTTGAAGGGGCTTAATTGCAAGGGAGCCTTAGGGGCAACAAATCAGAAGGAAGGCTAAAGCTAAGAGGTCCACCCATGGCTGTGCTGTTTCCTCGCAGAGTTTGTTGGGGATATGTTTGGGGGTTTGGTTATTTCTTTCCACTTTTCCTGAAGATTACTGTCTCCTGGCAGAGTGAAGCTTTATGTCCAGGGCACTACTAACCTGTTGAGTTAACTGGGAAGTGAAGGATGGACCTTTGTCACTCTGCAATGACCTGGGTTGCCTGAACTGAGGAATGAGTTCTTTTAGGAGGAATTTAGCTACCTCCTGTGCCTTTTCAGTCCTTGTGAGGCAGGCTTCTACCCATCCTGTGAAGGTGTCTACACAGAGCAAGAGGTACTTACACTTGCGGTGTGCAGGAAGCTGAGTGAAGTCCATCTGTCGGTCCTCTGCAGGGTATGTACCTCTCCTTTTACTGATGGAGAGGGCTTCCCCGTATGGGGATTATTTATAGTGCACAAAGTGCAGGCTTGACAAACCTGTTGAATAGTTTTATTTACTCCTGAACACCCATTTACAAATTTGCCCTAGACTGTCTTTTCTAAAGTGGCAGGAGTCCTGTAAACTCTTGATGATTTCCATTGGGAGGTTTTAGGTAGATGGAGAAGTTCTCCCAAGCTATACCATCCATTGGTTTCATTTCAATACCCATGTTGGGTGGCCCAATCTGTTTCTTCCTTAGTGTATTGGAGAGAGAGCAGTTGCATTGGAGAGAGAGAGGAGCAAGGCCCCCATGAAGGTATCTTTTGAGATGCCTGTCTCTTTAGCTGTTTAGTCAGCTAACCTGTTTCCCCATGTGATTTCATCAGAGTCCCTTTGGTGTCCTTTACTGTGCACTATTGCCAGTTCCTGGGGCAAATGAACAGCCTCCAATAGCTCTAAGATTTGAGGCCCATACTTAATTTGAGTATCTGGAGCTGTTAGGTACACCCTCTCCTTCCAGATAGCCGTGTGGGTGTGAAGCACCAGAAATGTGTATTTGGAATCTGTATATACTCTTTGTCTTTCCCCTAGTTTAGGACTTTGGTCAGCGCAGTGAGTTTAGCTAGTTGCACAGAGATCCCCAGGGACAGAGCTTTAGTCTTCCTGGCTGGCATAAATTTGGTTAAGCATCTCACAACACAAATGTGGTGTTGTGGTCTCCTGGTAGTGGCAGTAAGGAAACTGGGTTAAGGGTGGAACACTGCTCAACCATTACCTATGGGTTTTCTAACAATGTTTTTGAAATTTTTCAGTGAGAAGCTGAAATCCCTTTTTGGCCTTCAGCTGAAGAGGAAACTGCCTTCTACAAGGATAGCTAGAAGGATTCTTGAGCTGAATTACTATAGGCATTGCTGTTATGGCCTTTCCTGTTATTCCTGAGGCCCAGACCTCTGGATGAATGGAAAGGTCTGTGAGCAGTTCATCCTTGTGTATGGTTTCCTTGAGGCATAAGATTGCATTTGAAAAAAGGGGTGTTGGCCCTGGAGGAAAGGTTAACGGAGCCCCTAGTCTGAACAAAATATCCCTACCCAAAAGGTGTGTAGGGTATTCTGGCATCACTAAAAATGAATGAGACAAGATGGTTTTCCCCCACGGGCAGCACAGAGGAGGAGTAAACCTCCAGGTTATGGGCACTTCCTATTCTCCCAGGAGGATAATTGCCTGGGAAAAGAGGTAAGCACTGAGCAGGCAGCCCTCATGTCCAAAAGAAAACTTACAGTCCATGAAGACCAGTACATAGGGGATTTCTGTCCATTTTCCCTGGTGGTAGCAAAACAAATCTAGTTGGTGGATCATATTTAAGTTCGTCTTCCGTTTTCTGGCCAAGATTCCTGGTCCTAGCGCTTTTATTCAAGCCAGGCTGTGTTACAGAAAAAAGCCTTTTCCTTTTTAGGGTTTGGGAGTCAAACTTTTCCCAGTTCTTGAAGATGTATCTGAGTAGTGTGTCCTGTGGTATGGAGACTCGATTACCCATCCACAAAGAGAGAATAGAGGAGAGAAGGGAAAAAGAAGGCAACCCCTCCAATTTCCCTACTGTCTTTTTCCTGAACTTACAGCATACCAGAGTGGGTAGGGCGTTACCTCATTCATCCATTTTTCCTTTGCGTCTGGCAGTGTCCCCCATTCATCCTAGGGGTTCCAGAATGAACCGGTACTTACCAGGTACCCCTAACCTTGGTCCCATCTTGTTTTATGGAGGCACAATTACCCGTTTGCAAAGAAAGAGGCGAGAAGAGGGTGTCTCCCCTTGTTCTCTTAGTCCTGTGCCTATGGCAGATCACAATGAACAGGGTGCCCCCCCGCAATTCATCCAAGGGGTTCTGGAATGAGCCAGTGTTAACTGGGTACCCCTACCCTGGTCCCATCCCATTTCTGGACCAGCCTTCATCTGTGCTGCAGTGGTAACCTGTTTTGTGTTTGTAGCCTGGAACTAGTCTTCATCTCTGTTCTATGGGTACTTTGGTCTCTTGCATCTGCCTCCTTGGGCCGTCCTATATCCATGTCTCCATGACCTTATAGTGACTCTTGTTCAGAGCATTCTAGCAACAAAATGATTGTCTCTTTTCTCAGATTCACATTTCCCATGTTCTTTAATTAGACGAGAAGCCTGTTTTTCTGCCAATTGCTGCAAGGGGGCTGGCCTTCCCTCCCTTCAAATATAACTTTGAAGGTCCTGATACATACTGAGAAGGGCATGGAGGTGATGAGAGGATTGGAGGAAAATTTGTATTTGGGATTCTTCATCCTCCCAGGGTAACATGCAGAACAAATGCTTAAATAGATAGAACAATCCTTCTGCTACAGGGGGAAGCGGGAGGAAGCAAGAGGAATACTCATGGAAAGCATTCATATGCTTGCAGAAACAGCAGCCCTTGGATTTGAGAGCGCAATGTTTATTTGCCCTCTTGACGTAAAGGAGGAACCTCTGGAGGACTTGGTGTTTGGGATAAGGGCCTGCAAATGGCAGAGAAAGAATATTCTGTCCTCCCAAAGGGTGCTAACTCAACAAAAAAGCTAGTGGGTGGGGTCCTTAAGGGCCACAGAGTGAGGTCCTATGCAAGCAAGCAAACCACTTCAAAAGCCAGTGAAAAACATGGCCCTGGAGCATCACAGGGGTGAAAAGCATATGGTAAGTCAAGGAGCTGGCAGAGCTGAGGTTCTGGTTAGTGTCTGTCCCAGCAGTGAGCCAACAGACAGGGAAAGGGTTGGAGGTCATCCGAACTGGTGGGGTAACAAGTATAAATATCAAGGGACATCCATAAGGGAGCCCATCTCTTGGCTAACACAGCAAGAGCTGCAGGTGCATGAGTAAGAAACAGGGAGTGTGGGTTTAAGGCAGAGAAGAAAGTTGCAGGGCATGCAAAGTAAGAACGGAGAAAAGGCAGACTTACCCCCAAGGCAGTTGGTCCAATGGGTGTGCAAGGTCATTTTGGAATACATACAGAGAAAGGAGAATAGGTGGTGCTGGGTTTTTGGGAAAGAGCTGATTTTAGTTGAAAAAGCAGAGGAAACCCCAGATACTACATGGTGGTAGGTTTTAGCCCTACCACTCTCATCAGCCTCCTGTCCAGGGGGGTCATTAGTGTCTCAGGTCTACTCAGTGCAGACTCCAAGGTCCTTCCCACCCCTGCAAGCCATCCTTCAGGGTGAGCAGAGAGAGCAGCCAGGGGGAGCAGAGCCACTGTGGCTGAGAGGAATCGTTCTAGGGGTTGGTTAGTAAGCAGGAGAGTGCAAGAGAAGAAGGAAACCACATATGAGGGTTGAACGCCTCCAGCCAAAGAAGGCAAGGAGTAGAGATGTCTTACCATTAGAGAAGGTATCCGAGTCACTGCACCACTTGAGAGATCCAACTGCCCTGTTCAGCCCTTGACTTGGGGTTTTATACATCAGCATGGTTCCGGGGTTTCCGTTTCTGCTCCTTGGATTTTTGTCTTGGGATGGGCTGTCTGCATGTGCAGTGGCCTGTCAACACTTGGGAGGAGCCACATGTGCATGTGTTTACTGAAGTTGTACGCATGCTTTCTTGAGACATTTTTCCCTTATCAGTCAAGTGTTCCTAGAGGAAGGTCATATACTGGTTAAACTCTGTCATTTTGCTTCTTAGTGCGCATGCTTGAGCCCACTTGCCCAGCTTCGGAGATCTTATCAGGAAGTTGCTGATCACCAGCTTCCGGTGTTTTCCTCTCTTTTTGGGAGACTGTCTTTCCCTTGTACTGGCCTCGACCCATTATTATTATTTTAGAGAAACAGTGTAACAACCGCCTGATCATCACCTGATGATCACCTGACATTCCTGAGGTGGGGGCCCTCTCTTGCCCTGCTCATGTCTGCTTGACTACCTACTCTAACAGAACCAGCTTAACCTAATGGCCTCCTGATTGAACTGCTTTCTTTTCTTTTTTTTTTTTTTTGGAAACATTCTCACTCTGTCTCCCAGGCTGGAGTGCAGTGGTGCAATCTTGACTCACTGCAACCTCCATCTCCCGGGTTCAAGTGATTCTTGTGCCTCAGACTCCTGAATAGCTGGAATTACAGGTGTGCACCACCATGCCCAGCTAATTATTGTATTTTTAGTAGAGACCAGATTTCACCATGGTGGCCAGGCTGATCTGGAACTCCTGACCTCAAGTGATCTGCTGTCCTTGGCCTCCCAAAATGCTGGGATTACAGGCATGAGCCACTGCACCTGGCCCAAACTGCTTTCCATAAACATAAATTTACCTTTCTAATGTAAATTGAATCATACAACATGCTTTTTATGTTTGACTTCTTTCTTCCAGCATAATGCTTTTGAAATCTATTTGTGTTGTGTATATCAGTAATACATTCTTTTTTATTGCTGAAAGAGTATTCTGTTGTGTAGATATACCACAATTTGTTTATCCATTTACTCATTGATGGACATTAAAGTGGTTTCCAGTTTTTAGCTGTTATTATTATTATTATTGTTATTTTATTTATTTATTTATTTCGAGATGGGGTCTTGCTCTGTTGCCCAGGCTGGAGTGCAGTGGTATAATCTTGGCTCACTGCAACTTTTGCCTCCCGGATTCAAGCCATTCTCCTGCCTCAGCCTCCCAAGTAGCTGGTATTATAGGCGCCTGCCACCATGCCTGGTTTTTTTTTTTTTTTTTTTTTTTTCAGTAGAGACAGGGTTTCACCATGTTGGCCAGGCTGGTCTCGAACTCCTGACCTCAAGTAATCCACCCGCCTAGGCCTCCCAAAGTGCTGGGATTACAGGCATGAGCCTGTAGTAATATTAGTGGTAGTTAGTAGTATTATTAACATTCAATTGCAAATCTTGGTGTAGACATATGTTTTCATTTCTCTTGAGTAGCTTTATAAGAAACTGCCAAACATTTGCATTGCCAACAGTCGTGTGAGAATTTGTTACTCCGCATCCATCACCAATGTTTGATGCTATTGTCTGTTTTTAATTTAGCCATTCTAGAGGATGGGTATTATACTTTTGATTTTTGTTTCCTTAATGACTAATTATTTTGAGCATCTTTTATATGTTTTTTTTTTTTTTTTTGAGACGGAGTCTCGCTCTGTCGCCCAGGCTGGAGCGCAGTGGCCGGATCTCAGCTCACTGCAAGCTCCGCCTCCCGGGTTTACGCCATTCTCCTGCCTCAGCCTCCCCAGTAGCTGGGACTCCAGGCACCCGCCACCTCGCCCGGCTAGTTTTTTGTATTTTTTAGTAGACACGGGGTTTCACCGTGTTAGCCAGGATGGTCTCGATCTCCTGACCTCGTGATCCGCCCGTCTCGGCCTCCCAAAGCGCTGGGATTACAGGCTTGAGCCACCGCGCCCGGCCAGCATCTTTTATATGTTATTTGCCATTCTTTCTACCTTCTGTGTAAATCATCTGTACAAGTTTTTTCTATTCATTTAAAAAATTGTGTTACTTGTCTTTTATCAAGTTGTAAACAATTCTTTATTCTGGATACAAGTTTGTTTTGTTTGTTTTGTTTTTATTCTATCTGTCTTGCAAGTATTTTCTTCTATTCTGTAGCTTGTCTTTTTATTTTTATTTTTTTGAGACAGAGTCTTGCTTTGTTGCCCAGGCTGGAGTGCAGTGGCACAATCTTGGCTCACTGCACCCCCCACCTCCCAGGTTCAAGCGATTGCCCTGTTTCAGTCTCCCCAGTAGCTGGGAATTACAGGCATGTGCCACTGTGCCTGGCTAATTTTTGTACTTTTAGTAGAGGCAGGGTTTCACCATGGTGGTCAGGCTGGTCTTGAACTTCTGATCTCAGGTGGTCCACCCGCCTTGGCCTCCCAAAGTGCTGGGATTACAGGTGTGAGCCACTGCACCCGGCTGCCTTTTTATTTTTAAATGTCATTTGTTTTGTGTTGTTATTGTTTGGTAAGTGCTGCTTATCAAGTTTTTAAGGTATGACATATAAAGTTTTTCTTTTTTCTTTTTTTTTTTTGAGACAGAGTCTCACTCTGTCACCCAGGCTGGAGTGCAATGACGCGATCTTGGCTCACTGCAACCTCTGCCTCCTGGATTCAAGTGATTCTCCTGCCTCAGCCTCCCAAGTAGCTGGGATTACAGGTGCGCACCACCACGCCTGGCTAATTTTTGTATTTTTAGTAGAGATGGGATTTCACCATGTCAGCCAGGCTCATCTCCAACTCCTTATCTCAAGTGATCTACCTGCCTTAGCCTCCCAAAGTGTTGGGATTACAGGCAGTTGAAGGTAGTTTTACCTTTTCTTCCCAGTGTGTACATTTGTCTTTTAGCTTTTGCCTCATTGTGCTGGCTAGCGCCTTACAATGTTGCAAGAAAGGAGTGAGAGCAAACCTTACCCCCGATCTTTTGGAGTAAAACATTTAGCTTTATACCATTAAATGAGTTATTAGCTGTAGGATTTTAATAGATATTCTTTATCAAGTTTAGGAAGAAAACTTCCCCTCTGTTTCTACTTTGTGGAGATTTTTCTTTTTTTAAAAAATCAGGAGTGGATATTGGATTTTTTTTTTTTTTTTTTTAATGATTTTTCTGTATTGAGATGGTCATGTACTTTTTCTCTTTTCCTTTTTTTTTGTGACGGAGTCTTGCTCTGTCGCCCGGGCTGGAATGCGGTGGTATGATCTCAGCTCACTGCAACCTCCTCCTCCCAGGCTCAAGTGATTCTCATGCCTTAGCCTCCTAAGTAGCTGGGATTACAGGCGTGTACCAGCATACCCAGCTGATTTTTGTATTTTTAGTAGAGACGGGGTTTCACCGTGTTGATCAGGCTTGTCTTGAACTCCTGACCTCAAGCCATCTACCCACCTCAGCCTCCCAAAGTGTTGGCATTGCAGGCATGAGCTACCACGCCCGGCTGTATTTTTTCTCTTTTAAGTCTGTTAATATGATGGATTATGTTGCATTTCGAACGTTAAAGAACCCATTCCTCAGATAAACCTGCTTTGGTCATGACATGTTATCCGTTTTCTATACTGTAGGAATTAATTTAGTAAGCATTTAAGATTTTTCTGTTTATATTCATGAGAAATACTTGTGGTTTTCTTAAACACCCTTGTCTGGTTTTGTCATAGTGTTAATGTCATAGTGTTAATGTCATAGTGTTAATGCAGACCTTATTACATGAGTTGGGCACTGTTCCTTTCTTTTTGGATTTTTGGAGGCATTTACGTACAATTGGCATATTGGTTTTCTATTGCTACATAACAAATTCCCACAAATTTAGGAGCTTAAGACAACACACAGTTGTTAGGTACCAGTTTCTATGGATCAGGAGTCTCCACCTGGCTTAGCTGGGTCCTCTGCTCCTAAGGCTGCAGTCAGGGCCTGACTGCGTTCCTTTCTGGAGCTTGGGTTCCTCCTTCAAGCTTATGTGGTTGTTGGCAGGATTTGGTTCCTTGTGACTGAGGACTCAAGTTGGCTTACCTCTTCATGCCAGTTGAATCTCTGACACCAGGGAGGGTCCCAATCCCTCTTTAAGGTTTTTACCTAATTGAGTCAGGCCCACCCAAGGTAATTTCACTTTTGAATAACTAAAAAATCAACTGATTGAGACCTTAATTGTAGTTTCAAAATCCCTTTGTCTTTACCAAATAACATAACCTAATAAAGGGAGTAACTATCCCATTACCTTTGCCATGTTCTGTCTTGTCTTGTCTTTTCTTTTCTTTTCTTTTTTTTTTTTTTGACAGAATTTCACTTTTGTTGCCCAGGCTGGAGTGCAATGGCTTGATCTTGGCTCACTGCAACCTCCGCCTCCTGGGTTCAAGCGATTCTCCTGCCTCAGCCTCCCGAGTAGCTGGGATTACAAGCATGGGCCACCACGCCTGGCTAATTTTCTTGTATTTTTAGTGGAGATGGGGTTTCTCCATGTTGGTCAGGCTGGTCTCAAACTCCCGACCTCAGGTGATCTGCCCGCCTCGGCCTCCTAAAGTGCTGAGATTACAGGCGTGAGCCACCATGGCCGGCCTCCCTCCCTCCATCCCTCCCTTCCTTCCCTTTTTTCTTTTTTTGGACAGAGTATTACTCTGTCACCCGGGCTGGAGTACAGTGGTGTGGTCTCTGCCCACTGCAACCTCTGCCTCCCAGGTTCAAGCGATTCTCGTGCCTCAGCCTCCCAAGTAGCTGCTACAGGCATGCGCTACCACGCCCAGCTAATTCTTTATTTTACTTTATTTTATTTTGCTAGAGATGGGGTTTCGTCATGTTGGCCAGGCTGGTCTCAAACTCTGGGCCTCAGGTGATCCGCCCGCGTCAGCTTCTCAAAGTACTGGGATTATAGGCATGAGCCACTGCTCCTGGCCAGCTTTGCCATGTTCTGTTGGTTAGAAGCAGATCAGTTTCTACCCACTCTCAAGAGGAGGAGTCATATAAAGATTAAACAAAGGATTGACTCATTGGGATTACTAGAGTGTGTCTGTCACATTTGACATAATTTCTTTTGCAAATGTTTGGTAGAATTCATCTGGGCTGGGCCTTTTCTTTTTGGAAAGATTTTCAACTACGAATTGAGTTTCTTTATTAGATATTTGGCTATTCCACTTACCTGTTTCTTCTTGAATGAACTTTCATAGTTAGTGTTTTTCAGGCACTGTGTCTGTTTACTCTGAATTGTATAATTTACAGGGATAAAGTTTATAATATTTCTTAATTAGCCTTTTAACACCTGTAGGATCTGATATTGGTTATTCGTGTCCTTTCTTGTTTGTAACTGGCCTGACTAGTGGTTTATAAATTTTATTGATCTTTTTCCAAGAACCACCTTTGGTTTGATATTTTTCTCCCTATTGCTTGTCCATATTCTGTTTCTTTGGTTTATACATATATCTACATATCTTTCCTTCTGCTTATTTTGAGTTTAATTTGTACTTCTTTTTCAAGTTTCTTATGGGGAAAGCTTGGGTTATTGATTTTAGACTTTTCTTATTTTTAAGAAAGTAGATATTTAATGATAATTGTTTCTTTTTCTTTTTTTTTTTTGAGACGTAATCTTGCTCTGTCGCCAGGCTGGAGTGCAGTGGCGCGATCTCGGCTCACTGCAACCTCCGCCTCCTGGGTTCAAGCGATTTTCCTGCCTCGGTCTCCTGAGTAGCTGGGACTGCAGATGCCTGTCACCACGTCCAGCTAATTTTTGTATTTTTAGTAGAGATGGGGTTTCACCATGTGGCCAGGATGGTATCGATCTCTTGACCTCATGGTCCGCCTGCCTTGGTCTCCCAAGGTGTTGGGATTTCAGGCGTGAGCCACCGTGCCTGGCTGACATTTAATAATTGTTTCTAAGTATTGATTTTTGACTTTTAAATTTTTATTCAATTCAAGATATTTTCTAATTTCACTTGTGATTTCTCCCTGGAACCATGGCTTATTTAGAAGTATGTTGTTAAATTTTGAATGTTTGTTCTTTTCCATATATTTTGTTTTCAGTTTCTAATTTGACTTTTTTATGGTCACACAATGTATTTTGTATGATAAAATTTCGGAGGGTTTACTTTTACATTTAATGGGACTTATTTTATGATATAGAATATGGTTTATCTTGTTTTTTTCTTTTTTTCTTTTTAAGACAGGGTCTCTCTCTGTCACCCAGCTGGAGTGCAGTCACAAGATCTCCACTCACTGCAATCTCCGCCTCCCAGGTTCAAGCGATTCTTGTGCCTCAGCCTCGCAAGTGACTGGGATTGGACACCCGGCAAATTTTTGTGTTTTTAATAGAGATGGAGTTTCACCATGTTGGCCAGGCTGGTCTCGAACTCCTGACCTCAGGTCATCTGCCCACCTCAGCCCTCTAAAGTGGTGGGATTACAGGCATGAACCACCACCCCTGGCCAGTATATGGTTTGTCTTTGTGAACATCCCATATATAATTGAAAAGAATGTTTTTTCTGCTATTGATTGAAATGTTCTATATATCTCAGATCAGTTTGGTTGAGGGTTGTTTGGTACTTTTGTGAAAGGGCACCAGCAGCTTTTGCCATACAGTAGCTACTATATTATATGGTAGGACTCTTCAGGGCAAACATTGAACTCTGTAATGGATCAATTGGTCAAATTAATTAAATCTTGGTAGTTTTGGGGGTGGGGTTGGGACAGGGAGAATAAAAGTTGATTTGTTTTGAGTATCTACTTTGTGCCAGGTGCTGTTTTAAGGCATAGTGAACACACTGGAAAACTGATTAAAGCATACATTTCCTTTCCTTAAGAAACTTGTGTCTCATAGGGAAGGTGATCAATAGTATGGAGGATGGAAGTGAGCATGAGGTGCTAAAGCAATTACCCAAAATAGGTTATATTGAAGTAATAGTATTGTAGAATGATCTAAAAATTATATATTCGTAATGCTTAAATTTCTGTTACAGCGGTAGTAGTCTCATGTCTGTATTGTTTGCCTTAGAGGGGAGGAGGTTGGAGCCTATGAGATAGTAACAGTGCTAATATTTGATGAGTATTATGTTTTAGGCATTCATTTTATCTTGTTAAATGTATTAACTTTTAATTACCGCATACCCTTTGAGAATGGGTACTGTTACTCACATTTTATAGAACAGAAAACTGAAGCATGTAGAGGTTAACTTGCCAAAGTCAGAAATAAGTCATTGAGTTTTAGGATTCATGGAAGAACATTGTGGTCTAACATGCCTCTGAGATATAAGAAATTATGGTGACAATCCAGTTGATAGATACAAGGATGTGATCTAGGATAGAGAATGGCACTAGGAATGTAGAGAAGGAAACAGATAGGGTTCATTAAAATAAAATCTGCAGCACTGGGATAAGATAAAGTGGGAACAAAATGCTGAAGAGGAACTCTTTTCTGCCTTAGAGATGGGGAGAGAAAATATAGTTCCCCCAAAGAGCTGTTGGATGGAGACAGACAGCAGACACGTGTGCGTGTGCTCTCTCTCTCTCTCTCTCAACCTCTCTCAACCTCTCACTCACTTGCTGTTTTTGAGATGTCTTCAAACTAGCCAGGTAGAAATTCCCTCTTGAGGTTCAGGAAAGGTGGAAAGTGTGGATGAAAATTTGGTCCTCATCGTCTGTAATAACGATGATATTTGGATCCATGGCAGTGTTGTGATCACCAGAAGAAGAGAACAGAAAGAGAGAAGAGATTTTTAAAGGCAACTTGAAATGTCTTATGATTATTGGATAGAAAGGCTTTGGATTTATAGGTACTATGGCTCAAATTTGTGTTGATTTGTAGTGGCAACTCCAGGGGCTTAACTTCTAGCATTGCCTAGTGTGTCATTGAGAAAGGGGTGTGCAGTAGAGGGAGAATTTTAAGAATTAGAAAAGCTCGGCTTACTTGGTTTAGTCTGCGTTTAGGACTTGGACATACTGTCTCACAGATGAGCCTTTGCTGCCTTCAGAGTAAAATGAAAATAAGGTAGTAAGATTGAAAATGGAAAAGAGCTTTTTATAAATGTGAAATCGGTATTGAGCCAGTCATCTAGCTACTTAGATGCCATCATTAAGGTGAGATTATATAACTCCATTGGAATGATTCCACAATTTACAAATACAGGAATTTGTGGTTATACTTACTGCACCTGGGCTTTTGGACTGAAAATACCTTGGGTAATGTGTCTTAGTCTGTTTGGGCTGCTGTAACAAAAATATCATAGACTGGGTGGCTTATAAACAATGAAAGTTTATTTCTCATGGTTCTGGAGGGCTGGGAAATCCAAGGTCAAGGTACTGGCAGATTTAGGGTCTGGTGAGGGCCTGCTTCCTGATTCATGGATGTCTGTCTTCTCACTGTGTCCAAACATGGCAGAAGGGGAAGGAGTGAGGGAGCTCTCTGGGGTGTTATTTTAATAAATGCATTAATCCCATTCATGAGTCTCCACCCTATGACCTAATCACCTCCCAGAGGCTTCACCTGCAAATACTATCACATTGGGGATTAAATTTCAATATATGAATTTTGGGGGCACACAAACATTCAGACTATAGCAAGTAGCAAAATGGTATTCTCATTCTCTAGATAGTGCTTTGTGTTTTAGTCATAGTGTCACCATGAAAATCTGAGAAGTTTGATACACTGTTAAGATTCATTGCTGTCTTACGTAGCTGGCTGTCTTCAAATGTCATGAGTCACTGTGTGCCTTTATTTTCTTATTTAGAAAATGGGAATAGTGATTGCTGGTCTCATTCAGATGGATTGTGTACGAGCACAATGATTGAATGTAAAAGCACTTTGTGAACTGATAACTGTATGATTGAAGGTGAAATTACACTTCTCCCCTAGGTTTGTGGTGTGTTGATGGTGATGGTTCATCACTCAAGTTCATCTATCACAACCCTTCTGCTGCCAGCATGTTTATCTTACATACAAAACAATGTACAGTGTGTTTCATGAAATTCATCATTTGAACAAATGCTTAGTTATTGGTACACAGAAGTGAGTAGTCTTTTGCTTATCTCAGAATACACACCCTCTATTGATTACTAGTTATTCTGGCATACAATGCCAGACTGAAGCAAGACATAAACTTCCTTTTAAGCTGAAAAACTGCAAAGCTCATTTTAACAGTCAGTGTATTATAGACTGTCCTTTGCCCCTCACCTCTCCTTTCTTCTCACTCTCTACTGTTTCTGTCTTACTAAATCCCAGGACATGGTTCTAGACCCATGCCCATAGAATAAGAGTTAAGAAGTTTCTGATATGTGCCTTTTGGGTCTGGGTGGGAGGAATTGTATAAGCTATACTTCTGTAAGAAGTCCGCTGTAGGCATACAGGGTGCAATTGGTAAGTCTTTTTCAGAAAAAGGCTGCCTGGGTTTTAGTGGTTTTGCTTCCTTCATTCCCCTCTCCCCCAAAATACATATGCACACCTGGGAGAAGTTAGTCACTAGGGCCCCGAGTCCAGATTAGGTTGGTCTATATTTATGGTTATACAGGTGCCTTTCCCCCTCCCAACACACACACCTGCATACACACCCCTCTCCTGGTATTTGGTGCTCTCTTACCAATATCATGTAAAGAGTGATGCTTTATTTTCTATTACATAACTTTCCACTTGTCTTCTCTTCCACTCATTGTTTGCAAGAGAATGAGTTCTGAATGCGTAAGTGCTGTATTAAACCATTCTATTAACTAGACATAATACAGTTCTACTTGAAGCAAGATACAGTCATTCTTTATGTCCACTACTGACTATCCATTATGTCGGTCATCATATCCATGGTCCTCCTGCAGCATTGTTCCACTTATCAGCAATGTCTGGCCAGTTTCTTTGTTGCTCCCCTTACATACATACCTACACTGTCTCACTAGTAAATACTGATTTTGCATTAAGCTGTGTTTTCTCAAGTCGAGTCTTCTCAGGTTCTCTGGTCAACTGTTGTTCTGTCTATCCCCCATGGACACCCCACTGCTAATCTTTTTCTTCTTTTTCTTGGCCAGTCTCCACAATTGATTGGCAGCAGCACTCATGCTTCTTTTTCACTTCTTTTTGTCTTTTCCAAGGCTGCATGTGCATCAGAATCATCTAGGGAGCTTTAAAACATGAATAAGCACAATCCCTGGAGACTGATGTTGGGATATCTGGGATGAGCTCTTGGCAATCTGCATTTTCTAAAAACTCCTCAGCAGATTTCGAAGTCTGAATGATCCCTCTTGTGAAGGGTGCAGTGTGGTCACCACATACCTTCAACTCGAATCATTGCACTGGATAATAATTTTGAATTCGCCTTACTTTTATAGGTGTTCTTTTCCCTAAAAGGGAAAATACGATTCCTGTCCTCTTGTGACCCTACCTTGCCCCGACTCTGAGTAGTTCCTCTGCTCTAGAGGTGGAGGACTTTTTGCTGTGTGGACCTTTATCAAAGGTCAGGCCTGTGTTTTAAAGGAATTCGGGCAGATTCCAAGAAGATTGAAGGTTTTGGTTAGACATTATCTAACAAAATGTTACTGCCTGCCGGGGTTTCTGTTTTGTTTTGTTTTGTTTTGTTTTGTTTTGTTTTGTTTTTGAGACGAGGTGGCTCCGTGATAGAGGCCATCCTCCAAGAGCCTATTGTCTAGTAAAGGTGGAGGAGATATCAAGATATCATTACTGGGCATCTTTTCCTGGGCTATTCCCTCCACTCCCCTTTAATCTCAAAATTAACACCCATGTCAGCTGGGCGTGGCAACTCACACCTGTAATCCCAGCACTTTGAGAGGCCAAGGCGGGAGGATCACTTGAACCGGGAGTTTGAGACCAGCCTGGGCAACAAAGCAAGACCCTATCTCTACAATAAATAAAAATTAAAAACACCCATGTCCTCTCAGGGATGGGCCCTATATCCATGTTCACTGTACCTGCTCCTAGGACTAACGCTTGAACTCAGAGATTCTACGTTGTGTTTTTTCTAGGTTTGTGTTTTAGAAAGCTGGGGGGAGGAGGAGCAATCTACAGAGAGAAGCATAGAGGAAAATGAAGCCAGTGTGCAGAGAGAAACAGATAATGCTGAGCAAATGACCTCAGTTCGTGAGAACCTTCTCCTAGTTCTCGTCCCTCGTAAGGGCGCTTCCTCCCATGCTCTCTGAGACACCCACCTCTGTAGCTTTTAGTAAATTCCCCTTTTTTGTTTAAACTGTCTTTGGGATTCTCTAACTTGAACTAAAAGCTGCTTTATTAAAATAACAAGAGATGAACTATGTATGTGACTTTCTATTTCGTGTTACATTTGTCATAAGATGATTACAAATACCATAGCTGAATAGATTTGAGCCCTATTAGCAGCAAGGAGTGTGGCATACCAGAAGTGTGTGACACAACAGTTTAGTTCAACTGAATAACAATTTGGCCATTAGATGATATGTGCAAAGCATTTTCTTACAGTTCTTGTCCCAGAGTTTTAAAAGTTAGCTATTATTATTTTTATTGTTACATAATAATTATACATATTTATGGAGTACATATATTTCAATACATAAATATAATGTACCATGATCAAAGCAAAGTATTTAGCATATCCATCAACTCAAACATTTACCATTTCTTTATGTTGGGAACATTTCAAATCTTCTAGCTATTTTGAAATATACAATAAATTATTGTATGTATTTTTTATTTTTGTGGGTACATAGTAGGTATATATAGGGAGTACATGAGATATTTTGATATGAGCATGCAATGCATAATAATCACATCAGGATAAATGCAGTATTCACTACTTCAAGCATTTATCCTTTGTGTTATAATTCTTTTATTTTTAGTTATTTTTATAAATGTACAGTAAGTTATTGACTGTGATCACCCCAACGTGCTGTCAAATAGTAGATCTTACTCATTCTATCCAAATATGTTTTTGTACCCATTAACCGTTCCCACTCCCTGCCCCTTCAATACCCTTCCCAGCCTCTGGGAACTATCATTCTACTTTCTATAAGTTCAGTTGTTTTAATTCTTAACTCCTACAAATAAGTGAGAACATACGAAGTTTGTCTTTCCGTGCTTGGCTTTTTTCATTTAACATCCTCCAGTTTCATCTATGTTATTGCAAGTGACAGGATCTCATTCTTTTCTATGGCTGAATAGTATTCCATTGTGTATATGTACCACATTTTTAAAATCCATTTGTCTGTTGATGGACACCTAGGTTGCTTCCAAATCTTGACTATTGTGAATAGTACTGCAGTAAACATGGGAATGTAGGTATCTCCTCAGTATATTGATTTCCTTTTTTTAGGGGGGGTAGGTGGGGAAATACCTAGCAGTGGGATTGCTGGATCATATGGTAGTTTTATTTTTAGATTTTTAAAGGAACCTCCAAATTGTTCTCCGTAGTGGTGTTACTAACTTATGTCCACAATGTTTCCACCAGCATTGTACAAGGGTTCCTTTTTTCTCCACATTCTCACCCAGCATTCATTATTGTCTATCTTTTGGATAAAAGCCGTTTTAACTAGGTGAGATGATATCTCATTGTAGTTTCGTTTTGCATTTCTCTGATGATCAGGGATGTTGAGCACCTTTTTATATACCTGTTTGCCATTTGCATGTCTTCTTCTGAGAAATGTCTATTCAGATCTTTTGCCCATTTTTAATTGAATTATTACACTTTTTTCCTGTAGAGTTGTTTGAGCTCTTTATATGTTGTAGTTATTAATCCTTTGTCAGATGGATAGTTTGCATATATTTTCTCCCATTCTGTCGGTTGTCTCTTCATCTTACTGGTTGTTTCCTTTGCTGCGCAGAAGCTTTTAAACTTGATGGGATCCCGTTTGCCCGTTTTTGCTTTGGTTGGTTGTGCTTTTGAGGTATCACTGAAGAAATCTTTGCTTAGGCCAGTGTCCCAGAGAGTTTCCTCAGTGTTTTCTTATCGTTGTTTCATAATTTGAGGTCTTAAATATATAAGTCTTAAGCCGTTTTGATTTGATTTTTGTATATGGTGAGAGATAGGAGTCTAGTTTCATTCCTTTGCATATGGATATCCAGTTTCCCCAGCACTCATTCAAGAGACCATGTCCTCTTCTTTCAGGTTGAAGAACTCCCTTTAGCACTTCTTGTAGGATAGGTTTGGTGTTGACTAAATCCCCTAGCGGGAAAGTCTTAATTTCTCCTTCATGTTTGAAGGATATTTTTGCTTGATATACTGTTCTAGGATATTTTTTTTTCCTTCAGCACTTTAAATATGTCATGCCATGGCCAGGCATGGTAGCTCACACCTGTAATCCCAGCATTTTGGGAGGCCGAGGCTGGTGGATCACCTGAGGTCAGGAGTTTGAAACCAGCCTGGCCAATGTGGTAAAACCCCATCTCTACTAAAAATACAAAAATCAGCTGGGCATGTTGGCGTGCACCTGTAATGCCAGCTACTTGGGAGGCTGAGGCAGGGGAATCACCTGAACCCGGGAGACAGGTTGCAGTGAGCCGAGATAGTGCTACTGCACTCCAGTCTGGGCAACAGAGTGAGACTCCATCTTTAAAAAAAAAAAAAAAAAAAAAAAAAAAAAAAGCCTGGCGTGGTGGCTCACGCCTGTAATTCCAGCACTTTGGGAGGCCAAGGCAGGTGGATCCCTTGAAGTAAGGAGTTTGAGACCAGCCTGGCCAACATGGTGAAACCCCGTGTCTACTAAAAATACAAAAATTAGCTGGGTGTGATAGTGCACACCTGTAATCTCAGCTACTCGGGAAGCTGAAGCAGAAGAATTGCTTGAACCTGGGAAGTAGAAGTTGCAGTGAGCTGAGATCATGCCATTGCACTCCAGACCAGCCGCGGTGACAGAGTGAGACCCTGTGTTTAAAAAAAAAAAAAAAAAGGCCATGCCACTTTCTCCTGACCTGTAAGGTTTCCACTGAGAGGTTGACTGCCAGACATGTTCAAGCTTCTGAGTATCTTATTTGTTTCTTTTCTCTTGCTGCCTTCATGATCCTTTCTTTGTCCTTTACCTTTGGGAGTTTGACTATTAAATGCCTTGAAGTAGTCTTCTTTGGGTTAAATCTGCTTGGTGTTCTGTAACTTTCTTGTACTGGAGTATTGATACCTTTCTCTAGGTTTGAGAAGTTCTCTGTTATCTCTTTAAATAAACTTTGTACCCTAATCTCTCTCTCTACCTCCTCTTTAAGGCCTATAATTCTTAGATTAGCCCTTCTGAGGTCATTCTCTAGATCTTGTAGATGTACTTCTTTTTTCTTTTGTCTCCTCTGACTGCATATTTTCATTTATTTTATTTATTTTGAGACGGAGTCTCGCTCTGTTGCCCTGGCTGGCGTGCAGTGGCACAATCTTGGCTCACCACAACCTCCGCCTCCCGTGTTCAAGCGATTCTCCTGCCTCAGCCTCCCGAGTAGCTGGGACTACAGGTGCATGCCACCATGCCCAGCTAATTTTTGTATTTTTAGTAGAGACGGGGTTTCACTATGTTGGCCAAGCTGGTCTCGAACTTCTGGCCTCGTGATCCGCCTGCCTCGGCCTCCCAAAGTGCTGAGATTATAGGCGCGAGCCATGGCGCCCAGCCCTGGCTGCATATTTTCAAATAGCCTGTCTTCAAGGTCACTGATTTTCTTCTGCTTGATCAGTTCTGCTGTTGAGAGGCTCTGATGCATTCTTCAGTATTTCCGTTGAAGTTTTCAGCTCCAGATTTCTACTGGATTTTAAAAAATTATTTCAATCTTTTTGTTAAATTTATCTGATAGGATTCAAATTCATTCTGTTATCTTTAATTTTGTTGAGCCTCCTCAAAACAGCTATTTTCCTCTCTCTGAAAGGTCACGTATCTCTGGGAGTGGTCTCTGGTTCCTTAATGAGTTCATTTGGTGAGGTCATGTTTTCCTGGATGGTCTTGATGCTTCTGAATGTTTATTGGTGTCTGGTCATTGCAGAGTTAGGTGTTTATTGTAGTCTTCACAATCTGGGCTTCTTTGTACCTATCCTTCTTGGGAATGCTTTCCAAGTATTTGAAGGGACTTGGGCATTGTGATCTAAGTCTTTGTTCACTGTAGCCATGTCTTCATTAGGAAGCATCCCAAGCCCAGATATGCTGTGGCTCTTACAGACTTGTAGAGGCACCACCTTAGTTGTCTTAGGTAAGATCCAGAAGAATTCTCTGGGTTAGCAAGCAGAAACTCTTGTTCTCTTCCCTTACTTTTCCCAAAATAAATGGAATCTCTGTCTGTGCTGAGCTGCCTGGAGCTGGGGAAGGGGTAACATAGTCACCCCTGTGGCCACCACAGCTGGGACTATGCTGAGTCAGACTCGAAACTAGCATAACAGTGGGTCTTGATTGAGGCTTATGGTGACCACTGCCTGGCTGCCACTTATGTTTGCTCAAAACCCAAGGGCTCTACAGTCAGCAGGTGGTGAATCCATTCAGGCTTGTGTCCTTCCCGTTAGGGTGGGGTGAGTTCCCCGCTAGCTGTCTGGGAGCCAGGGCCAGGAGTTGGGAAACTTACAGATTTACCTGGTGCTCTCTGTTCTACTGCAGCTAAGCTGGCACTGAAGCTGCAAGACAAAACCCCTCCCAGTCTTCCCTTTCCTCAGAGAACTGTTTCCTTGTGGCCACAACTGCCCTAGGCCCACAGGGACTACTGTCTTCCAGCCACCAGTGTTCACTCAAGGCTCAGTGTATTAGTCCGCTTTCATGCTGCTGATAAAGACATACCTGAGATTGGGCAATTTACAAAATAAAGAGGTTTAATTGGATTTACAGTTCCACATGGCTGGGAAACCCTCACAATTATGGCGGAAGGCAAGGAGCAAGTCTCATCTTACATGGATGGCAGCAGCCAAAGAGAGAATGAGGAAGACGCAAAAATGGAAACCCCTGATAAAACCGTCAGATCTTGTGAGACTTATTCACTACCAGGAGAACAGTATGGAGGAAACTGCCCCCTATGATTCAGTTATCTCCCACTGGGTCCCTCCCACAACACGTGGCAATTATGGGAGTACAATTCCAAAAGAGATTTGTGTGGGGACACAGCCAAACCATATCACTCAGTTAGCTTGTGGTGAGATTTGGGTGGGGACACAGCCAAACCATATCACTTAGTTAGCTTGTGGTGAAAGCTGTCATGACTTAGTCTCTCCTTCAGGACAGTGGACTTCCCTCTGGCCCAGGGCATGTCCAGAAATACCATCTAGGAGCCAAGACCTGGAACTGAGGACACCAGGAGGCTGCTTAGTGTTCTGTCCCACTGTAGCCGAGCTGGTACCCAAGCTGCAAGACAAAGTTCTCTTCACTCTTTTCTCTCCTTTCCTTGAGTAAGAGTTTCTGCTCATAGCCACCACAGCTCAGAATGTGCTGGGTCACATCTGAGGCCAACATGGCTCTGAGTCTCACTCAAGGCCCTCAGTAAGTACTGTTTGGCTGCCACTGTTGACTATTTAGGTTCCAGGGGCTGTGTACTAAGCAGGCAGTGAATCCTGCTAGGAGCAGGTCCTTCCATTCAAGGCAACAGATTCCCATCTGGCCCAGGGTGTATCTGGAAATGTCAGCTGGGAGCCAGGGCCCAGAATGGCAATCTCATGTGTCTGCTTGGTACCCTGTTCTAGTATGGCTAAGCTGATAACCAAGTTGTAAGACCAAGTCCTCTTTACTCTCTCCTCTCCTCTCTCCTCAAACAGAGGGAAGAAGTCTCTCGCAGATCTGTGAGCTGTACTGCTTGTGGTTGAGGAGTGGTAATGCAAGCACTCCCTTGGTTGCCCCAGGTGGTGTCTCACTAGGTCGTGCGCTCCCTAAGTCCACTGGCTCCAAGCCCATCCCAGCACAGCACGAGGACTCGTCCAGGAATTTTAGTCCTTGTGACTTAGACTCCCTTTCAAGTTTACTGAGGTCCCCAGAGCACTTCAGCCCATGGTGGTAGGGCTTGCTGGAACTCAGGTTCCAGTTGCTGGGGTGGGCAATTCCCCTATGGTTAGAACTGGTCTAACTGCTCCCTATGTGGGTGCAGACTGAGTTCTGTCCTGCCTTGCTTTCTCCTGTGACAGGACAGAGTCCCATAATCACTATGCTCTCCCTCCCCCAGGCATACAGATTCTCTTTCCATGCCGTGTGACTGCTGCTGACAGAGGAGGGAGGGTAGCGTAGGCATTTTGAGACTATCTTTCCTCTTCAGTACCTCTTTTATTAATATGATGTTAAAACCAGGTACTGTGATCATTCACCTGATTTTTGATTTTTATGAAGGTGCTTTTTTGTGTGGATAGTTGTTCAGTTTCGCATTGCTACAGGGGTGATAATCACTAGAGGCTTCTGTTTGGCCATCTTGCTCTTCCTCCCTCCTCTCTAATTGTATTTTTGTACCCACTAATCAACCTCTCTTCATCCCCTCCCCACCTCAACACTTCCCGGACTCCAATAACCATCACTCTACTCTAGCTCTGTAAGATCAACTTTTTTAGCTGCCACATATGAGTGAGGTGATGTGATATTTGTCTTTCTGTGTCTGACTTATTTCACTTAACATAATAACCTCCAGCTCCATCCATGTTGCTGCAAATGACAGGACACATTCTTTATGGCGGAATAGTATTCTGTTGTGTATCTGTGCCACATTTTCTTTATCCATTTATCCATTGCTGGCACTTAGGTTGATTTCATATTTTGCTATTGTGAATAGTTCTGCAATAAACATGAGCATGTATGGAAATATCTCTTGAATATACCGATTTCCTTTCTTTTGGATATATAAACCAACAGGAGCATTGTTGGATCATATGGTAAATCTGTTTTTAGTTTTTTGAGGAACTTGAATGTTCTTGGTGGGTGTGTCAAATCAGTTGACTGTTAATACATGGATTTATTTCTGGATTCTCTATTCTGTTCCATTTGTCTGTGTGTCTCTTTTTATGTTAGTACCATGATGTGTTGGTTGCTATAGCTTTGTGGTATATTTTTAAGTCAGGTAGTGTGATTCCTCCTAGTTATTAGTATTGTCATGTCTAACATAGCAGTTGAATAGCTTATTGGCAGTTGTATCTGGCACAGTAATACCTCTCTTAGTTTATTCTTTGCTCAGTCATACTGCTCCTGGTATATATTCATTGGGGCTTTAATAATGGTTTTTTTCCTCAAAACAGATGTGTCATGTGTCGTTTTCCCATTCAAACTGCCCAGCATTTTTAGTCTCATCCTTTGTTCAGACTATGAACACTCTTTGATAAATAGCCTATGGTAGAAGCATCAGATCTTCCTAATCCTAAGTACTATGATATGGAAACACCCCCCTTCCTGTTCTCCTGTGTCTCCCCAGAATTACACCTCTGTAAGAACTTAGTCATTTTGCTTGTAGGACAACTTGTTGAACTTTCCTCAGTTTAGTGAATTGACTGCAGTTCTTATCTAAACTACAATTTATCTCTTTCCTTTGTACTCCCAACCTATCATTACAGTAGTCATTGTAAGAAAAACAAAACAACTGGGTATTTGTTCTTTTTGGCTGCCCAATAGATGAACTCCATAGTTATATTAGGGGAATTCCATACCTCACAGTGTTTTGTGAGAAACAGTGTCACTACTGCATGTTTCCCCCCAGCCCTCACACAGCCTGTACCCAGACAGAATTGGGTGAAAAATGCATACTGTTCAAGCTTACCTCTCTCCAGATTTGAGGATAAAAATTACAGCAGTATGGAGTTGGAGTGGTTCAGCTGGCCAGGGTGGGCAGGGGAGTGGTGAGTGGACATAGTAGCCATAACTTGCTTCTCCAAACTCTGGAATTTTTCTCATTGACACCACATTCTGGTTCTGAATTTTTACTTGAGATTGAATCCCTTACATTGGTTGCTGACAGTGATTACCAAAAAAATTTTTTTGATTCCTCTTACTAAAATTGGGGGAGAGTCTATGATCTAGCTGAATGCTCTTATATCCCAAGCCTCTGAAAGCTAGAGTGGTCCTCAGTTCCTTGTCTTGTAGATTTCCGTGCTGAGAGACTTACTCTTTCTTAACCATCCCAAGAGCACTATAGTACTTTATGATGGTGGGAACCCCAATGGTGAGGCCCTTTATCATAGTCTTTCCAGGCAAAGGATTTCCTCTCTCTTCTTTATGGTCATTTTATACATTGTAGCCACTGTTGGAATCTTTGGCTTTAATAACATCAAGAGCATCAGTTTTTAGCAAGATTATAATTCTCTGATAGTAAATTTACCACTGTAATATCTGTTTAGCACAAAAACCCTGATCAAGTGAGTTCTTTTAGCTTTTAGGTTACATTTTCGAGTCTAACCTGAGAGTTAAGAGAAGTTTTCCTTAGTATCTGTTGAAGTCAACTGACCTTGTTAATTTAGGCCAATTAATGGCTTTGAGGTATTTACAAAATATAAGTCTACAGAGTATTCATGATGTACTTACCGGTTTCTTTCTCATTTATCCCAATTACCAAAGCCATGTGTGTTCATTGTGGAAAAATTTGGTAAGTACAGAGAAATTTATTTTTTTAAAAAAACAAGGTAGGTCTCCAAATTGATCTACAGATTAAATGCAGTTCCTATCAAAATTCTTGGTGCCTTTTTTTAAAAAAAAAACTTATATCGATAAAATGATTCTAAAATTCCCATGGAAATGACTCAGAATAGTCAAAACAGTCTTGAAAAAGAACATTGATGGACTCAAATTTCCTGATTTTTAAACTTAATATAAAGCTACTGTAACCAACATGGTATGGGACTAGAATAATGATAGGCATATGCAGGTTAATGGGATGGAATTGAGAGTCCAGAAATAAACTGTAACATTTATGACCAATTGCTTTTTGACAAAGGTGCCAATATAATGTAATGGTGGAGGAAAATAATCTTCTCAACAAATGATCCTGGAACACTTGATTTCCGCATGCAAAAGGATGAATTTTGACCCCTCTCTTACACCAAAATTAACAAAAGTGGATTAAAGACTTACATCTTTTTTTTTTTTTTTTTTTTTTTTTGAGACGGAGTCTTGCTCTGTCGCCCAGGCTGGAGTGCAGTGGCCTATCTCAGCTCACTGCAAGCTCCGCCTCCCGGGTTTACGCCATTCTCCTGCCTCAGCCTCCCGAGCAGCTGGGACTACAGGCTCCCGCCACCTCGCCCGGCTAGTTTTTTGTATTTTTTAGTAGAGATGGGGTTTCACCGTGTTAGCCAGGATGGTCTCGATCTCCTGACCTCGTGATCCACCCGTCTCGGCCTCCCAAAGTTCTGGGATTACAGGCTTGAGCCACCGCGCCCGGCCATAAGACTTACATCTAAGAGCAAAACTATAAACTCGTAGAAGAACTACATAGTTGTAAATCTTCATGATGTAGGATTGGTCAGTGGTTTCCTAGATACGCCATCCAAAGTACAAGCAAACAAAGGGAAAAATGATGCATTAGGCTTCCTTAAAAACTTTTGTGCTTCAAAGGACTTTTTCAAGATAGTGAAAAGCTGGCCCACAGAATGGGAGAAAATATTTGCAAATCATACACCTGATAAGCATCTAATGTCTAGAATATACTAAGAACTGTTACAACTCAATAATAAAAAGCAACTAAATTTAAAAACTGGGAATAAGAAATGAATAGATATTTCTCCAAAGAAGATAATAGATGGCTAATAAGAACATGAAAAGATGTCGAACATCATTAGTCATGAGGGAAATGCAAATCAAAGTTTCATGATATACTGTCATGCCTGCTAGGAGTCCTGTAATAAAAAAGATGGACAATAAAGTGTTGGTGAGGATGTAGAGAAATTGGAACCTCATACATTGCAGGTGGGAATGTAAAGTGTTGTAGCTGCTTTGCAGTTTGCAAGTGTTTAAACACAGAGTTACCATATGACCCAGCAATTGCCTTCTAGATAGATACACCCAAGATAAATGAGAACATAGGTCCATGGAGAAACGTGTACACAAATATCCATTGTAGTCAAAAAGTGGCAACTTTGTTTCCTGTAATAGCCAAAAGTAGAAACTTCTAAATGTCTATCAATTGGTAAATCCTTAAACAGAATGTAATATGTACATAAAATGAAATATTATTCAACCATAAAAAGAAATGAAGTGCTGATGCTTACAACACAGTGGACACACGTAGCGGAACATGGGCTGAGTTTGAAAAACCAGACACAGAGGCCACGTATTGTATGATTCCATTAAAATGACATGTTCAGAACAGGCAAATCCATAGAGACAGAAAGTAGATTAGTGGTTGCCAGGGGCTAGTAGGAGCAGGGATGGGGAGTGACCTTTAATGGGTATGAGGTTTCTGTTGGGGTTGATGAAAACATTTTGGACTTCAGTAGTGGTGATGGTTGTACAATCTTGTGGATATGCTAAAAAACACTGAATTGTATACTTTAAAAGGATGAATTTTATGGTATGTGAATGACATCTCAATTTAAAAACCCAGCAAAAGTTACCTCAGATCCCACTGCCTAAGGACAACCAAATCGAGCATTTTAGAAAAGGCCTAATGCCAGGCACCTCAGCCCCTTTGATACCTTCTCTTTCAATTCCTCACTATAGCTTTGTGAATCTTCTGTCAGAACTGGAACTCCTGACTCCTTCCTCAGTGTTCTTTCCACTAATTTGCTCTGCCTGTTTTACACAGAATTTTAGGTAAAGAGAGAAGATGCTAATTTGGAATATCATTAAAATAATATTTTACAAAGTTGGGTGCTTTACTCAAACACACAGTTGACCAGAAAATATTTATGGTTTGGTTCAGGTAACACTCAGCACCCAAGCTTAAAGCAAAAACTTGAGAAATGGATTAAATCTCTGAAGTTCGTCTTTAGTGTCAAGGGGTTTATAGTAATTTTTTTCCAGAGATTGTAAGAAAAAACAAGTAAAATTAGAAACTCCCCTTACATATTCATTTATCTTGGCC
Organism: Rhinopithecus roxellana; assembly: GCF_007565055.1. Taxonomy (NCBI): domain Eukaryota; kingdom Metazoa; phylum Chordata; class Mammalia; order Primates; family Cercopithecidae; genus Rhinopithecus; species Rhinopithecus roxellana. Next base: position 8,725,362 of record NC_044552.1, on the reverse strand, counting down.
TGGATTAACACTGGACAAGAAAAGCTGGTTGTATTTTGTTTTCACAAAATATGCTATGTTTCATTTCTATTCTGTGCAGCTGGAGTCTTTAAAGTAGACAGCATCAAGAAAACACATGAGCATGAAAAACCTTGTTAGGATGGTTAATTTAGTTTATTTTATGCTCTTAACATTTTAGAGCAACCAAGCATAGGTTCAGAGGTTTTCTCCTGTGTGTTCCTTTATTGATTAATGTTTGTTCCTTATTAGTGAACATTTAAAAACCTTACTACTCCTTGCAAAAACAAGACTTGTTTTTTTTTTTTTTTGTTAAAAGAGAATTAGTCATACTTTCTAATGACATTGACATGAAAATATTGTATTTGTAAAATCTGTGTTTTAAACACCTTGAATCTAAGATATTGGTGCTGTGGCTTTAGTTTTTCATCATATAATTTAAGAAATTTTCTTTGAAAATTATTTCCAGAAACTTATGGATAGCTTGGTCCTGGCTGAGTAGTTTTCATCATAGTGCTGTTAAGTCCTGCTATTTAAGGCCATATAGATTCTGATTGAAACAAACTTGCTTTTAGTAAATAAATAGCACTGAGATATGGAAGTCCAAGTAAATGGCAAAGTGAATTCTCTTTCCCAGAAAAATGCTCTCAAAAATTTGATTTTAATATAAGTAACACTTTTACTTAGATATCATAAACTCATTTTGATTTTACTGTAGATGGACTCAGCCCGAATTCTAAATTCTATGAGGGTAGAGACTGTTTTTGCCATTACTGTAATCCCAGAGTTTATCCTTATTCCTCATACAAAAAATGTTTGTTATATCATTATATATTTGTAATTATGTATATTTGTATATATTATTTTGTAATATACCTCCCCATTAACTATAACGTTCTGAATTGATAACATTGTGTGTAATAACTTTTCTTAATGTTTTTGTCTTTCTCTATAGGTTGGTATTTTGTATGGCATCTTTTTTTATCAAAATTCAAGTTTCTCCGGGAACTGGTAGGAGACACAGGATCCCAAGAGGGAGATCATGAGCCTTCAGGGTCTGAAACTGAAGAAGACACTTCCTCCTCTCCACACAGAATCAGATCCGCTCGCCAAAGGAGGGCACCTGCTGATGAAGGCCACAGACCCCAGACATAGTCGTGTACTCGTGAAGGATGAAAAGGCAGTTGCTAGCTTCTGTCTTTTAGTGACTTGGCTTTGAAATTTACTGATGACTGAAGAACATTTGTATTGGATTTTAAGTCCAATTTGAAAAAAGATTTACATGTAAGCCATATAAAAATAAAGGGAATTAAAACCAAATTGGACTATTATACATTTCATCTTAAAGATAATCTTTTGTTTCACTAGCTTTCTACTTATACTTTTATTCCTTGGCTTTTGGGCTTATTTTCTTGCACTGCTGCAGATCTGGTAAACATTAAAGGCTTGAAAAACCATATTTTGTTAGCCCTAAAGTGTACATTTTTCTTCCCACTTTAACTTGTCTGAAATTGGGATGCATCTCATTACTGTCAACCAGGTGATAGTCATGTAATTCTCCTACTGTGTGCATGTGCGAATTTACAGCTTGTCATCATGTCATTCCTTTAACCAACATGTGTTTTGTTGGTATCAAATGTGTCAGGTTTAACTGACATTTTAAAATGTCTTCAAAAAGATTACACTATGATTCAGCATTGAAACGAAAAGTTATTGTGTATGCAGAAAAGCATGGAAACAGAGCAGCGGGGCGTACATTTGATATTAGTGAAGCAAATATTCGTCGCTGGAGAAATGATCGCAATTCCATATTTTCCTGCAAAGCAACAACAAAATGTTTTACGGGACCTAAGAAAGGTAGATACCCACAAGTAGACGAAGCTGTACTACATTTCGTCAGTGAGACACGTGCAAAAGGACTGCCTATCACACGCCAAGCAATGCAATTGAAGGCAGGAGAAATTGCCAAAACCCTGGGAATTGATGAAACAAAATTCAAAGCGACAAGAGGCTGGTGTGACCGATTCATGCGCCGAGCAGGACTGTCGTTAAGGCATCAAACATCGTTTTGTCCCGAGCTCCCCGCTGCCATTAAACAGAAGACAGTGTTGGAGCACTCTTTCAAGAAGTGCTGCATAACCAGTCCTCTTGACAACACCGGGAGAGATGTTATGTGGAAAAACGCAGACATCAATGACTGTGGTTTGAAAAGTGATTCAGAGGAGTTGGATTCAGAATATGAAGTTATAATTATAACTTAACCAATTTATTTCACACATTTTCTTTACATATGCACAAGAGTGATGTGATAAAAATCTGTTAAAGTGCTGTTTCAATAAATACAAAATAAACGTTTTCTGTGATATGAAAGCATTGTGTCATAGTTTAATGGGCAGTGTTTTTTCTTAGTGATACATATGGTGCATCTTAACAATTGGTAGTATCTTAGGTTAAATTAAGAATGGTAGCTTGTAAATTTATTTTTCTTTTTAAGATAGCAGTTATTTATTGGGGAATTTGATTCTGACTCATAATGTTAAACTTGTTATCCTGTGTGAAACACATTTCTGGGGGGCCAGGTAACCTATTCGATATTTTAGAGTAGTAACTTAGGAATCTAAGAACTATCTTCTACTTCAGGAAGAGTGGAATTAGTTACTCCCTTTGTATAGGAGGACTTTATGCTCAAGGAATGTGTTGTGGAGAAAAACACTTCTTCCCAAACAGCAATTCATTGACGAGACCTCAAAGGTAATGCGTATTGAGGAAAACAGTAGTGGGTGAAAATACCCGCTTAGCTGTAAAATGACTCTCTTGCCAGGTTTCCATGTTTGTCTTAACTGAACTCTGGACTGAGTGTTTACCAGGGAGGAGAGATGTGAATTAAACAACCTTCCTGTTTAGTGTTACCTGCTTTGTACAAGAATGAAATGCAAAGCCAACTTATTTTATTAATCCAAGTTCTTTTTATGTTTTTTTTTAACCTTTATTAAGGACTAGTCATCACAAAATATTTAACCTCTATTTTATGATGGTGTGTTATGATGTTTGATACCTCATACTTCTTGCTTAGAGTTTTGTTTAACAGTGCACTGGCTCTGTCCCAATATTTGTGATGAACACCTCTTTGCTATATTGTAGCTCTTGGAGATACTAAAAGGGAATTCACAGAACATTACTTTAGTTTTATGTGTTTGCTAGGGGAAGATTTCCTAGCTGCTGAGAGCGAGGCACAGTCTTTCTGTCTTCATTTCTTTTTTTTTTTTTTTTTTTTCTTTTTTTTTTTTTTTTTTTGAGGCGGAGTCTTGCTCTGTCTCCCAGGCTGGAGTGCAGTGGCCGGATCTCAGCTCACTGCAAGCTCCGCCTCCTGGGTTCCCGCCATTCTCCTGCCTCAGCCTCCCAAGTAGCTGGGACTACAGGCGCCCGCCACCTCGCCCGGCTAGATTTTTGTATTTTTAGTAGAGACGGGGTTTCACTGTGTTCGCCAGGATGGTCTCGATCTCCTGACCTTGTGATCCGCCCGTCTCGGCCTCCCAAAGTGCTGGGATTACAGGCTTGAGCCACCGCGCCCGGCCCATTTCTTTATTAGATACAATTTTCTATTTTTATGTGACTCTAGGGCATAACAAAACAGTGACGGTTTCAAGCATTAATTTTAATGCTTCCTACTAGCTAAATATCATCTTAAAATGATTATCAGAAAAAATAATGCCCCCAAAACTTTTCGGTACTGGGAGGATATTTAAATTAGATTTTTCATAGTCTAATGTTTTGAACCATGGATTCTGTTTTATGGTGAATACCTAAGGTTTAGATAATAGTTGCTGGAAAGTTTAAAGTAGCTGGTGAGCTTCCTGTTATGTCACTATTAAAGAATTGATGGGCTGATGTAACTCTCCCGCCGAAATGTACAAGGGTCATGCCCAAATTCATACAGGTTAACTTTTGTAGAGGTATATATGTTGGCATTATTTATTGACATTTATGCTTTAAGCATGTCTTATTTTATGTAATTTTAAGAAATACTCTATTTAACTTGTGAAATACACCTAAAAGCATACTAGTTAGCTCTTAACCTCTCACTTAGGGAGGGTAAAGAAACATCACTGATGCCAATATGAAGATCTCTAAAATCCTTTGTTTAGAACTTTGTTCTCTTCGTGCACCTCACAACACACTTACCATGGTACACATTTCTTAATGCCACTAAGAAAGGCAAGATAGTTAACACAATTATTTATGTGGTATAGTGTTTCTTTTCCTGTTTTAGTGCTTTTGTAGCGAAACTTATCAGAACTGCATCACAACTGCATTTTCAGTCTCAGTGGGAGGTGAACTAGCCTGTGTTTAATTAGAGCTTAAAAGTGTATAAGCATTAAAAACACATACATGTATTAGAATCTTGTCTAATCCCTCACAAAGGATGATGGTGATCAGCATGCCATCTTTTGAAGATTAATTCTAAAATGGAGGACTCTGGTAGGTTGTTCTATTTCCTTCCCAATCAGCCATTCATTTCCAAATGTTTTGCCTTTGAAACTTTTTGTGAAAATTGCCTGTACCAATTGCATTGGTTGTGTTGCTCTGATTTAAATGCCAAAAATACTAAATATTTGTGTAGTGCTGTTAAATGAGGTTTTTGATATTTCCACCACTTGATGAATTTTGTAGTGATATTTTCGTAGTTGAAACAAGTATATTGCTCTGGTGGACAGCCACCTCACAGACATGCAGACCCATTTCTTTCGATATTAGGTTTAACACCCATTTTAATTTTATTTTGCTGAAGGTTTGGAATATATAAAGTAATGGATTCACAAAATATGATATCTTAAAACGTGTTGAAAGATTTGAAAGTGGTACATTTTTACTTTTAAGAGCAACAATTTTTGAAATTAGTCAACGATGCAGTCTTTTTTAAAAGTCAGTTTTCTCAAGTAGTATGTTGTAATGTAAGATGTGACTGATATAACTAGATTTTGACTGGTAAACTTTAAGTGCTTTTACATTTGAGGTTGACTTTAAAAAGCCATTGAGCAGCCCTCAGAGGTTATGGACTCTCAAGGGACTAATGGAATAGTGTTCTGTTGTGAAGTCTAGAACTAAAGCACTTTGTATTGTCTGCTTCTAAAGTGTCCTATAGTTTTTAACTTAAAGTGTGAAGAGTAACATTTTATCTTATGGCAATTAAAGTTACATTTTTCATTTGTTGATGTACATGTGCTACCTGTTTTATGGGGAATGTTTAACATGATCCTCCAAGTTGGTTCTGTGCGTAACCATTCACCAAATACTGCTGCTGTGGTTCCTTGAAGGAAATATTCTGTGCTCTGCTATGATGCATTGCCATCTTGCTGCTTGACAATAGGTTTATAAAGACTTAGAATTATGTGTTTTAATAGTACCTTTGTATATATAACAAGATGTAAAATTAAAGATGAGGAATGTATGTAAATGATCATTCACTGTTTTTGTTATAAAACTGGTCAGTACTATAAAGCTTCTGTGGTTTGTATGATGTTTTAACTTTCACTTTAAACTGCATAGAATAAATTAAAATGAATACAACAAAAGTTGTGTGTCTCTGATTGATAAAGGATGCTAAGTGTGAAGGGTGCCGGGGACATAAAGGGATTTGAAAGCAGCCATTCTTACTAATGGTCAGCACTTCACCCCATTTTTCAAACTACAAATCTAGAAGAATAAGAGGATAGCAATAATATTTCTTAGTGCCATGAAAGTAAATGACTTAGGACATATATATAGCATTAAAGGACACACACACACACACACACACACACACACACACACACACACACATATAGTGTTAGAGCTACATTATTACATTTACCTTATTTAACTTTTTGCTTTCTTCCCATGCTGTATTCAACACCCTCAAGGTTGTTTTGTTAACTTGTTTGCCATAGATCATGTTTCACATTTTTGTTAGTATTAACCACCAGGAAGATTGAGGAAACTCATCAAAGCCAAGTAAAAAGATGGAGGAGTTTCTTTGAGAATGCAGTTGAGATAGAAAGCCATGAATTTCATTGGCTGGGGCAAGTTGTGACTTCTCCAGGACTGCTCAGCTGCCAAGAATGTAGGATGGGAAGAAGTGGATTGTGCTAGGGTTGGATTTTGCAAGGCCGGTGTGTCTGAAGGGCAAGGTCATTAGAGATTGCTGGAGATTGGCCCTGGAATTTGGGCTGCGTCATGAGAGAAGTCGGATCAGTAAGGCACTGGTAAACTGGGTGAAAGGAAAGGGATAGGGGTTGAAGATAAAATGAATGTGACGTGTATGATAGGAAGTTTGGGATGGAGATTAGCTGAGGTAGTTCTGAGCAATGACACTAAATACAGCCATAGAAAAGGGGAGTCTGAGAAGAGTGACTCATTTTATTGTGAACCTGAGAATGGACACTAGTATTTTCCACATGATGGCTACAGTTGGAATGGAGAAGATAAACTATGACTTTGGGGGCCATGTTAGGGACTTGGAAGACTGATCTTAAGGTCTGTTATGTCTGGTGGCTCTTAAAAGGAGGAAGGAGCTTCCTGAAAATGGAAGAGGAATGTTCTGGGGGACCTTTGAGAATGCTCTTTCCTCATCCTGGCCCCAACTCCCTGGGCATCTCTACAAGTGCATTAGTTTATCTTGTGTAAGTACTTCAGCTGAATTGTAAGAATGATGCTGTTTACAGAGAACTTTGTGGGGGTTAGAGGAGGAAGGAGGGAAGGACAGCAAAAGCTTCACCAAGAATCTTAAAGGAGTTGGAGTTTTCCAAGTAGAGGATGAGGATTCTAGATAAAATAATGTGCACAGGCAGTGTCACGGGAAGGTGCCTTGCTTGGAGAACTATAGAGAGTTGGTCATTCCTGAAATAGAGAATGCAAGTGTCAGGAGTTGGGGATGGGGGTCCACTGTTTTGACAATAGAGATGTACAGTCTAGGTCACAAAAAGACTTCGTGTGCAGTGGCAAAGGCTTTGAAGTTCATGTCATACGGTACAGAGAGTACTAAAATGTTTTAAACAGCACTGATTTGCTTAATTAACACACGTTGAGTAGTCAACTAATCTTCAGGCACCTGCACTAGTTGCTTGTGCTCACTGCGAGGAGGAGGACTGGTTGGAGGCACAATGGAAACAGGATGTCTTAACTGGTCCAAGCAAGAAAACAAAACTAATGGCAGACTGGAAAGGAGCAATGACCATGGGAAATTTGAGGATAAGAAAAATCAATAGGACTTGAGATTAGATTGTGAAGGAGGAGGAGAAATGAAGGATGATTTCAACATTTAGCAGTTGATAACATGGAGGGATACATACAGGAAGAGAAGTAGGTTTGGGATTGGGTATAGGGAGATGGAAGATAGGAGTCCAGTTTTGGGCATACCATATTTGAATTTAAGGTGTTTATAGGATATTAAGTAGACAGAAATAACTAACCAGTTGTACAAATAGTATGAGGGACATGGATTGAAAACACAGACTCAGTGTTATCACTATGTGTATGCATTTGAAGCTGTACGCAAAAACAGGATTCCCCAGGGCAGAGAGTGGAATAAGAAGAGACCCAAGGTGACACTGCTACGGTGTGAATGTTTTTTGTCCCTCCAAAAATTCATGTGTTGGAAACTTAATGCAATAGGGTTGGGAGGTGGGGCCTAATGGAAGGTTTTCAGGTCATGAGGGCTCTGACCTCATGAATGTATTAATGTCAATGTCACCATAAAAAGGGATGGGCTCCCCTTTTTTTTTTTTTTTTTTTTTTTGAGGTGGAGTCTCACTCTGTCTCCCAGGCTGGAGTGCAGTGGCACGATCTTGGCTCACTGCAACCTCTGCCTCCCAGGTTTAAGCGATTCTCCAGCCTCGGCCTTCCGAGCAACTGGGATTACAGGTGCCCTCCACCACGCCCAGCTAATTTTTGTATTTTTAGTAGAGATGGTTTCACCATGTTGGCCAGGCTGGTCTCGAACTCTTGACCTCAGGTGATCCACAGGTGTGGGCCCTCTTTTCTTCCATATGAGGACACAGTGTTCCTCCTTTCTGGAGGATATAGCAAGGAGATGCCATCTTGGAACCAGAGACCAAACCTGCTGGCACCTTGATCTTGGACTTCTCAGCCTCCAGAACTGTGAGAAATAAATTTCTGTCCTTATATAAATTACCCAGTCTCAGGTATTCTATTACAGCAGCACAAAAAGAACTAAGGCTGTTACAGTGCGGATATTTGTCCCCACTAAACCTCATGTTGAAATTTGATTCCCAGTCTTGGTGGTGGGGCCTAGCAGGAAGTATTTGGATCACAGGGGGAAGATCCCTCATGAAAGGCTTGGTGCCATTCTCTCAGTAGCGAGTGAGTTCTTGCTCTGTAAGTTCCCAAGAGAGCTGGTTGTTAAATAAAGCCTGGCAGCTCCTCCCCAACCCCTGCTTCCTCTTTGCCTTGCAATCCTGCACATGCAGACTCCGCTTCACCTTCTGCCATGAATGGAAGCAGCCTGAGTGCCTCACCAGATGTCCAGTCTTCCAGGCAGTCGAGTCACAAGCCAAATAAACCTTTTCTTTCTTTCTTTTCTTTCTTTCTTTCTTTTTTTTTTTTTTTTAAAAAGAGGCCAGGGGCAGTGGCTCATGCCTGTAATCCCAGCACTTTGGGAAGCCAAGGCGGGCAAATCACGAGGTCAAGAGATGGAGACCATCCTGGCCAACATGGTGAAACCCCATCTCTACTAAAAATACAAAAATCAGCTGGGCGTGGTGGTGCACACCTGTAGTCCCAGCTACTCGGGGGGCTGAGGCAGGAGAATCGCTTGAACCCGGGAGGCGGAGACTGCAGTGAGCTGAGATTGCACCACTGCTCTCCAGCCTAGCTAGAAAGCGAGACTCCATCTCAAAAAAAAAAAGAGAAAGAAATTACCCAGTCGCAGGTATTCCTTTACAGCAATGCAAAACAGCAATGCAAAAAAATTCAGGCCTCTAAAGAACATTGGTATTTCTCAAGGAGGTTGGTAAAAATTTCTTAAAGAGACTGGTGAAAGAAGAAGTTCAGTAAGGACTCTGAGAAGGACCAGTAAGAGAACTGGAATATGCATGAAGGATAGTAAGGTGCTAGAAGCAAAATAAAGAAAAAACGTGAAGAGCAAGTGTTCAACTGACATACATCGTAGAATGATGTTGCTTGGATCTGACTTTTGAAGAAATTGTGCCAACAGGAGTCCATTGTAGTGGTTTATGCAAAAGATGACACGAATCTGCAAGGCTGGTGGTAGTGGGGACAAATTGAAGAGATAGTGATGGGAGTCAATTTGACAGGCTTTGATGATTGGTTAGATACAGGAAGTGAGAGACAAGGATGAGTCAATGGTGAATCACTGCTGGACACTGGGGTGGAATGTATTTTAGGGGACAGTTTGGGCATAAGCCCAGGTGCGCGTAAGACCTGTGGAAATGGCCAATCTGGATCTTAGGATCTCAGTCAGAAGAACTGAGATCCCATCCAAATGCTACAACTTAAAGTGGGAAATTTATTTAACCTCCCTGTTTCCCAGTCTGCTAAATGGGAATGATAATATTTATCTCATAGGATTAATTTTTAAAATACCCATCAAGCATATTAATATATAGTAAGCAATCAGTAACTTCACTGTCTCCCCTCCCTTCTCCTTATTCATCTTTGTAAGTGTAGAAACCTCCTTCTCCTTCTCCTCCTCCTCCTCCTCCTCCTCCTCTTCTTTCTTCTTTCTTCTTGTTCTTTTTTTTTTTTTTGAGACAGTCTCGCTCTGTCACCCAGGCTGGAATGTGGTGGCGTAATCTCAGCTGACTGCAACCTCCGCCTCCTGGGTTCAAGCGATTCTCCTGCCTCAGCCTCCCAAATAGATGGGACTACAGACGTGTACCACCACACCCAGCTAAAAATATTTGTATTTTTAGTAGACATGGGATTTCACCATGTTGGCCAGGCTGATCTTGAACTTTTCACATCAAGCGATCCGCCTGCCTCGGCCTCCTAAAGTGCTGTGATTAAAGACATGAGCCACCGTACGTGGTCTAGAAACCTTCTTAATGACAACTTGGTCTGGGAGTTACTCATTTCGTCGAAACATCCAACTGAATCGTGCTACACTATTTCTAGGTAAGGCCAAGTCTTCTTTCACCGAATATAGATTCATTAGAGTTGCATCTCATTTTCTTTGCAAGTCAGACATAATTCTGTGAATTATAGTCTTGTTCTCTTAAAATGTGAACAAGAACAGAAGCTTGCAAATATTTAACTATATCCATGGTACTATTTTATTTCCATTTTATATTACTATTAATATAGTATAATTTTATTACGTTTTGTAGTATATACAGTCTGTATATTTTATAGTTGATACTGTGAAGGATATGTGTAGTTTACAGTTGTCTCCCTTGTAACTAGATGGACAGGATTTTTAGCATCTTACTTTTATCGGGTTTTCCCAAAGCAGTTAACTATGTTATAGTAACAGCAATCCTCTTTTCACATTATTTCATTGTTATATTTAATTATAGTATGTAAATACACTATCAGAGACAACCAGAATAAACAGATTTGGGAACAATTTTGGCTAAACAAAGAAGGGATTTGGCGAGAATAGAAATATGGGAGCATACAAAATACGAATCTTCTGTCCTTGATGGCACCGCACTCTGGCAGGGACTGGGCATCTTATTTTACAGAGCAAATCGACTGGAATCCACTTACCCCTATCTATATCTATTCCCAGCCTCTGCTTTCCTCCTGCTGCCTTAGAGGACAGACCCTCCTGCCTGCCTGAAACAAATCCCTTCTGTCCTTCAGATCCAATCTCCTCCTACCTTTTCAGCAAACTGACACTATCAGTGATTTATTCTAATATATTCAGTCACATCCTGTCAACTGGGTCATTTCCTTAAACATTTAACTACATTCAATAAACCTATTCCATCTGGAAAGGATGGGGGGGGCACCTGCTTCTTTTCATCCTCTAAGCGTCCAGCCACTGTTCCCTCTCCACTTGACACCAGATCCCCCTAAGTTGTTGTTGTTGTTGTGTTTTAGAGACAAGGTCTTGCTCTGTTGCCCAGGCTGGAGTGTGGTGGTGTGATCATGGCTCACTGCAGCCTCAATCTCCCAGGCTCAAGCGATTCTCCCACCTCAGCCTCTCAAGTAGCTGGAACTACAGGCGTACCACCATGCCCAGCTAATTTGTTAACTTTATCATACAGACAGAGTCTCGCCATGTTGCCCAGGCTGGTTTCAAACTCCTGGCCTCAAGCGATCCTCCCGTCTCGGCCTCCCAAAGCACTGAGATTGCAGGCGAGCGCCACCGTATCTGGCTCCTCTAAGTAGTTATCTCCGTGACTTTGTTGACATAAAATCTGAAGGACATTCTCCAGCCCTCATCTTTGACCTCTGGCAGTGTTTGTTGTGGTTGCTTATCCCTTGCTTGAAACATTCTTTTCCTTGGCTTTTATGACACTAAATTGTCCTGATTTTATTCCTATCTGACTGGTCATACTTTCATCTCACTTATAGGAGTATCTTGCAAACAAATGTCAGAGTTACTCAGAGCTAAATTCTAGCCCTCTTTTTCTTACTCTGTGCTGTCTCCTCAGGCAATTTTATTTGTGACTTCAACTACCATCTCTTCACCAGTGGGACACATATTTCTGTCTCTCTCCCTTTTTTTTTTTTTTTTTTTTTTGAGATGGATCTCGCTCTGTCACCCAGGCTGGAGTGCAGTGCCACAATCTCAGCTCACTGCAATCTCCACCTCCTGGGTTCAACCGATTCTCCTGCCTCAGCCTCCCCAGTAGCTGGGATTATAGGCATGTGTCACCACACCTGGCTAATTTTTGTATTTTTAGTAGAGACGGGGTTTACCATGTTGACCAGGCTGGTCTTGAAATCCTGACCTCAGGTGATCTACCCGCCTCGGCCTCCCAAAGTGCTGGGATTACAGGCGGGAGCCACTGTGTCTGGCCCCATATTTCTATCTCTTGAGCCAGCTGTCTTCTCAGTCAAACACTGGTTAAACTCAGAATCTGCAAGGTCAAGCTTATGACCTTCTCTAAACCTGGTGTTCCTCCAGTGTCCCTATCCAGTGGCTTAAGTCGGCAGCCTGGGTATCATTCTTGATACTCTCTGGTGTCCTATATCCAACACATCAACAGGTCTTGCTGATTTTTCTTCAGAAGTAGCTCTTGAAACCATATACTTTCTTCCATTTTCTTATTACCGTCTATAGGCCAGGTAATGTAGTGGTCATAAAATTGGACATAAATTGTGGTCTGTGAAATTAGACTTCTGTGTGCCTCATTTGTCATCTGTAAAATGGGTATTAATAGTAGTACCTATCTCATAGGGCTTTTGTAAGGATTAAATGAGTCAATACACAAAGCATTTAGAAGTGTGCCCAGCATATATCGGTTATTCCCTACCACGATAATGCTCACTTGGGCCACTGCAGTAGTGGCTGTTTCAAATCACTACAGCCCATCTTTAGTATTTTCTCTTATCCGTTACCGAGAATGAGCTTTTCACAACCCAAATTTGTCTTCCTGCTTACAACATGTGAATAGGTTCCCATCGCTCCTAGAAAAAAGGTAGAAAAGCTTCAACGTGCTGGTGACATGCTGCACGGCTGCATCTGCAGTCTCCCCAGCATCGTCTCATCCTCTTACTGTAAATGCTCGTGGCCACGAGTCATCTTTCAGTTGCGCAAACATGCCGTCCTCACTCAGACATCCCCACCCTACTCACTGGATCCTTCCACTGGCCGTGCCCCTCACTCATACACTTGCCTTCTCTCTTCTTATCTTCCAGTCCTTCTTTCAATTTCAGCTCACAAATCACTTTCTCAGGGAAGCGTTCTTTGAACACAGCCCCCTTTCCAGACAAACTCTCACAGAGAAGGCTTCCTTTCCCTCAGTGGCCTGATCCCAGACAAGAACTGAACACTGGTTGCTGGATTTTTTTTTTAATTAAGTGTCACCATTCCCACTATGTTGAATTAATTAAACAATATTTTAATACAAAGTAGAACTTATATCAAAATAACATTTTAGCCTGCAGTCTTTTTATTGGAATCTGAGAGTTTAAAATATTATAAAAGATGCCTTATTCCTGCCTAATGAGCATCTCCTGAAAGTGGCGATTTTCTTTAATCAGCAAACACGAAAGTGTATGTTAATGAGATGCATCTTTTTCAAGCCCATAATTCTGCAACTTCTGTGTCCATTTCACTCCTTCTCTTCTGCAAAGGTCAAAGGATCCTGTCCGGTGCCGCCAGAGGAGCAGCTTGTGACCACGAGGTGGCGACAGTTTTCAAGAGTTGGCAGGTGAGGACGCCTTCTGTTCAGGTCTGGTCAGGGGTGTGCTCCTTTAAAAGGGTGTCGCTGGATGGAAGTTTGTTTGGTCATTATATGGCACCCTGTTTTATGTCATAGGCATTTTACCTAGCGTTCTTTACCTAAAGCAGCTGGAGCAAGCATTGAAGCTGTTGATCAAACTGGAGCACTTGAGAGTGAATGGGAGGAGAGTGGATTATACATTACTGGGCCAGGACAATAGATCCCATACAAAGACAGGATTGTTCCAGCCACACAGGGGCATCTTTTTTCTCCTTCTAAAGCCAAGTCAGGTGACAAATATTTACAGTCTCTCTGACACCTACTAATGAAGGCTTGAAGTTAGAGAGAAAAGGAGCACTCCCAAATAGCATTTGAATTTTATCTCCCTGTGTAGGACTCCAGAAAGTAAATCATTTCAGAAAATCAGTAAGGAGAGGATGACTGGTCCAAAGGTTCACATATTTATTTGTTGGAGTCAGAGAAACTCTACCTTTGGTGAAATGTCTTGAAAATAATAAAGCTTTTTTTAAAATTTTGTTTTGAGACGGAGTCTCATTCTGTACCTAGGCTGGAGTACAGTGGTGTGATCTCGGCTCGCTGCAAGCTCCACCTCCCAGGTTCAAGTGATTCTCCCGCCCCAGCCTCCGGAGTAGCTGGGACTACAGGCGTGAGCCACCACTCCCAGCTGATTTTTGTATTTTTAGTAGAGATGAGGTTTCACCATATTGGCCAGGCTGGTCTCGAACTCCTGACCTCAGGTGATCCACCTGCCTTGGCCTTGCAAAGTGCTGGGATTACAGGTGTGAGCCACTCTGCCCAGCCTAAAATAGTAAAGTTTTGTGTTGAAGTACCTTTCATTTGCAAAATCCTTTCCATATACTGCCTTCATTGAGCTTCACAGCTTTGTGAGGGGTAAGGAAGGAAGGAAAAGTATTATTCTTACTTTACAGGGAAAGAAATTGAAATGCACTTTCTCGGCCATGGATGTGGTAAGTGCAAACCCCGGGCTTTTGCCTTGTTGCTTAGAGAAGGGGAAATACTTAAAGCATTCAAATCACTGTATGTCATTCAAACAAAGGAAAACAAACGCATATTCAAATGCAAACACATTTGTTTTTTTTGTGTTAGATGAAGCCCTAATTTATATGAGCATACCTGGCTGGATAAACGCATGGAGAGAGTTTTGGTGTAGCACTGGCTTTCCCTCACTCCATATGGACTCAACAGGTTTTGGCTCACTGGGGTTCTAGATCTGGATTGTCCAACAGGGAGGACTTGCAAAGGGTTTGGAGGAAAGGTGCATTTAACAAGAGCAAGTGGCCTGTGGGCAATGTGGCTGGATTCCCAGAGGTTAAGAGTAGAAACCTGCACCCCGTGTCCACATAGTCTGGCAGGTGGTAGGTCTCTAATGAGGGTGGCTTGCAGATACTCGGGATCTGAATGCTAAGCTCTGGCTTTGGAAACTGTAGCCATGTTTTCTGTGGCCACCTTGGACCCAGGGAGCGATGCTGTGAGCAGTAAGATGGGCCCCATAGGGCTGGATGATGCTCATCTCAGTGACAGCGCTGACGACCTGAAGGGCACAGGCTGTTGCTAAGTTTTCTGGATTGTGGCAGACGCTTTAGGCTCTTAGGGAGGGAGAGATATGTTGCCAATGATGACTAATATTGCATGTCTCACTAACCCTGATAAGTAGACTCAGAGTCACATTTAATTTGATTGAGAAACAAAACAAACCCAAATACCTAACAAATCTTGCACTGAGTGTTGTCAGGTTAACTCATACTTGTTAGTGATTACATGTAGAAACAAGTCCTCTGCTCCTCTCCAGACCAAAAAACGAAACACAGAAAGAAGCCCAGGGCCCTGGCCTATTTTCCAGCCTGGTTCCTTCCTAGCCCACACCATCCATCCATCAGTCCTGCCCTGTGCTGCTGCAAATGCGAATCACCTTGCCTGATGTCCTCTCACCTTTAACTCAAGGGCCACCTCTTCCATGCAGCCTTCCCTGGACCCCCGTGATCCTGTGGCCTTCTGTTGGCACCTCCAGGAGCTCTCTCACTTGTCCCTCCTTCTAGACAATTGTTCTCAGCATGCAGAATCACCTGCGTGCTTGCTAAGTGCAGAGTCTTGGCCCTTTGTTACTGAAATCCACTGAATCAGAATCTTGGGAGGTCTGGACTAAGAAGCTGTATTTTTAACATGTGTCCCTGCAGGTGATTACTACCCTTTCTTTACCCCCTTGTGCTGGCTTGAGTAGTGTCCTTCCAAAATTCATGTCTACCTGGAACCTGTGACTGTGACCTTATTTGGAAATGGGGTCTTTGCAGATGTAATCACGTTAAGATGAGGTTATACTGAATTAGGGTGGGCCCTAATCCAATGACTAGTGTCCTTACAAGAACAGGGAAATTCAGAGCCCCAGAGCAGCAACACCATATGAGGATGGAGACATTGACAAACTGAGGAAGGCCACAGACTGCCCATGCATGGATTTCAGAATTCTGGCCTCCAGATAGTGAAAGCATAAGATTCTGTTGCTGTTTTTTTTGACATGGAGTTTTGCTCTTGTTGCCCAGGCTGGAGTGCAATGGTGCAATCTCGGCTCACTGCAACCTCCGCCTCCCAAGGTCAAGAGATTCTCCTGCCTCAGCCTCCCAAGTAGCTGGGATTACAGGCATGTGCCACCACTCCCGGCTAATTTTTTTTTGCATTTTTAGTAGAGACGGGTTTTCTGCGTGTTGGTCAGGATGTTCTTGCACTCCCGACCTCAGGTGATCTGCCTGCCTTGGCCTCCCAAAGTGTTGGGACTACAAGCCTGAGCCACCGCACCCAGCCAAGATTCTGTTGTTCTAAGCTGCCAAGTGTGTGGTACATTGCTACTGCAGTCCTAGGTAACAAATACCACCCTGCACCTCTCTCTTTTCCTATCTTCTGTCTTAAGTTATCCTTATTTCACCTTCTTCCCTACAGGAAGTTAGATTTCTTATTTAAATTATTTTCATGTTATAGTGGACCTATGTCAATTTTTTGGGGTGGTTCAGTGGACGATCGCTTGAGGAAATGCATGTGTCTACTCCCCCACGTGTCTTGGGAGGCCAAGTCCATCTCTCTCAGTAAAAGAAAATTAGGCCAAGGGGGGTGGATCACAAGGTCAGGTGCTCAACACCAGCCTGACCAACACTGTGAAACCCCATCTCTACTGAAAATAAAACAAACAAACAAAAAAAACAAAAAAAAACACAAAAAACCGGGCATTGTGGCACGCACCTGTAATCCCAGCGACTTGGAATTGCTTGAACCTGGGAGGTGGAGGTTGCAGTGAACCAAGATCGCGCCACTGCACTCCAGCCTGGGCAACAGAGCTAGACTCTGTCTCAAAAATCAAAAAAAGAAAAAGAAAAAGAAAAAAAAAAAAATAAAACTCCAGACCTTGGTTTCCCTCCCTGCACTGCAGCGATGGTGCAAGCACATCACCTCGTCTCTACAGCCATGTTCCCACCCATGGTTGAGAGAGTAGAAGCTCATAGCCCCAGGAGGAGGCTGTCTGACAGAAACGTTCCTCTGGATCTGCAGTGGCAGCTGCAATTGCCCACCCCGAGGTGTTCTAGGGTCACGTGTATGCTGACGTGGCATGAGCAGTGCAGGAGGCAAGGATTGTCCTGTCATCAACAGGCCAGCTCCGCGCACTGACCGTGGTATTGGTCCTACTGAGAGGTAACAAGGTGCTAGCAGCCCTGGCTCTCAGCGCCGCCTAAGCCTTGGCGTCCACTGCGGCGATGCTTGAGGAGCCCTTCAGCCCAGCACCGCACTGTGAGAGCCCCTCTTTGAGCTGACGGAGGCCAGAGCCCGCTCCCTCTGCTTGCGAGGAGGTGTGGAGGCAGAGGTGCGGGTGGGAACCCGGGCTGCGAGCGGCGCTCACGGGTCAGCGCGAGTTCCGGGCGGGCACTGGCTTGCCGGACAGCACTCAGAGCGGCCAGCGCGGCTGGGCCAGGGCAGTGAGCGGTTTAGCACACGGGCCAGCAGCTGCGGCAGGTGCGCCGAGTCCCCCAGCACCGCTAGCCCCCTACACCGCGCTCGAATTCTCCTTGGGCCTCAGCCGCCTCCCCGTGGGGCAGGGCTCTGGTATCTGCAGCCCACAATGCCCAAGCCCGCCTAACCGGCGGTGGGCTCCCTCGCAGCCCGAGCCTCCCCTACGGGCGCCGCCCCCTCCTCCCCCATGCCTGCAGTCCCATCGACCCCCCAAGGGCTGAGAAGTGCAGGAGCCGCGCGCTGGTCTGGCGGGCAGATATGCCAACGGCCCTGCTAGGGTATCCACTAGGCAAAACTAGCTGCATTTCTGAGTCGGTTGGGGACTTGGAGAACCTTTATGTCTAGCTAAAGCATTGTAAATACACCAATCAGCACTCTGCGTCTAGCTCAAGGTTTGTACCAATCAGCACTCTGTGTCTAACTCAAAGTTTCTAAAGGCACCAATCAGTGCTCTGTGTCTAGTTAATGTAGTGGGGACTTAGAGAACTTTTATATCTAGCTAGAGGATTGTAAATGCACCAATCAGCACTCTGTGTCTAGCTCAGGGATTGTAAATGCACCAATCAGCACCTTATCAAAACGGACCAATCAGCTCCCTGTAAAATGGACCAATCAGCTCTCTGTAAAATGGACCAATCGCCTCCCTGTAAAATGGACCAATCAACTCTCTGTAAAATGGACCAATCAGCAGGATGTGGGTGGGGCCAGATAAGAGAATAAAAGCAGGCCACCAGGGGTACCTAGGACCAACTTATTTGGGTGTTTTTGTGAGGTGTTGGTGGTTTGTGTCTTTTATAGTAAGTTTTGGCACTGGACAGTCTTGAAGGTTTGAGGTTCGCTTTATTAGTTGTAACATTCGTGCAGAAAAACAAAGAATCAGTTTTGAAGTTAGTGAGACAACTAACTCCCTGAGAGGTGTGCTGTTTTTGAAAGCTGTAAGACTCCTGATTTAAAGGTTGAAAGTTTCATTCTGGAAGCTAGCAAGGCTACAAACTCACCAGGAGGGAAGGAGGAAAAACCCGTAGTCGTGCTGGATTTTAGCGCTGTGGTAGTTACACTGGCAGGTTTGTAGGTTTATTCTTGAATCCGGTGTAGACCAAAGAAAGTTCCAGACATACCATATTGGAGTAACTGTAACACTTAGTGCAAGGGTCTAGTGGCTTCATTCTTTGAAGTCAGCAAGACCTGAAAGTCCCCCAATTAACGGACGCAGTGCTAGTGCTTGTCTTGGCTGTATTCCTACCGATTCTGTGATTATATATATATATATATACATTTTTTGAGACAAAGCTACTTCTAGTGCTGAGAGCAGTGGTTTGGGCTCACTGCCACCTCTGCCTCACGCGTTTGAATGATACTTCTATATACAGCTTTCTGGAGTAGGTGGGACTACAACAAGCACGTGCCACCCTGCGCAGGTAGTTTCTGTATTTTTAGTAGAGGGGGGTTTCACCATGTTTCCCAGGCTGGTCTGAAACTCCTGGTCTCGTGATCCAGCTACATCAGCCTCCCAAAGTGCGGGTATCATAGGCATGAACTGCCAGGCCTGGCCCAATATTCTGATAAACCCCTTTCCTGCTTAAGTAAGCATGTTGGTTGCTGTTGCCTGCTTCTAAAAAGCCTGATTGTCGTGGGTGGGCCTGCCTTTTTTTTTCATTTACTTTTTTATTTCTTTTTTTTTCACTTTTTTTCCCCTACCCACCCTTGGTTTTCTTTCAACAAAGTTTGTTGAAGAAAATTTGGAGACAATGTTCACTTCTCAACACCAGGAATTCAGGAGGTATTAAATATTTCATCCTACCAACCCTTCTTGTGATTCGGGTTGAATATTTTCACCTGAATTATTATTAGTCATTATCATTGTTGCCTATTTAAGGGCTGAGACTTCTTGAGCTATATCGACGTGTTTCCTGATTTCTTTGTTCTCCGTTGTTTTTGTTTTTTGTTTTTGTTTTGAGATAGTTTTGCTCTTGTTGCCCAGGCTGGAGTGCAATGGCACAGTCTCGGCTCACTGCAACCTCCGCCTCCTGGGTTCAAGTGATTCTTCTGCCTCAGCCCTCCCAAGTATCTGGGATTACAGGAACTACCACTATACCTGGGTAATTTTTTTATATTTAATAGAGCTGGAGTTTCACCATGTTGGTCAGGCTGGTCTTGAACTCCTGGCCTCAAGCAGGCCACCCGCTTCAGCTTCCCAAAGCGCTGGGCTTACAGGCGTGGGCCACTGCGCCTAGCAAATGTCTTTATAGAGTCAAATATACTATTGGTATTTATTAAATAGCTCTTGGGTTTGTAGTCTGCCACCCTTAGTGAATTTATACTTGTATAGATTTTCTTGCAGGATTTTAATCTCTTTCATATTTAAGTATTTTGGGTTTATTTTTATACGATATAAGATGGTACCCTGCGTTTATATTCTTTCACATTCACATATGGCAGATGCCTGGAATGTTTATTTTAGACAGGGGATGATTTTCCCCTTATCCTAGTGACTGCACAGATGGCCACATTTCTTTTGTTTCCTGGGCCAGTGTGCAGACATTGCTAGTTCACCTTTCATAAACAAGGCTCGGGGATTCCTGCCAGGGCTTGGTCCAATTTCTTTTTCTTTTTTTCTTTTTTTGTTTTGTTTTGTTTTTTTGTTTTTTTGACGGTTGGCAGAGCTAGCTGAGGTTTTATTTTGGACCAAAAAAAGAAGCAATTGAATTGTTTTATAGCTGGAGGCATGGGCAAGGGGGGTCCCCACGTAGTAAACTCCCCTCTGGGTGGGCTGAGGGCCCTCAGGTGGGTCTCCTGTTCCCAGTGGTACCCTACATAGTGGTCTCCCAGGCTCTGGGGCAGCACAGGAGGGGCAGGCTGGGAGGGGGTGCCGCAGCTGTTCACTTGGGCAGGACGTCAGAGGACTCGGACACCAGCTTCCCATCGCCTGTCTCGATCTTCTTCACAACCACGGCCCTGGAGGAGCTGATGCGGCTGAAGGAGCTGGAGCCCGCGCCAGAGCCAAAGCTGGAGCCCAGGCGGTAGCTGAGGCCGGGGCTTGTGAGGCCCCCATAGGCCGAGCTCAGACCACCTGCATAGCCGCTGGTGGTCTTCCTATGAATACTCATGTTCTGCATCCCGGACTCCAGCCGGCTCTCCTCGCCCTCCAGCAGCTTCCTGTAGGTTGCGATCTCAATGTCCAGGGCCAGCTTGACGTTCATCAGTTCCTGGTACTCACGCAGCTGCCGCGCCATGTCTTGCTTGGCCCGCTGCAGGGCGGCCTCCAGCTCGGACAACTTGGCGTTGGCATCCTTAATGGCCAGCTCTCCACGCTGCTCGGCATCTGCAATGGCGGCCTCCAGGGAAGCCCTCTGGCCTTTGAGGCCCTCAATCTCAGCCTAAAGCCGGCTGATGTTCCGGTTCATCTCGGAGATCTCAGTCTTGGTGCGCCGCAGGTCATCCCCGTGCTTCCCAGCCAGGCTCTGCAGCTCCTCATACTTGATCTGCTCTCAGCCTCAGCCCGGCTGCGGTTGGCGATCTCCTCGTACTGTGCCTTGAACTCAGCGATGATGCTGTCCATGTCCAGGGAGCGGCTGTTGTCCATGGACAGCACCACAGATGTGTCCGAGATCTGGGACTGCAGCTCCTGGATCTCCTCTTCATACAGTTGCCTGAGGAAGTTGATCTCATCAGTCAGCCCTTCCAGGCGAGACTCCAGCTCTACCTTGTTCATGTAAGCTTCATCCACATCCTTCTTGATGAGGACAAATTCATTCTCCATCTCTGTACGTTTATTGATCTCATCCTCATACTTGTTCTTGAAGTCCTCCACCAGCCCCTGCATGTTGCCAAGCTCTGCCTCCAGCTTCAGCTTCTCCTGGCCCACAGTCTCCACTGCCGCCTAAGGTTGTTGATGTAACTCTCGAACATGTTGTCCATGTTGCTCCGAGCCGTCTTCTGCTGCTGCAGGAGGCTCCACTTGGTCTCCAGCATCTTGTTCTGCTGCTCCAGGAACCGTACCTTGTCTATGAAGGAGGCAAACTTGCTGTTGAGGGTCTTGATCTGCTCCTTCTCCTGGGTGCGCACGGCCTGGATGTTGGGGTCCACCTCCAGGTTAAGGGGGCTCAGCAGTCTCTGGTTGACCGTGACTGCGGTGATGCCTCCCATGCCGCTGGCCCCACCATAGCCGCCGCCCAGGCCACCCCGAAAGCTGCTGCTTCCCACTCGGGAGAAGCTCGAGGAGCTGATGCGCGCACTGGGCCCACTCGTGTAGGAGCGGCTGCTGAAGGCCCGGGGGCCAGAGGTGGACACCTTGTAGGACTTCTGGGTCACCCTGATGGACATGGTGGAGGCAGGAGTGGAGGCAGGCGGGCCGAACCAGGAGGAGATCCTACAAGGAGCGGAGATGGCTTGGTCCAATTTCTTTGCCTTCTGCAGTTTGAAGGTCACATCTGTCCATGTGGGCTAATACGCCAGGTCCTAGGGCCTTTATCAGGGCCAGTCATAGTGAGCCACAAGGCACCAGGGATGCATCTTCTCACTGCTCTGGGTTTGATTTCTGTCTTCTGGCTTCTGTCACTCCTGTTCTTTCTTTTTTAGCTGGATTATGAATACTGCAATGAAAGTAACTGCCATTATATCCAACTCTGTGGTTTGCAGTAGGAGGGAAGACTGTCTGCATTACTTTAGTCTGTGGTGTTGCTGGAAAAGATCCCTAATATTGGATATATATTTTGAACATTGAAAACCCAAGTATAGGGCCGGGCGCGGTGGCTCACGCCTGTAATCCCAGCACTTTGGGAGGCCGAGGTGGGCGGATCACGAGGTGAGGAGATCGAGACCATCCTGGCTAACACCGTGAAACCCCGTCTCTACTAAAAATACAAAAAATTAGCGGGGCGAGGTGGCGGGCGCCTGTAGTCCCAGCTACTTGGAAGGCTGAGGCAGGAGAATGGCGTGAACCCGGGAGGCGGAGCTTGCAGTGAGCCGAGATTGCGCCACTGGACTCCAGCCTGGGGACAGAGCGAGACTCCGTGTCAAAAAAAAAAAAAAAGAAAACCCAAGTATAGAGCACCTCTGGGTCCTATGTGAAATGAGTCCCTCTGTACCCGTCACCCCCAAGGGCCTGCAGTTGCCACCTTCAGGTGCAGTTTGTACTGCCAAACCCATTAAATGCCAGATCCTGTTCCAATTGGTTTAGCCAGCTTCCTGCGTGTAATCTTTGGGGTAGTTGCTTTTTTTTTTTTTTTTTTTTGAGACAGTCTTCGTTCTGTCACCCAGGCTGGAGTGCAGTGGTGCCCTGTTGCCTCATCACAACCTCCGCCTCCTGGGTTCAAGTGATTCTCGTGCCTCAGCCTCCCAAGTAGCTGGGACTACAGGTGCACACCACTGGGCCTGGCAGATTTTTGTATTTTAGCAGAGACGAGGTTTTGCCATGTTGGCCAGGCTGGTCTCGAACTCCTGACCTCAGGCATCTGCCCAGCTCAGCCTCTCGAAGTGCTGGGATTACAGGCGTGAGCCACCTCGCCCGGCCAGCAGTTGATTTTTTAAACTGGAACGGAAGCAGTTGATTTGAGTTTTTAAAGTATTGTTTAAGTCTATGAGGCAAGGCTTTGAGTGAACTTTTGTGCCTGAAAGAAATTAGATTGAGAAACCTGAGGACAGAGTCCCATGAAAGTGTATAGTCTAGGCAAAGGATGTTACATCATATTGAATTTGTTGGGATGATTAAAAAAGACACCAAGCATTTTCTTCTGTAGGTGAGAACACTAGAAGTACCCAAGGCACCAGGGATGCGTCTACTTCTCACTGCTCTGGATTTGATTTCTCTCTCTCTTGTGGCTCCTGGTGACCTGTTCTTTCTTTTTTAGCTGAGTTTATGAATACTGCAATTAAAGTAACTGCCATTATATCCAACTCCTCTATGGTTTGCAGTAGGAGACTATGGTCTGCTGTTTTTGTTGTAGGTTCCTTCTCTCCCTCTTTTTTTTTTTTTTTTTGTTTATTGACTTATTTTGCCTGCGTTTGTGAGAAGAGTGATTGCCATGCAAAAATTTACTTAGTAACAGATAAGAATCAAAGTATAGCTTCACATTTTCTTTCTTCCTCCACCCACCACCTCTTCTTTTCACAGGTATTGATAGCTTCACATGTGATAAGGAAAGAGTTCAATTTTTAATAAAAAGAATAGCATTATCCTGTGCCAGAAGGTAGACAAGGAAAGCCTAGGTAATATGTACATTCGGTAAAACGTAGGGTGTGGCTTTAAAGTTATGCTACTTTGGAGGACCTCTTATGGAAGTAAATTTTATTTTCTTAGTCATATGAATTTCATGCTGTTATCAGTCTTTAGAGAAGTACCTGTTTCTAAAGGTAGTTTAGACACATCTGGAAATTGTTTACATATTAAAAAATGATTTCAAGAAGTCTGTTTGCTTTCTTTTTTCTCTTTATCAGTTTTAAAAGTTGTCTCCATATAGGAGTTTGATTTTTGGCAATGGAGGACTAGGTAATTCAGACCAGCTCTCGCTCATGATAACTAGTAAAAGCTAGATGCAATAGATAAGTTTTAGAATCATGAAGAGCTAAAGGGTCATAAGGATTTACTAGGCAAGATCTGGTAGAACACACAAATCAGGAGAGTGAGCCTCATATTTAAGGCTCTCTTTGTCCTGGGGAACATTTGCAGATCTTCAAAGGGCAACTGGAACAGAGTTGCAGTATAAAAAACCCCTTGAGCCAGAGAGAAAAAGCTGTGGTCTGGAACCTGCCAGGGGCAGAAGTCTTGGGAGGTACCCTACACCTTGGGAGTAGAGCCCTGAAGAGCTGGCCCAAGAAGGAAGGGTGAAGATAACTAAATGAGTCTTTATAAGGCTCAGAGCCTCTCTTCAGGTGAATCTGCAGGCCTAGAAAATCTCAAACTCTAAAATTAGAATAGGACGAATCCAGATTGCTAATAGTGTCCGCGGGGTTACGGAATAAGCAACAAGAAACCTCTCTGGAGCAAGATATGTCATTGTAAGCCTCAAATTATTTCTACAAATAATTTTTCAAAACCAAATGTCTAGCACGCAATTTAAAAAATAGCACAGCCGTACTTCAACATGGTAAAATGTGTGTGTGTGCATAGCACTCCAAAAGCCAGCATCATACTTAATCTTCAAATGTCAGACACTTTAGGGAACATTCTCCTAAAGTCAGGAATAAGACAAGGATGTCTACCATCTCTGCAATTGTTGAACATCGCACTGACATGTTAGCTAATGCAATTAAACAAGAGAAAACAATTAGAAGCATAGAATTGGAAAGGAAGAGACAAACTGTCTTTGTTCAGAATTTAACTGTATAGTTGGAAAACCCAAAAGAATCAATGGAAAAGTACTAAAACCATAAGATAAAGTAGCAGCATACAAAATAAGCATACAGAAATCAATAGCTTTCATATATATATAAACAGTTTGAAGAGAACACCCTATGTATAATAACAAAAATTTAAATACCTACACATAAACAAGATAGGCAAAACAATAGGAAAACTAATACATTCTTGAAGGACTTAAAAATTTTGAACAAATTGAAAAACATACTATATTTTTGAAGGAAAAATTCAACGTGATAAAGATGATACTTCCTATAGTTTTAAATTTAGTGCAATCTTTTTTTTTTTTTTTTTTTTTTTTTTTGAGACGGAGTCTCGCTCTGTCGCCCAGGCTGGAGTGCAGTGGCCGGATCTCAGCTCACTGCAAGCTCCGCCTCCCGGGTTTACGCCATTCTCCTGCCTCAGCCTCCCGAGTAGCTGGGACTACAGGCGCCTGCCACCTCGCCCGGCTAGTTTTTTGTATTTTTTAGTAGAGACGGGGTTTCACCGTATTAGCCAGGATGGTCTCGATCTCCTGACCTTGTGATCCGCCCGTCTCGGCCTCCCAAAGTGCTGGGATTACAGGCTTGAGCCACCGCGCCCGGCCTAGTGCAATCTTAATAAAAATCTCAGATACTTTTTTCCTGGAACTAGACAAGTTGATTAAAAAGTTTATATGAAAGAACAAACAACTGAGAATAACCAAGAAATACTTGGAAAGAACAGTAACGTAGTGTGTGGCTAATCCTATTAGAATGTAGTAAAACATTTTAAATCCTCTAAATTAAAGCAGTGGGATACTGGCTCAAGAAAAGACTTATAGACCAGTGGATCAGAATAGAATATACAGAAATATATGTATAAGGATAATTTAGCATTATGACAAAGCAAGCGAAGTCAGAGGGGAAACATTAACTTTTGGGGAGCTGGATAGCTATACAGAAAAAGATAATTGTATCTTTTTCTTAAAATATACTCCAGGATAACTTACAAATGTGTTAGAGATCTAAATGAAAAACAACAACAACAAAATCCATATAAGAACTAGAAGAAAACATGTATTTTATTTTTATAACCCAAGAGTGGAGATTTCTAACTATGACTAAAAAAAACTAGAGATAAGAGATTGATAAATTTAACAACACCGAAAAAAAAAACATAAGGAAAGTCATAATTACAAATTGGGAAAAAATTGGCAACCTTTATTACCAAATACTAACATGCTTTAATATAATAAGGATTTCCTAAAAATTGAGATGAAAAGGACTCTCTTCTACACACACACAAAAGGCAAAAGTATGAATAGAGAGTTCACAGAAAAACATGCTAATCGCCCTCATGCACAGTAAACAAAATGCCTGTCAAAACTACTGAGATACTGTCTCAGCTGTCAAATTGACCAAATTCCCTGACAATGTAAAATTTTTGGTGAAGCTGTGGTAAAAAAAAAAAAAAAAAAAAAAAAAAAAAAAAAAAAAAAAAAAAGGGCTTTCATACACTGCAGGCGAGGACATAAGATGGTACAAATTTTATGATGGGAAACTGGCAAATCAGTATATACAAATTACATATGCATGTGCCCTTTGATCCACCAATCATGCTTCCAGGATTTGATCTCAACTATCCAATGGCGATATACGCAGACATGTGCTGCTATACTCTATGGCCTTATCTGTTATAGCAAAAGGCTGCAAAACAAGCCAAATGTTTTTCAGCAGAGAATGGGGTTGAATAAAATTACAGTATATCTAGAAAGTGAAACAAGAAGACACTTTCCATTTTCAGATACGATGGAATAGTTAGTAGAAAACTGATGCTTCCACTGAGAACAACAGAAAAAGAGAGATACAATGAAAAGGGATCTGTCTGAAGTCTTCAGAGCGTCACTGAGACACCTCAGAGATGAAGGGTCAAAACCAGAGAGAAGAGAATCCCACTGAAGTGAGCCCAACATTCTGAAAGCTGATTTTTCCCCTTGGCATTTGCTAATTCTTGGCATGAAGAAAGAGGTTGAGAGGCTTGGTAGAGACTTGGAAGGGCAGGAAAAGCAGCAGAGTCCTCACAGTCTTACAGGTCTGAGGTGATAAAACATGGAGTGTGGGGTTTCCAGATCAGCTAGGTTCAGGAAGTCTTGGTTCCAGAAAGAAGGGAGGTGCAAAGGAGTGACCCTGACACCTGATGGTTTCTCTGAAGTGCGTAGTGTTAGCCATGTAGGGTGAAAGTCAAGCCAGGAAAAGCAACTGGAAAGCAGGGTGGAATTTTAGCAGTCTTGTGTTGTAATGGAGATAAAAAACCAGAGTTTGGGAACTGACAAGGAGGTAGCATTTTATGATTTTTATTTTGTCTTTTGAGACGGAGTCTCGCACAATCGCCCGGGCAGGAGTGCAGTGGCGCCATCTCAGCTCACTGCAACCTTCGCCTCCCGGATTCACGAGATTCAAGGAAGTAGCATTTAGCAAATGTGCTAGGCTTTCTGTTGAGACCATTGGAAAGGGAGTGCATGAGGGCTAATGAAGCCTTACTGCAACCCAGCCTTCGTCATCCTAGTCCCTGATTGGATTGAGATAAACTGACCTTACTCCAGCAGCCTGTCAGACCATGGGGTAACCCTTCTCCAGAGGAAAGTAACTCCATCCAGAGCCTCTAGGCCCTGTGATCAGCATTCAATTCAAAATTAGTAGGATTCAAGAAAGAGGGTCAAGAGAAAAAACATGGTGAAATATACTCACATGTGTCCCAGATTGCTGTAGCTATCAGATGCAGACTTTAATTGTAATTATTGTGATCAAGAAAAGAAATTACAAAATGAAGAATTTTACTAGAGAACTGGAATGTATATTTTTTTCTAGAGAGAACTGTAAAGCTTTATTGAGAGAATTTAGTAAAAATTTCAATATACCAACAGCATTTGTGACCTCAGCTTGTCTTCTTTTTAACTCACAGCTGCCCATCCACCACCACCTTCTCGAATTCTAGTACACTGTAGGTTAGGCAGAATCTTCCTTTTCACACTGAGGCCATCTCCATACTCACTCCCACTCTTTCCCAGACCCATTTCCTGGCAGTCACCTTCCAGTTCAGTTTCCTCCTCACCTTCAGCTACAGGTGCTCCTTCTCTCTCATCCAGCTTCAATATCCTGACTCTCAGCTGGTAGCTCCTCTTGTTGAGATTGTTCATCATGGCCTCTGGGCAGCCACAGGTCCAAATGGCCTGTAAGAATCTTGACCACTTCCTCTTCTTCTGGATCCGGATTTTACCCATGTACTCGTATTTTACGCTGCAGCTAGAAAATCATGAACTAGGGGCAGGGCATTGTGGCTCATGCCTGTAATCCCAGCACTTTGGGAGGCCAAAGCTGGCGGATCACTTGAGGTCAGGAGTTCAAGACCAGCCTGGCCAACATGGCAAAACCCCATCTCTGCTAAAAACACAAAAATTAGCTGGGCATGGTGGCAGGTGCTGGTAATCCCTGCTACTCAGGAGGCTGAGAAATGAGAATCGCTTGAACTGAAGAGGCGGAGGCTGCAGTGAGCCGAGATCACGCCATTGCATTCCAGCCTGGGTGACAAGAGTGAAACTCCATCTCAAAAGAAAAAGAAAAGAAAATTATGAACCAAAACCCTGCCTTGCTACCTAAACATGACCTCTGCAGGGTCGACTCCACCAGCTAATCTGGAATCTATATTTTTAAAAAAGCAAGTAGAAATTCTAGCACTGAAGAAAAAAATACAGTTAATAAGGAGGAGAACTCAGTAGACGTGGTTTAACAGCAAGTTGGTCACAGCCAAAGAAAGGACTGGTGAGCTGGAGATAGGTCAGTAGAAAATATCTCAACTGAAGTACAGAAAGAAAAAAGGATGGAAAACACAAAAGTGTATAGGAGACATCTGAGACATGGTCTATCATATGAAACTTTCTAACCTGTGTAATTGGAGTTCAAGGAGGGAGGAAGAAAAGAATGTGGCAGAAGCAATATTAGTAGAGACAATAAACAAGAATTTTCCAAAAGGGGTAAAAAATATTGAGTCGCCGGGCGCGGTGGCTCAAGCCTGTAATCCCAGCACTTTGGGAGGCCGAGACGGGCGGATCACGAGGTCAGGAGATCGAGACCATCCTGGCTAACACGGTGAAACCCCGTCTCTACTAAAAAATACAAAAAACTAGCCGGGCGAGGTGGCGGACGCCTGTAGTCCCTGCTACTCCGGAGGCTGAGGCAGGAGAATGACGGGAACCCGGGAGGCGGAGCTTGCAGTGAGCTGAGTTCTGGCCACTGCACTCCAGCCTGGGCGACAGAGCAAGACTCCGCCTCAAAAAAAAAAAAAAAAATTGAGTCATAGAATAAAAAATTACTAAGAACCTAAAGCAAAATAAAGGCAACAAAAACAATGCCTTGGCATACTATAATCAAATTAATAAAAATTAAAGGCAAGAAAATCATAAAAGCAAGTAGAGAAAAAAGATGCATTACTTCAAGGAAGCAATGATAAGATTAATAACTAACTTCTCAATGGAAGTGATGAAAACTAAATGGTGGAATGACACCTTTAAATGGCTGCAGAGAGACAACAGCCAGTCTAGAATTCTATATCTGGTGAAAATATCCTTCCAAAATAAAAGCAAAATAAAGATATTTCCAGAAAAACAAAAACTAATAGTAATATGAGTCCATGCCACCAATAAACTTCTATTGGAAGAAATGTTAAATGGAGTTATTCGTGTTTTGCATCACAATTGTTGTAGGGCTTATACAAATTTATACATGCATTAAAATTCATAGAATTGTGTGCCAAAAAGTCAGTACTTCTTTTTTTAAAGGGGTGCTTTAGGCACAAGGAATGTCCCAGATGGAAATCCAGAGATGTAGGAAGGAATAAAGATCAATAGAAAAAGTAAATATATCAGTAAATATAAGTGACTATTGGCTATCCAACAATAATAATGTCTTTTGTGGTTTAAAATTAATGTTGAATTGAAATATACAACATCCATAAAACAAGACAGCATGGGGCAAATAGAGAAAAGTGTGCTGAGGAAAGAACATTATCCAACAATAATGTTGGATATTGTGGTTTAAAATTAATGTTGAATTGAAATATATGACAGCCATAAAACAAAAGACAGCATGAGGCAAATAGAGAAAAGTATCCTAAGGAATGAACATATTTTGGGGAAGTGTAAGTACTAATTTGTATTTAACAGTAGTAAGTCAAGGATTCATATTATAATCTCTAACATAAGCACTAAAATATAGTAAAATATTTTATGATTGAAAAGATAATAAAGGGAGAGACTATTAATAATTCAAAAGAAAGCAAGAAGGGAAGGAAAAACATAAAATGAGCTAAATATACAACAAATAATAAGCATAAATGAACCCAAATATATCAGTCATTACTTGATATTTTACTTGAGTAGTTTGTATATTTATATTACTGAGATAAATATATAAAATACCCCCCATATAAATACATAAAATATCCCAAGTAAAATATCAAGATTGTCAAACTAGTTTGAAGAACAAAACATAACTATATGCTACAATAAAAAGCTTGATTAATACTTTAAAACTAATCAATTTAGCTCACCACATTAATGGAATGGGCAAGGAGGAAACACTTCTAAACTCTTTTTATGAAACTAGCACAATGTGTCAAGGAAATTGCAAAAAAGAGCATTCTTGAGTCAGTCTCTCTCATGGACATGCATGCAAAAATTCTAGACAAAATATTGGCAAATTGAACACAGTGTTATATAAAAAGGATAATATGATACAGCCAACTTTGGTTTAAATAAGAATGCAAGGTTGGTTTAACATTTGAAAATCAATCAATGTAATTCCCCACATTAAGGAAAAAAAGGGAAAAAATCATATGATCATCTCAGATACAGAAGATACATTTGCTAAAAATTGACACCTATTTTTCATTAAACATTTTAAGCAAAAAAAGAAACTTTCAGCAAATCAGGAATAAAATAGATTTTTCAAAATCTGATAAAGTACTACAAAAGTGATTCAGATAACACTATACATAATGGTGAAATACTGAAAGTTTTACCTTGAAAATGGACATAACTAAAGAATGTCAACTCTTGCCGTTTCTATTCTAGGTTGTACTGGAGTACTTTTCAAAAAGAAAAAAGTTGATGGTTAAATAAAAACTAATAAAATAGTTACTTATGGGGAGGGTAGGAATTAGGGTAGAAGGGACATGAATGGGAGTGAACCTCTTTGAAAATATCTTCTTATAAAACCCTATAAATATTTAACGTAATTAAAATACAAAAATTAAACTTTAAAGGAGTGAAAATAATCAATAAAAATGGTAAATGGATGGAAACAAATGAACCTGTCTATCAAGTTGGTGCAAGAGTCATAAAGAGGAAGATATTGCAAGTGAATTTAGGATATGGTAATTTGACTGTACATCTCAGATAATATATTCTAATGATGAGAATAACTACCAAAAATTCTCAAATGGCATTCAGTATCTAATTGTTAGTAGTAATATTGTCACTATTGCTTGGAAATTGTTATATGAATATTCAAACTGTTACTTTGAGACTGTTATATGACAAACAAATAATTATATTCCTCTTAAAAGGAATCAAGGTTTTCAGTGTACAAGAAATGAGATCAAAAGATAAAATAAAAGAAAATAAGTAAAACTTTATTTTTTTATTTAAGTTAAAAATATAACTATGAAGTTGTGGCTTTTCCCTTTTATAAAATAACAACACCACCATCTTATTTCCTAGCCTTGTCAAATATAGGATCTAGATGCAATAATTACTTATAGCACTGGTCACTTCTAATATCCAGATTGTGGTCTCTCAGTACTGTTTCCAACATAAAGGAAATGAGTTTTTGGGAAACTGAATGATCCTAGATCTGGGGCAGGAAAACACTAGTTGGATTTGGGGGCACACTGTTACACCAGAAAGTGAGGAAGCAATCAAAGACTGGTGTGATTACATTAAAAGACCATAGGAATTAAGTAGAAGAAGCTCCCACTGTCCAAAAAAATGGGAGAATTTGAGGTCACAAAGAGAATAATGACTGTGATTGATAGAAATATATCAAATATCTAAAAATCAGTAAGTTCAGAACAGGACAAGGATGTCACTCTTTCCATTTCCACATTGTACCATAGAACAAAAAAAAAAAAAAAAAAAAAGGGAAGAAAGAGAGAAAGAAGGAAGGAAGGAAGGAAGAGAAAGGAAAGAAAGGAAGATTGACATTGGTAAGTAAGAAGTAAAATTATTTATATTCACAAATGACATGATCTTGTATATTAAAAAGATCAAAGAATCTACTAAAAAACAATTAGAACTAATACACAAGTTCAACAGATCAATATAAAAAATCAATTATATTTCTATACAGTAGTAATAAATAGTTTGAAAATGAAATTAAGAAAACAATTCTCTTTACATGAGTATCAAAATGAATAAAATACTTAGGAATAAATTTAACAAAGGAAGTACAAAACTCAAAACTTGTACACTGAAAACTACAAAATAGTATTGAAAAACATTAAAGAAGATTTAAATAAATGGAAAGATACTCCATATTAACATTGAAAGACAATATTGTTGGGATGGCAATATTCCAGTTCATCTACAGCTTCAACACAATTTCTATCAAAATTCATATGTGCATGGAAGGAAACCAGAGTGGCCCAATTAATCTTTAAAAAGAACAAAATTGGTTACTCATATTTCCTGATTTCAAAACTTATTACAAAACTATAGAAATCAAGACTGTTTTTCACTGTTATAAGGATAGACATATTGACCGATAAAATATAATTGAGAATCCAAAAATAAGCTCATATGCTTTTGGTCAATTGATTTTTGGCAAAGCAGCCAAGACAATTTCATGGGAAAAGAATAGTCTTTTCAACAAATGCTGGAAGAACTGAATAACTGAATATCCACATGCAAAAAAATCAATTTGTACCCTGAAATCCTACCATACAGAATAAAGTGAATCATATGTTTACATATAAAAGCTAAAATCATTAAACTCAGAAAAAAACACAGGAGTAACTCTTTATGATCTTGAATTAGGCAATGATTTCTTAGTTATGGCAACAAAAGCACAAGTGATAAAAGATTGATAAATTGGACTTCATCAACATTAAAAACTTCTGTGCTTCAAAGAATGCCATCAAGAAAGTGAAAAAAAAAAAAAAACACACAGAAAATGTTCTCAAATCACGTATCTGAAAAGGGACTCATATCCAGACTATCTAAAGAATTCTTACAATAATAAAAGACACATAACCCAACTAAAAAATGGGAAAAGGATTTGAATAGACATTTTTCCAAAGGAGATAATGAATGCATAATGAGCACATGAAAACATGCTCAGCATCATTGGTCATTAGAGAAGTACAACTAAAACCCCCAAGGAAATACTACTGCACACCCGCTGGAATGGCTATAATAAAAAAAGACAGACAGTAACCAGTGTTAGTGAAGATGTGGAGAAAACTGGAACTTCATACGTTGCCAGTGTGAATGAAAAAGGTGCAGTCCCTTTGGAAACGGGTTTGGCAGTTCCTCAAAACCTTAAACATAACTTACCATGTAACCTAGCAATTCCACTCTTAGGAATCTACCCAAGAGAAATGAAACCATGTCCACACAAAAATTTGTACATGAATGTTCATAACAGCATTACTCACAATAGCCAAAAAGTGGATACAATCCAATGTCTATCAACTGATGAATAAACAAAATGTAGCATATCCATGCAATAGGATATTACTCAGCAATAAAAGAACTGAAGTACTTATATATGCTACAATATGGGTGAGCATGATGAGTGTCACAAAAGTCCACCTATTGTGTGATATCATTTACATGAAATATCAGAAAAGGTTAATCTTTTTCCTTTTTCTGCTAGACTTTTAAAAGCAAAAATCTTGGTTTTACTCATCAATATTACTTTTTGTTTGTTTTTAAATTCCTTTTGTTTTTATCTCTACTATTATTTCTACTTCGTTTTGGTTATTTTTGTTGTTTTTTCTTACTTTTGAGTGAAAATTAATTGGGTTTAGTTTCTAAATTTCCAGTTGCTTTTCAAAGGGTGCTGTCTTAATTTAAAATATGAATATGAAGACAGACACCTTCTTGAGAGACCTGAAAATGTTATTTCCAAATTCCAAATATGGCACTGTATTATGTTGTTCTATTGAAATAATCAATCTGAGATAACTGACATTAAAATATGAAGTTGGATCTGCAGGAGAGAAGATTGTAATTCGTCTTGTAAATTTAAAAGTTGTCTTTCCATGAAAACATTAAGAAAAGCAGATGGCCATGTTTTCTTTCTATTATTTCTGCTTAAGCCTAGGATTATCCAAATTCCAATTTCCCAAAACTGCTAATACAAAAAAGGTATGCGCCTCCAAGGAACATCTTTCCTTTAAAAACCTCATCCCACTCATCCAAAATCTTATTAAAATCATTTGACAGCCTTCATTCTTTTTTGACCAACCAGTTCCCCAAGCTCAACCAACTTTGTTCAGAAACGTTTTACATTTCTTATAATGTGGGAAAATGATTCATTTTAATTGAAGAGAGCTTGTTCGGAATTTTCAAAATGAAATTTGAGCTCAGACAAAGAAAGCCTCAGACAGAAAGCCTAATTTTTCATCAACTGCTGAAACCAGGGGACATAAAACGAATGTCTGTCTATGCCCTCAGCATTCATGGTTTCTGCCATGGAACTGAATGCCCATTCTTCATTGTTGATCTGTGACTCAGCCCTTGTGCATGAATACTTGCGTAGAACAGAGACACACAGCAGGGCAATTCTTCACTAGTTTAAATTGTTTATGGTGGCTTTTGTACCTATAATTCACAATTTAAACATTCCTTTTAAGTGCATTTGTTTATATGCTACTCAGGCTTAACAATGGGGCTTTTGAAAAGTGCTTATGTACTATTACACTATGAAATGTCTCCTTACCATAGAAAAGAAGGTGGTGGGGGAGTGGGGATGGGAATATGACCTTCTGCCCTGAGGACTTGTGCAAAGAACGCAGACTGATTGTGGGAATCTGGGGAAAGAAATGATTCCTCCAACAACTGAAGGAGGAGTGTGAAACAGGTGCTCCAGTATTGAGACTGTACGGGAGGAAAGGGCCTGGGCTCAGGTATGATGCAGAGCACGACATGCTTCATGAATGATGTAGTAGAATCAGGCCGGTGAAGCAAAGGTAAATGTGTGCCAGGCAGGAGAAACAGCAGGAACGATTTAGGAAGGTATGGCAGGTCTTGTGCGTGTAGAGGGGTTTCATGCAAGACTGAAGCAGATGTGGACAGGATGAGATGCAGGAGATGAGGTTCACTCAAGGAGGGTCTTGTAGGCCACACCAAGAGAGGGCATTGGGGTGCCTTTAGGGGGTGGCAGGATCATATCAGAATCGGAGGATGGTCTCCCTGAAGCAGGGTGGAGATCAGATGGGAAAGGGCAGGGTATGTGGAATCGGGGAGGTCAGTTAGGAGGCCCTTGCAGTTGCCCAGCTTGCAATGATGGCACCTGGCAGTAAGGAAACAGCCATGGGAATAATGAAAGTGAGCAGATTCTGTGATGTTAGAGGCTCACGTCTATTACTTTTGGCCGTTGGTTGGATATGGGGCCTGAAGGAATGGAATGATTTTCATTTCTGGCTTCATAAGTTGGGTGGATGGTAGTGCCTTTTGCTAGGCCAGACCACACAAGCAGAGGTTGTCTGCAAAATGCAGGCAGAGTGGTTATGCATGCTGGAAGTTGTGGGAAAAGAGGACAAGGCTTGAGACAGATACATAAAACAAGGCAAGCTGACCAAAAGCATGCTCAACAGTCTGGCTCTAACTGAATACGGAGACTGTGACTGGCATAGTCTATGTGGCTGTAGGATTTCTTCCTGGCTGATGAGAGAGGTGGGTGCTGACTGATGCCCTGGCTTGGGCAGATGTCCCTCAGATCAGAGCCGGACATACTTAGATGCCAAAGTGTCCCATTCAACCATAGTCAAGAGATGTCCACCAACGTAGGAATAGATAAACAAAACATGGTATAAACATATAATGGAATATTATTCAGTCTTAAGAAGGAAGGAAATTCTGACCCATGCTACAACATGAAGGGACCTTGAGGACATTATGCTACAATAGATAAGCTAGTCACAAAAAGACAGATACTGTATGACTTCAGAATTCATAAAGACAGAATGTGGAATGATGGTTGCCAAGGGCTGGGGCAGCAGGGAGTGGGGAGCTGTCTAACAGGTTCAGAGTTTCAACTTTGCAAGATGAAAGTGTTCTGGAGGTCTGTGGCATAACAACGTGAACACAGTTAACACTACTGAACTGAACACTTAAAAATTTTTACCACAATTAAAAATTTTTAAAAATTTTAAGAAATAAATGCTATAAGAAATAAAGAAGTTTTACTTGACTTACAACTACTCAGGAGGCTGAGGCGAGAGGATCTTTTGAACCTGGGAGTCTGAGGCTGCAGTGAGCTCTGATTGTGCCACTGCACTCCAGTCTGGCGACAGAGGGAGACCCATCACTAAAATGAATGAATGGTCTGGGTGCAGTGGCTCATGCCTGTAATCTCAGCACTTTGGGAGGCCGAAGCAGGTAGATCAACTGAGGTCAAGAGTTTGAGACCAGCCTGGCCAACAGGGCAAAACCCTGTCTCTATTAAAAATACAAAAATTAGCTGGGCGTGGTGGCATGCACCTGCAGTCCCAGCTACTTAGGAGGCTGAGGCAGGAGAATTACTTGAACCTGAAGGTGGAGGCTGCAGTGAGCAGAGAATGTACCACTGCACTCTGACCTGGGAGACAGAGTGAGACTCCATCTCAGAAAAAATATAAAATTATAAATAAATAAATAAATAAATAAATAAATAAATAAATAAAATGAATAAATAAATAAAATTTAAAAAATTTAAAAATGTCCTATGAATGCCTCTGAGTGGAGAGTCTGCTTCCCTCTTGCCTTGTTTGCCTTCGCTGTGGTCCTGAGGCTGGCTCAGCCTGGTGTCTGCTCTCCTGTCACCTGTTGACCGACTTTACCTGTGACCTGGGAATTCACACCTGCCTCCTGCAGAGGATGTGATGTTTTCTGGGCCACTGCAGCACTGACTCAAATAGGGAGGGCATCTGAGTTTGCTCTCCCCACTTGTGGTTGGTGAATGACACCGAGGACTGATTCCTCTTGTTCCCTGCAGAAATCTATCTTGTGCTATTTAGCAAAAGCCAGCTGCCAAGGTATTTACACACCACCACGTTTTATTAAGAGCTGAGAAAGGTTCAATGATGCATTCAGCCTTTTATAAATATTTCTTAAGATGAACAAATCGGTACAAGAGGAACATAGGAGAGAAACATCAGGCCAGAGCTGTGATGGGTCCCTCAAATGCACATCGTAAGGTCTCGTGCAAGTAGGAGAAGTGAGCCTTGCCTTTGACTCTGAGTGTCCTAGGGATCATAGCAATGAGAAAATCACACATGGAAATTAAATCTACCATGCTCGTAAGACTCATTCAATAAACGCTTGTTAGCGGATATCCTATTCCAGGCACTTTTTGACTG
Organism: Rhinopithecus roxellana; assembly: GCF_007565055.1. Lineage (NCBI taxonomy): Eukaryota > Metazoa > Chordata > Mammalia > Primates > Cercopithecidae > Rhinopithecus > Rhinopithecus roxellana. The sequence goes on along the minus strand of NC_044552.1, from coordinate 8,688,042 downwards.
TGAGAACACGGCAGTGGAGCAAGGCTTCTCTCATGAGATCACATTTTAGGTGGAAGTAGAAAGAGAGAAAAAGGCAAGCGATGAGCATTCTGAGAGACTCTGGAGACCACAGCGTGCTGGGAGGTGGCTGGAGGGGACTTTGGAGGTGTAGGTGGCTGGGCTCTGGGTGACGATAAGGGGGCTCCTGAGTGTCTGGGAGAGGAGCCGCAGGGCGGCAGGGTGGCTGGTGCAAAGGTCTTGAGTGGAATGGCTTTGGCTTATCTGAGAGACCAAGAAGATGCTCCCGTGGCTGGAATGTGGGAGGTGAGGTTGAGCTGAGGTCAGAGGTCAGCGAGGCAAAGGGCAAAGAGGAGGACTGGCCCGGGTTGAGCAGGTGAGGCGTGGGATGTGGTTCTTGTTTGTAAAGGCTCTCCTGGCTGCTGTGTGGGACTCGCATTGTATCCGGCGAGTAGGGAAACAAGGAGGCCAGGTGAAAGGCCTTGGCTATGTGAAGACAGAGGCGCCTGCAGTTTGGAGCAGGCTGGTGGACTAGGTAAGCTCCCTTAGGGAGAACAGAAGGGGCCACAGAAGCAAGGCTTGGGCCCTGCAGCAATCAACACAGCCATTCAGGAGAGCTTGGCTTTAATTTCTCAAACGGGTCCTTAGAAAGAGACACTGGTGTGTAGCTGAATACTTAAAAGCATCACTCCCTCCTCCCTTCTTCCTGCTGCACCTTCCTTGGCTTCTCCCATGCTTGTGGGGGGCAGACCTGGCATATATTTTGTGGTGTGGTAACCAAGGAGTCCTCAGCCCCCGCCACAGCTGATGCAAAACCCAAGGAGGGTCAAAACGGGAAATGACATCACATTCATTTGAAGGAGGTGTAGGACAGGATCATTCTGTTGAAGAGGAGACACAGAGCACTAGTGATTGAATACAAACCTAGTGTGAAGGCCAGGATTTGTCACCGAGGCTGATCACATTCTAGTTTGATGGGCAGATAATCAGTGAAACAGATGCACCTGCACAGTTGGAAATGAAGGATGATAGGCTGGGCACGGCAACTCACACCTGTAATCCCAGCACTTTGGGAGGCCGAGGCAGGTGGATCATTTGAGGTCAGGAGTTTGAGACCAGCCTGGCCAAAATGGTGAAACCCCATCTCTACTAAAAATACAAAAATTAGCCAGGTGTAGTGGAGTGCACCTGTCATCCCAGCTACTTGGAAAGCTGAGGCAGGAGAATCGCTTGAGCCTGGTAGGCGGAGGTGGCAGTGAGCAGAGACTATACCACTGTATTCCAGCCTGGGCAACAGAGTGAGATTCCATCTCAAAAAAAATAAAAAGAAAGAAAAAAAGCACATGATGCACTATCTTACACCAGAACCCACAGACACGATAACACTCTGAGTTAGCAAATTACAGTTGGAGCCCAGCCCATCCTGACTTGTACACATAATTCTCTCTATCCCATCATTTGTTCTCTCCCTTCACTGTACATCAAGTAACTGGCATAATGTGACCAGATCTATTGTATAAAGCTATTATTATTATTTTTTAACTAAATGGCTAGTGATATAGTTGAATGACAATAAAAGGAACTGAGGTAGAGAAAAGCCTCTTATAAAAGAACCCATTAGGCCGGGTGCAGTGGCTCACGCCAGTAATCCCAACACTTTGGGCGGCCGAGGTGGGCAGATCACCTGAGGTCAGGAGTTTGAGACCAGCCCGGCCAACATGGTGAAACCCTGTCTCTACTAAAAATACAAAAACTAGCCAGGTATGGTGGCGTGCTCTTGTCATCCCAGCTTCTCAGGAGGCTGAGGCAGCAGAATCACTCGGACCCGGGAGGCAGAGGTTTCAGTGAGCCGAGATCGCACCACTCCAGCCTGGGCGACAGAGCAAGACTCTGTCTTGGAAGAAAAAAAAACAAAAATGCATTAGTGGTGTGCTGGGTGTGCTTGCTCCATTTTTATTTTTGTTTCCCATTAAGGTTTTTACTTTCATTGTTTGACAAACAATAGCAATGACAACAGACTCCTTTGCACACTTATTTGATTAGAGAATTCTAATATGTTTCAGTTATCATTGTGAAATCAAGGAGAATCTTATGACTTTTTCTGTACATAGCTGTTGCATTTAGGACAATCAGTTTTTAAGGTGGGACAAATTTCTCTAAAGCAAATGAATCCTAGGTAGCTTTCAAGTCAAGTGTCTTGCTGTTTAAATCCATTTCTTGTTTAAAATAATAATATAAAAAAGTTCATCACTTTATCAACAGAACAGTGAAGCTATTTCTTAGGAGCAGGGCTGTCATATCATGTCAGAGAGTAAGAGGAGTTCTATGAGATATGAGAGGCCAAGACAGGGTGGTCCAGGTGCAAAGTCATGGGTGGATTAGCTTGATCAGGATAAAGCTTAGCATAGCTAGAGGGATGGATGACTTGTAAATCTTTGCAGAAACCTCTGTGAACGTTCATCACACTTCTTCAATGCAGTCACCTTGAATTGCCATCCACCTGGATGCTTTACGTAGTCATCTTCCTGGAACCTGGGGGATTAACCATGTGGCTTCCCAAAGATGCCTGCAGCTACCTGACCCTGGGAGGTTTGAAGACAGTGCTCACACCGGCCCTGCCAACATGAGGGCTTTCCTGGCCAAATGGCCAGAGACTTTGGGAGCTTTCTAAAGAGACTCTTAGTTGTCCCAACTCTACTCTCCTCCAGGAAAAAATTATTGTAGAGGCCAAAGATTGGCAGTTTTTGCCTTTCCTTTACCATGTGTTTGGTATGTAATAAGTCATTCTCCTGTGATGTTTAATTATTGTGTACCCTATAACAAGGCTAGGCCATATAGGATATTATCATATTTCCCCCTTGATTTCCTGAAAGCTCAGTATTATACCAAAGATGTGTTTGGAAGATTACTGAGTAGTTATTTTATCTGTGCTTAGTTTAACTCATTCTCTATTTAACGTATCTCACGGCTTTTGCAAAAGTGAAATGTCGTCAGTAGCTTCAGCTCGCCCACGTTTCCAACCCAGCTTGATCAACTGTACTTGATTCTGCTTGGTCACCCAACAATTAACACACGCTTCATGCTCAGTCTATGAAAACATTGACTTAACATTATTTTACTCAGTCAGCGGATCCCAAGAGGAAATTCTTAGATTTGGAAAATTTTTGTGTGCTTCTTCTGTTTTCAAGTTCAGAATGGTGGGAATATATTTGTTAAACATTTGTATGAAGCTGACTATGTGCCAGATCCTGTTCTCAATGCTTTGTAAATTTTAACTTGTAAGCTTCAGTCTTCTAACAAGGCTATGATACAGCGACTATGATGATGCCCATTTTATTGGTGAGGAGATCAAGACTTGCAGAGAGTGAAGTAGCTCATCAAAGAGCCAGAGATGAGATTTAAACCCAGGTTCTATTACTGAGGCCAAACTCTTCTAGATGAGATTGAAGTGTTGTTGTTGTTTTGACTTTCCATTTGAAAATAATTCCAAATTTTCAGAAAAGCTTTGAGAGTAAGACTAGCACACACCCTTTACTGAGATCCACTTACTGTTAACAGATAAAATTGCTTTTCTAAAACGCACATGCCTATATAGTGACTTTTACCCTAGAATACTTGAGTGCATCTTTGCTGAAAAGAGGAATATTCTCTTACAGAACCACTGAGTATTTATCCACTTGAGTAAATTTAACATTTATTTAATTTATTCAACGGTAGTCTGTATTTCCATGATGACAGTTGACCCAATAATGCCCTTTCTTATTTCCTCTGGGATGGGATCCAGTCCAGGGCCCAGCATTTGGATCTAGTTGTCATGTCTCTCCGGCCTCCTTTAATCAGAAACATTCCCACAGCCTTCCTTTATCTTTCATAACAATGAAAGGCAGCAGAATAAGTTTCCCTGTGCCTTTTAAGGAGAGAACAAATGTTCTTCATTGCGTTTTTGTCTGACATTTCCTCCTGATGAGGCAAGAAAATGAAATACTGCGAAAGTTATCCTGCGTCTGTCTCCAAAAGTCTAATTTCTGGAGACACTGATGTCCTCACTGGCGTTGCTGATTTTCATCATTCCTCCCCTCCAGGGCGTTGACTGATTTCCCCATGGTGTAAATTACTACTTTTCCCTTTTGCATCAATAAGCAGCCTGTGGGGAGCCTGAAATATGTTTCTTGCCAGGTGGAGGCACCATTATAAGCAGCAGCGTGTGTGCGTGTGTGTGTGTGAGGATGCAGAGAAGCCCTTCCCTTCTAGGGGAATGTGAGGAGAGTGGAGGGTGCACTTCCTCCACCTGCAACGGGAAAGTCTGTGTGCCTTTCAGTGATGAAGGCTTACAGATGACGTCGCAGGGCTTTGGGTTAGTGCCTAGACTAGGTTCCAGGTAAAGTATTTGGGGCTTGGATGTTTTCAGGCACCAATAAGTCAAGCTTGCATTGATGATATTATAAAGTGGCAGAGGTGCCTCCTGAACGAAAAAGAAATGGAATCCTAACCCTGACTGCTGTCTCTGAGGGTCAAACATATAAAAACATGTCTGAGGCTAGATTTCTGGGAAGGGCATTGGTTTCTGAAGGGGAGATTGATAATGGCAGAGATGGAGGTCTGGGCTGGTTTCACACCAGAGGCAAGGGGAAGTTGCAAGGAAATATTGATTTAGGGTGTGAAATTGCCAACAGACGAAGTTGTTCCACCTGGCACCCTGGTGGTGGATGTGTATGGAAGAAAACTTGCTATGAGCCGCAATTCTGGAGCCCCTCCCTCTCTACTCTGGAACATCTTGGCTCAGCACAGGGAGGAGCAGAGCCCATGCTTCTTTATACATTCAGCGAGCATCAGAGCTCTCACATGTGGCTAATCACATGTGATCAAAGATAGTAGCTAAAGGCTAGGCGCAGTGGCTCATGCCTGTAATCCCAGCACTTTGGGAGGCTGAGGCGGGCAGATCACTTGAGGTCAGAAGCTCGAGACCAGCCTGGCCAACATGGTAAACCCCCATCTCTCCCAAAAATATTTTTTTAAAAAAATTAGCTAGGCATGGTGGCGTGCACCTGCAGTCCCAGCTACTTGGGAGGCTGAGGGAAGAGAATCGCTTGAACCCAGGAGGCAGAGGTTGCAGTGAGCCAAGATCGTGCCATTGCACTCCAGTCTGGGTGACAGAGTGAGACTACATCTCAAAAAAAAAAAAAAAAAAAAAAAAAAAAGATAGCTAAAAAAGAGAGGAATAATTTTGAGGAATAATTTAGGTAGAAAAGATGATATAGAGAGAAAATGTAAAACCCAGATGGGCCCATAAGTTACTAGTTACTGATACTGGGCATAAAATTTGTCTCTGACCTTTATAGTAAAGGAAAACATGATCAGTTAATTACAAAAATCTCATTTCCATGAGAAAAAGCATATCGATTACTCAGAAGAAATGAAATATCCCCTGATGCTTAAATATGAATACGTTTGCCTATAATTTGCTCATTGATCATAAAACTTTTCTTTCGTTTTTGGTTTCTGTCCATTTTCTCTGTAATTGCTGTTTTGCTGTATTGCTTGTTTTCTCTATAAATGCTGTAAGTGCTGAAGATCTGAGGATGAGGATGGGGACGTACTGACAGTGTTGGGTTGTGTTGACAGAGAGCATGGGGTGATTAACGTCACAGTCATCCCAAACCATGTATTCTAAATCTAGGGACAGGTTTTGGCCTCTGGTTACAGCAACTTTGCCAAAGAGTATATTGCAGCTGAGATCGCCGGGAACTATGAAACAAGCAAGAAAACAAAAGATCTTCAAGGAACACTGAGAAGGGGACTTGTAGGGACCTGTTGTGCAGCAGAAATCCAACCTCAGGAACTTACAGCAGAGAAATCACATAGACGTTCAATGAGAACAACCAAAGACACTAAAGTAAACGATGGAAAACAGTTACATAAAGGGGAAACAATACAACAGTAACTCATGGGAACTACATCCTGCCTTCTGAAGGAATTTTATTTTTAGTTACTGTTAAGGATCCTGCAATGTCCTTTTTGCTTTAAAGGGCTCCTCTAGGCCAGGCGCGGGGGCTCACGCCTGTAATGCCAGCACTTTGGGAGGCCGAGGCGGGCGGATCACTTGAGGTCAGGAGTTCAAGACCAGCCTGGCCAACATGGCGAAGCCTTGTCTCTACTAAAAATACAAAAATTAACTGGACGTGGTGGCAGCTGCGTGTAATCCAAGCTAATCGGGAGGCTGAGGCAGTGAGGAGGCGGAAGTTGGCGGAAGTTGCAGTGAGCCGAGAGGCAAAAGTTGCAGCGAGCCGAGATGGCGCCACTGCACTCCAGTCTGGGCGACTGAGCGAGACTCCGTCTCAAAAAAAAAAAAAAAAAAAAAAGGGCTCCTCCAATGTGGGATGGGTGCGGAGGGGCTTGGTGGTGGATTTATTCCTTTGGTCAGTTAGCCACTCAACAAACAAGAATTGAGCTCCTTGTGTGAGCCAGACAGTGAGATGGGGAAGATGAACTCATGGTCCAAGATGCCCTAGGTCTGAAACATACAATAGGCTAGGGAGATGTGCAGCAAGGAAGTAATCGTACTTCTACGTGTTTGTGGAGCACTTAAGAATTATTTTGAAAGCTTATTTTCACAACAGCGAGTCAGTTCTGCACTAGCATTCCTATTTCCCAGGCACGTTAGAGATGAAATCAGTTATAAAAATCCAATTGTCCTCCTCCACCTTTCGTTTCCCATCAGACCACAAGGGGGCGCTGTGCGAGGCGGCTCCTTGAAGGCTCCAAGCGAACACAGCTTTAGATCTGCAAAATGTTGGGAACTGAGTGAGGGGCTTCAAAACATCCTAGGCAGTGCCCAAAGACCTTGTTACCTGAGCTGAACGGGTGCTAGCTATTTGCACCGTCAGCGATATAAAGGATTCCTGGGGGCCCCCTTTCAAAGGGGAGCCACCTGGGACATGTAAACACCCACAAGTTCACTCCCCTTTGCAAGCCACAGAGAACCCAGTAACTTTTCTCTAGAACGCTCTCCTCTGCACACAAGTGCCTACATATCCCCTTCTCAGTGCTCCTTGCAGATCTTTTGTTTTCTTGCTTGTTGATTTTTCTTTTGCAAACAGGATTGGGGGACCCATTATTTAACTAAAACCTTCTTTTGTCAAATCATAGGTCCTTTCCAATGTAGAGTGGATGTCTAGACAGAGAGGTAGAAATAATTGCCCGAGGGCAAGGACAACCTTCACTAAGTTGTCCATTTACATTTTTATATCCTTCTAAAAATACACCCATACCAGCCCTTTGTCTTGATATTTCAACAGTGGGCAAGACTGAAATAAGTTACTTCTTTGACCATTGTTTAAAATGTCTAATTCACAGCCATTGTTCTTGGAGACTTCAACTTCTTTAATAGGAATTTAAGTCACAAAGGGCCCAGATGGTTCTGGAAAAAAACCCCGTTGGGCTGCCTGGGTCATAAAGACGACTCATAAACTGCTCTTGGATGATGACTGGGTGAGGGAGTGTGTGGGAGATAGACAATGTCTGGTGTCTGGTGGTCTCCTGACTGCCAGGCAGGCCAGAGACAATTAGGGGTATGTTTTCATTTGACATCATTCCCTGCTGACTCTTGTCTCTGGAAAATTGACAGTTAGTAGACAAAGTAAGGTGCCCTTTCTGTTAACTCAGTTTTCTTAATTATAGTTGTTGGGAGATGACTTAAATCACGCTGTGAGGCATGGTGGTGGTTCCTGCCCCTCAATGCCGAGCCCTCCCAGGCTGCAGAGGAATTTGCCTTAGAGATTGATAATAGTTGAGTCTGAGATGAAGGTCAGTCAGTGTGCTGAAGCTTTTCAGTTGCCCTTGTAGAGGTTTCTCCCTCTGCAGGTTGGCCTCCACTCATTAAAACCCTTTCTTTTTCTTTCTTTCTTTTTTTTTGAGACGGGGTCTCACTCTGTTGCCCAGGCTGGAGTGCAGTGGTGTGATCTTGGCTCACTGCAACCTTCGCCTCCCACGTTCAAGCGATCTTCCTGCCTCAGTCTCCTGAGTAGCTGGGACTACAAGCTCCGCCACCATGCCTGGCTAATTTTTAATTTTTAGTAGAGACAGATTTCACCATGTTGGCCAGGCTGGTCTTGAACTCCTGACCTCGTGATCCCCCTGCTTTGGCCTCCCAAAGTGCTAGGATTATAGGTGTGAGCTACCGTGCCTGGCCCAGAACCCTTTCAAGGCTGTTTTTCTCTTTTCTTTTCCTTCTTTTTTTCCAACCATAAAATAAGCATGTGCCTACACATCCACGCCCTAGGAGGAAGTAAAGTGGGCTTAACTCAGTTTCCTTCAGATAGAGTCTGGAGGTTCATGCCCAGTGTTGCTCCTCCTTCATGCACTTTGCTCAGTGCCAGGGAGGGGGAGTGCAGTAAGCGGGGATTGCGCCCCATGCTGGTTCTGTGGCGATGCAGATACCATTGGCACTTCCTAGTTCATGAATGGATCCACATCCATCCAGATGGTCAGGCAAGAAGCCCTTCCCCGGGCTCCTCAACATGATGCACCAGGTGTTGTTCATCACCTTTCCTACTGACTTGCCCTCCCACATCCCTGGAACCTATCCTCTTCTCTCCATCTCCGCTCCTCCATTCTAATCCAACCTGTCTTCATCGCTTCTCCTAGAACTGATTCAATGGCCTAACTGAGCTGCCGGGATCCACATGGCCCCTCTTCACCACTCTCCACACTGCAGCCAGGGAGCTATTTTCAGAGCAAAAATATGATGATGTCATGCAACTGTGTAAAATTCTTCTATTAGGTCAGGTGCAGTGGCTCACATTTATAAGCCCAACATTTTGGGAGGCTGAGGGTGGAGGATCTCTCAAAGCTAGGAGTTTGAGACAAGCCTGGGCAACACAGCAAGACACCTGTCTCTCCAGAAAAAAAAAAATTAGCTGGGCTGGCTGAGATGGGAGGACTGCTTGAGCCCAGGATTTCAGGCTGCTGTGAACTAGGGTCGTGCCATTGCACTCCAGCCTGGGCAATAGAGCAAGACTTGTCTCTTAAAGAATAAAAACAAGGCAGGGCATGCTGGCTCACTCCTGTAATCCCAGCACTTTGGGAGGCCGAGATGGCAGATCACGAGGTCAAGAGTACAAGACAAGCCTGGCCAACCTGGTGAAACCCCGTCTCTACTAAAAATACAAAAATTAGCTGGGCATGGTGGCGCACGCCTGTGGTCACAGCTACTCGGGAGGCTGAGGCAGGAGAATCGCTGGAGCCTGGGAGGCGGAGGTTGCAGTGAGCCGAGATTGCGCCACTGCACTCCAGCCTGGGTGACAGAGCTTTTGTATCAAAATAAATAAATAAATAATCTTTCAATCACTTAATGTGGCCTTCAAGGCCTTGCATGGCCAGGTACCTGCCACTTCTTCAACCTCATTTCTTACTATTCTCCCACTTCTCTGCTGTGCTCCAGGCACACTGGACTCTTCCTGGTCCTAGAACATAGCAGGATCCTGGGATTCTCAGGGCCTTTGCCCTTACTCCTACTTCTGCTTGGAATGTCCTTTCCCAGTTTTGCTTAGATAAAGTCCATTCACTCATCAGATCTCACATCAAACATCTTTTCCAGAAGAAAGCCATCCCTGCTCTCCACACTACATTAGGGTGCACCAGTATTCCCTCTTACGGAACTATGTATCTTGACTTCATGGTATTTCATAGAGTTGCACATTTCTTTTATTTTTTGACAAAACTAGTATTTTTTTTTTTCACTCACTAGATTGGAAGTTTCATAAAGCAAGGAAGGTATTAAATTTTTATTGCTTCCCCTTGTACCCTCAGTGCCAGGTACATAATAGGTGTTCAATAAATATTTGCAGAACAAATGAATGATTGAAGTTGTATTGGTAATAGTGCAAACTTGGAGGAAAGGCTAATAAAGCCTGTCCAAAAAATGCCACCCACCAGGTGTGTATAATTTACTCTCTGCCTTTCCTGACTTGTATTTTGAATGTCGGAGATTAAGGTGAATAACAGTGAGTAAATAGGGTGAAAGAAGAGAAAAATCAAAGGTACTCAGGAAAGACTGAGTGGCTCAGAGAGGCGGTTCAGGAGAATTCATGAAAGGATATAGTAGGAAATGAGAGTGAAAGGGCCATTTGGGTTTAGATCATGGTGGGCCTTAAAAACCACATCACGTACTTTAAACTGTTAGACTTTAGAGAAAGAATAAGGGATGGTGTACTAGAAACAAGCTGTGGTCTCACTGTATTTACCGTAAAGATGATATGGCATGATGCTGTATGATTCACTGTGCTATAGTAACCCGTTATGAAGACCCTGGTGAGAAATCTCTCTGAGGTCGCAGTATGGGAAATAGTGGGCTTGACTTCAATTTACGGATACTTACAAATCAGATAATGGATCTGTTTTTTTTTTTTTTTTTTTTTGAGATGGATCCTTGGCTTGAGTCGCCCAGGCTGGAGTGCGGTGGCGTGATCTCCGCTCACTGCAACCTCCGCCTCCCGGGTTCAAGGGATTCTTCTGCCTCAGCCTCCCGAGAGTAGCTGGGATTACAGGCGCCCACCACCACGCCCAGCTAATTTTTGTGTTTTTTAGTAGAGATGGGGTTTCACCATGTTGGCCAGGCTGGTCGTGAACTCCTGACCTCAGGTGATCTGCCCACCTTGGCCTCCCAAAGGGTTGGGATTACAGGCGTGAGCCACCGCGCCTGGCCGGATCTCATTTTCTTTATGTCATGGGCTGTCCAGAAAACTCAAGGCCAAAGTTCACAGGCCTTTACAACATGCATTTTGTGTATGAACTACATTAGCAGTTACGTCTTAGTTTTTTACCTTTATTTTCTTTTTATTCAGTTGTCTTCTTCTAACACGAAAATATTGTATGCACCTTAGTCTTTGTGGGGAGAGAGACTAGTTATATGAATTAATAAACAATGTGAATATTTTACTGTTAGGAAAATTAACTGCAAAGAAGACCATATTCAAAATCACATACAAATGTCATAATATTTAAAATCGCACGCCAATATCTTTTGTCCATGCCTCTTACCTGATTTGGGGTAAAACGACCAGCTAAACCCCCTTCAGCTCATGACTAAAATACAATTACCCAGAGAATATCCTTTGTACACTTTCCTACCTGCAGCTCGCAGAATGCTTGTGTGGTGTGTAGGGAAAGGGCTACTTCCATTTGCCAGCCTTGAAACTTGGGCCAAGTTGTTTAATTTACTTCTAGCTTCAGCCTCCTCCTCTGTAAAGTGAAAATAAGAACTATCTAAGAGGTTTGCTATGAGGGCAAAGATAATGTGCTTGATGTAGTGTCTGCTGACTCAAACTAGACACCAATAAATGGTGGAGATTGATGTCATTTATATAGTAGCACATCTATTGATCTTATGCCTTAACATAACTGGGGTTTAACCACTTAATACATATTTTTTCAAAGTACGTATTTGTCCTTATCATTCTTGCCACCTTCAAAAGTCTTTCCATGCATCAAGCACCTCTTCTTAGATTAAATTTCTAGATGGGCCAGATAATGTGTCTCTGACTCTATTTATCTTACCATTTATATGCATTTTATTTTTCTTCCACTTTTTTTGGCTCTCTTCCTGCGAGGTGAAGCCGGCTTGGCTTCTGGGTCGGGTGGAGACTTGGAGAACTTTTCGGTCTAGCTAAAGGATTGTAAACGCACCAATCAGTGCTCTGTGTCTAGCTAAAGGTTTGTTAATGCACCAATCAGCACGCTGTAAAAACGGACCAATCAGCACTCTGTAAAATGGACCAATCAGCAGGTCGTGGGCAGGGCCAAATTAGGGAACAAAGGCTGGCCACGGGGGTTAGCAGCGGTAACTCTGTCTGGTGTTCTCCCAAGGTTGGGGTTGTTTGTATTTTGGCTATTTTCAGTAAATCTTGTTGCCAACTGTTTGGGTTGGCGCTACATTTATGAGCTGTAGCACTCGCTGCGAAGGTCTCTGGCTTCATTCCTGAAGTCAGCGAGACTAGAACCCACTGAGATGCAGCCAACAACTCTGCACGTGCCACGTTTAAGAGTTGTAGCATTCACAGTGAAGGTCAGCGGCTTCACTCCCAAAGTCAGTAAGACCACAAACCCGCCAGAAGAAAGAAACTCCGGACGCATCATAACAGCTAGAAGAACAAGGTGGACACACCGTCTTTTAAGAACACTCACTGCGAGCGTTCGCGGCTTCATTCTTGAAATCAGCGAGCCCAAGAGCCCACGGGAAGAAACCAATTCCAAACACATCCTAAGAAAGATTTTTATTTAAAAACTCTTCGTATAAAATTGGGCTTTCCAAAGCATTCCTACAAAAAAAAAAAAAAAAAAAAAAAAAAAATTCTAGTCCCAAGTAGTGGATTATTTGGGAAAGCTCATGCATATTACTGACTTGTTTCCTCCTTAGGCTAAGACAAACTGAGATAACCAGAAATAAATAATAAATGGAGGAAATAATGAAGTGTCTTCACATACTTATTTAGATGCTTTGTACAAATTCAGGGTGAGTATGGGTGCTACAGGTCAGAACAGGTGCCCCAGTAGTTTGTTGGTTCTAAAAGGCTAAGACAGGATTTGACTTTGATAAATGTAGTCAAGAACGATGAGTCTGTGAGCTGAGTCACAGTGGCAGGCCTCATCCTTTTGTTGGGGGAGGAAAACGAGAACTATCTGAATATCTTAGACCAGGTTTTTATAAATGTTGAGAGAAAACATTTCTTAGGGTCAAAATAATTTTACGAAATAGTAGACAAGGCAAGTTTTTATATTGTAAGACTTCTTGGTCCTGCCCCTACACCCCCCCAGCTTCTTTTTTTTTTGGGACAGTGTCTCACTATCACCCAGCCTGGAGTGTAGTGGTGTGATCTCGGCTCACTGCAACTTCCGCCTCCCTGGTTCAAGTGATTCTGTTTCAGCTGGGACTACAGGTCCACACTACTACGCCCGGCTAAGTTTTGTATTTTTAGTACGTACGAGGTTTTGCCATGTTGGGCAGGCTGGTCTTGAACTCCTGACCTCAGGTGATCCACCCATCTCGGCCTCCCAAAGTGTTGGGATTATAGGCGTGAACCACCGTGCCCGGCCTAGAGCCTTTTACATGCTCACGAGTAGTAGGTCTCTCCGAGGGACAGATACACGGTGTGACATTTTCAAAATGACAGTGCCACCCTGTTTTCAAGTTATGTCTACTGACTTGTTTCTGACTGTATCTTGAGAACCTAGATGACCAAAGAACATGGCATTATGCTTTAGCAAATACTGTGTCTCTCTTGCAGTCTGTTACTTGTTTCACTGACTCTTTTCTAATAACCGTGTGTCAGGGTCTTTCTTGCTGCTTCTCTCTGTCTCTCTACTCTGCGCTTTTCTCTCCTCCCCTCTCCATCCCATCCTTTTATCCTTTCATAGCTTCAATGTCTTTATCATCTTTGTCTCATCCAGGCCCCTTCCCCACCTTCTCTCCTTTCTCTCCTTTGAAAGAATATGATGCCATCTAATGCCCAGTTTCGTTAGGCTGATGAATATTTGATATGTCTATTCTGAATGAATTCTCTGAAGGTACAAAATGCAAAGCCAAAGTCACTTCGGTGTGATTCTAGAGAGCCCCTCATCGCCCAACCTCTCCACTGCATCTCAGAGGTATGCCTTCCTGGCCACCAGCCTTTGCTAGGCTTTCCTCTGCCATCCAGTTAGCCTTTCTGGTATGGTCTGAATGTATCCCCCGAAAGGCGTGTGCTGGAAACTTAATCTCCATTGCAACAGCGTTTGGAGGTGGGGCCTATTGGGAGGTATGGAGAGCTCCACCTTCGTGCATGGTTAATGGGGATTATAAAATCTGGGGCTTGAGGCTGCTAGTTCAAGCCCTTGGTCTCTCATGCTCGCTTGCCTTTCTACTTTCCGTCATGGGATGATGCAGCAAGAACGCCCTCACTGGATATGAGCCCTCGACCTTGAACTTCTCAGGTTCCAGAACCGTGAGAAATAAATTTCTGTTCCTTATACATTACCCAATCTTTGGTATTCTGTGATAGCAGCACAGTACGGACGAAGACACCTTTCTTTATGATCAACCTCTTCAACCCCACCCTTGGCAAGAGGCTGTTCCTCAGCAGCCAGGTCACTTTGATTTTACTCATTCTCTCTAAAGTCTTTGCCTGTAAATTACGTAAACATTTGTCTGTAATCTGCCTTAAATTGTTTAAAGGACATGTTTACTTTTTATTTCAAACAAAGAAAGTCAGAGTCCACGTCTCCTCTTCTTCTTCTGTCCCTTTGGTCCACAGCACGTTGCTGAGCACACACAGACACTGTCTGTGAGGTGGGGCCCGCTTCTCTGGCGGAGACAGCTGGGGCCTTATTGATACGCTGGGCAGATTTGCCTGCTCTGGCTGGCCAGGCAGGAAATGTTCAATGAATAAGCGAATCCTTGTTTTTTATGTTCTTTGGTGAATGACAATATTTCTTTTGTCATAATCCCTCAAAAAATACAAAGAATGTAGATGTGGTCGACGGGGAAGCATCTAAAACCCAGGCAGGCTTTCACTGACTCAGGGTTAGGAAACCACATTTGTCTTCCTGGTGGGACATGAACTAGCTCAATATCATTGACTCTAAAACAATAGCCTGCTATGGACTTAGAAGCTTGGCTTTTCAGTTTGTTCTCTTTCTATGGAACTGCAGATGTTTCTGTGAACTGATAATATTGACTTGAAAAATTGGAGCATTAAAGTTAGTTGGGAAATGCTTTGCCTCTTTTTAAAATCAACTTTATTCAGGTAAGGCTTATATACAATAAAATGCACTTATTTCAAGTGTATTTTATAGTAAGTTTTGACAAATTTATGCATGCACACCGTTACTGCAATAATCAAGATATAGATACTGTGCTGTCCAGTACAATAGCCACTAACCACATGTGGCTATTTCAAGTCTAATGAGTAAAGTGAACTAAAATGAAAAACTTCCTCAGTTGTGCAAGGTGTGTTTCAAATCCTCAATAGCCACATGTGACTGATATTCAGCATATTGGACAGTGCAAATGAAAGACATTTTCACCATTGCAGAAAGTTCTGCAGTGTTGGACGGTGATGAAATCAAATCTATCCATCCTACCAAAAGGCTCCTTCGTGCTCTTCCCCAAAACATCACCAACCCCTACCCCTGGCCTTGGGAAATCACAGGTCTGATTTTTGTCAGTGCAGATTAGATTCCTGCCTTCTGAGGGTTCATACAGAAGTCCTCTTTATTTGCCTGGCTTTCATTCAGCATGTTTCTGAGGTTGATCTGCTCATGTTGTTACATGTCTAATTTGTTCACTCGTTTTCTTTGCTCAATAGTATTCCATTGTATAAATAGACCACAATTTACTTAACTACTCAGCTGTTGATGACATTTTGGTTGTTTCTAGTTGGCACAATTATGAATAAAGAAATTAGCTTTTCATATGGATATATGTTTTCATTTTTGGGGGGGAGGTAAATACCTGTTGCGGGAAGTCAGGGACCCCGAACCGAGGGACCGGCTGAAGCCACGGCAGAAGAACATAAATTGTGAAGATTTCATGGACACTTATCACTTCCCCAATGAATATCCTTATGATTTCCTATGCCTGTCTTTAATCTCTTAATCCCGTCATCTTCTTTGTAAGCTGAGGACGATGAATGTCGCCTCAGGACCCTGTGATTGTGTCAACTGCACAAATTGTTTGTAGAACATGTGTGTTTGAATATGAAATCTGGGCATCTTAAAAAAGAACAGGATAACAGCGATGTTCAGGGAACAAGAGAGGTAACTTTGAACTGGCCACTGGTAAGCTGGACGGAACAGAGCTATATTCCTTCTCTTTCATAAGCAAATAGGAGAAATTTCGCTGAATTCTTTTTCTCGGCAAGGAACATCCCTGAGAAAGAGGATGCGCCCTGAAGGTAGGCCTATAGATGGCCCCTTTTAAGGCATCCCGTCTTTTATGGTCGAAGCCAAAGGGATGAAATAAGCCCTCCTATGCTGCTCCCAGGCTTACTAGGATGGGAAAATTCCCACCTAATAAACTGTGGTCAGACAGGTTACCTGCTCTCAAACACTGTTTCCTGTTAAGATGTTATCAATGACAATGTGTGCCCGAAACTTCATTAGCAATTTTAATTTTGCCTCATCTGGTGGTCCTGTGATCTCGCTCTGAGTCCATTTGCTTTGTGATATTTTATTACCTTGTGAAGTATGTGATCTCTGTGACCCACACCCTATTTGTGCACTCCCTCCCCTTTTGGAAATCGCTAATAAAAACTTGCTGGTTTTACAGCTCGGGGAACATCACAGATCCTGCTGACATGTGATGTCTGCCCCAACACGCAGCTTTAAATTTGTCTCTCTTGTGCTCTTTCCCTTTATTTCTTAACCCAGCCGAGACACTTGGGAAATAGAAAAGAACCCACGTTAAACATTGGGAGCGGGTTCTCCCGATATTACCTATGATTGGGATTGCTGGGTTATGTTGAAAGCATATGTTTAACTTTATTAGAGGTTACCAAATCATTTTCTAAAATGATTGTACCATTTTACACTCCTACCAGCAATGGAGGAGAGTTCCATTCTTACCAATTATTACTGCTTTTGTTTTGTTTTGTTTGCTTGTTCTATTAATCACTGAGAGATGAGTGTTGAAATCTCTACCTATCATTACAGATTTTCTATTTGTCCTTTCAGTTATATCAGTTTCTGCTTCATGTATTTTGAGACTTTGTGATTGGTACACACACATTTAGGAATGTTTTGTCTTTTTTATGAATTGATCCCTTTATCATGAAATGCCTCTCTTTGCCCTTGTTCTGAATTCTACTTTGTCTGTTAAGAATATAGCTGCTCTGACTTTTTAAGAAAAAAAATTAGAATGTGCATAGTACATCTCTTTCTAGCCCCTTGTTTTTAATTTATCTGTTTATTTTTATTTCAAGCGAGCATCTTTTAAATAGCATATATTTGGTCTTGCATTTTAAAATCTAGGCTGAGAATCTCTAACTTTTAATGGGAGTGCCTAGACCATTTACTTTGAAAAAATTAATGAAGAATAAACTGCACATATTTAAAGTGTACAATCTGAAGAGTTTTGGCATGCATACACCTGTGAAACCATCACCACAATCAAGACGGTAGACATTGCTTTCATTCCCAAGTTTCCATGGACTCCTTTGATACCCATTCCTTCCACCATTTCTCTCTAGACAAGCACTTATGTACTTTTTGTCCCTATAGATTAGTTTGAATTTTCTAAAATTTTGTGTAAGTGGAAACATAGCATATGTATTCTTTTTGTCTTGTTTCTTTTTTGCATCATAATGATTTTGAAGTTCATTCATGTTGGCTATTTGTTGCAATATTTTTCCTTTTGATTTCTGTGTAGTATTCCATTGTGTGGATATACCACAGTGATTTTATTCATTCACATAGATGAACAAACATTTGGGTTCTTTCTAGCTTTTGCTATTACAAATAGAGCTGCTATAAATATTCTTACGTAAGTCTTTGTATGGACATATGCTTTTATTTCTTTGGGGTAAATACCTAGAAGAGAAATTGCTAGGTCATAGGGTAGACATAGATATAACTTTTCAGGAAATTGCCAATCTGTTTTCCATAGTGTTTGTATCATTTAACATTCTTACCAGTAATGTACAAGAGCTACATTTGCTCCCCTTTCTTGCACCAACACAGGGTATCATTAGTCTTTTTAATTTTAGTGATTCTATTTGGTGTGGTGTTTATTTACTTTTTCCATTTACCTACATATGTCTTCTTTTATGAAGTTTCTTCTCCAAATTTTTGCCGAGTTAAAAAAATTTAGTTTTTTGTCTCCTAAGTCTGATATAAGTCCTTGGCTGATAGATGTGATATATTTTCTTTCATTCTCTGGCTTGACTTTTGGTTTTTTTAATGGTATCCTCAGAAGAATAAAAGTTTTCAATTCTGACGTAGTCCAATATATCATGTTTTTCTGAGTTAAGTTTTTAAAGTGTTTCAAATATGGAACTTTTGTCTACTTAAGATAACAAAGATTTTCTCCTATGTTTTCTTCTAGGAGTTTTAAGTTTTACATTTAGGTCTGTGATCCATTTGGGTTAATTTTTTGGATAGAACGTAAGGCACGTATTCATTTTATTTCATAGATCTAGTTGTTCCAGCACCATTTTTTTTTTTTTCAGAAGACTTTCATTCCCTTATTGAAGTGCCTTGACATTTTGTCAAAAATAAGTTAATGCTTATATGTGTGGGCAAAATGGTACATGTTATATTTAAATAATTTGTCTGTAAATCTCAGTGGGATACCTGAATGAAAGAGTGAGCAACCATTAAAAATGATAATTACATGGTTACAAATCTCTTGTTTTCATTAAATACAGTTTGCTTTAAATTATTTCTTTATGACTATTCCAAAATAAATAGAAAAATTTTCTTTGATTCTAAAAACCACGTGACTGGTAACATCCATATTATGAAAACAAATCATCCTACATGTTACTGAATGTGTGGGTTTTTTGGGGAAACACAAGCCTTGTTCCAGATATTTGAATTAGATAGTGTTCACAGGTTCCAGAATTTTCTTTGAATGCAAATACACTTGGAAGTGACACATATATGACAAAACAAAACAAAACAAAACAAAAAACCCTCAGTTTTCCTTAAAAAATCCAGACCTATAGCATTGCTAAAATAATCATAATTTAACTTTTTATATTAGGAGTACCAAAGTAAGCCAATATTTAATTCTGTGACAGAGGGGTATGAAAAAGAAAACAGAGTGGCTATGAAAACAAAGATCTAAAAATTTAATGATTTAAAAATAGCCTCTACATACAAGATGGCAAAGAGTAATACAGATTGAACATTTTGGTTTTAAAAATGTGAAATGTCTCTACTTAGCGTAGATCAATCGAGTCAGCCATCTCCTAAGAAATACACATTATACAATGAAATCTACAAAGACGCACTTTTAAACTTCAAGTGTTGTTGATTTTCAGCAACCCTCTTCCCACATAAACATTTCCTTGTCGTGTAACTTATGACTTTTAATCTTCTTTTGGCAGAGTAGGACTTTGAGAATTGTAATAGCAGTGGTTTTGAAAAGCACCTGCTATGATCATTTATTTCCACTGATTTTTTTTAATCACTCTGAGATGCATTCTTGTTTTTTAAATCCTTTTCTGTTCCAATGATTTGGTTATTTAAAACAAGCAAGCTTAATTCAGTCAGGCATATATTGCAAATAAAAACATGTTTCCAAATAGGCTGGAATAAAAATGCTAAATAAGAATTGGACCAAAAGATCATAGATAATGTGCTTTTTCTCTTGGTAATATGTAAATACGTTTACCCATGGGGTGGAAGTATTTCGCTTGCCCCATGAAGAACATGATGGCTTGTGGTGTTTGTGCTGTGTCAGTACTAACAGGTGTGAGGAGACAGACTATAGAATGGATGCTGTGACTACCTGTGAGATAGTGGTAGGGGTTATACAAATCGGCCACAGGAAATTGTAAAAATTAGATGGACGCTGTGTAGCTAGCCACTCTTGAGTGTCAGGTCTGCATATGTGAGTTTTAAAGAAGGTGCAAGACAGCAATACATTCCCTTAGACAGCAGGATACATCCTGGTAGCTCTGTAGTTCCATGATCAAGGACCTGGCCAGTTTCCTTCAGGTAATGGGGGTAGTAGCACCAAAGTGAATATTAAGAGTCAGAAAGGCCTCTACTTGTAACTGGGGGATCAAAGCATTCCCCTGTTTTGGTGAACAATCATAGTCTGATACGCCTTTGTGAATCCTTGCTGCAAATATGGTTTTTACAACTCTAAAAACATCTTTTGGAAAACCTCATGACTGAATCACTCACAAATGCAGAAGATCGAACAGCCCCAGGGAGGCAATTGCCCTCCTTTTATTGTAGCTGTCTCTCAGTATTAAAACAATCCAATCCTAACTGTGGTCCTGGCCTCTAAACACACAGGTCTCTCCTCCCTCCAGCACCTGAACTGTCAGAGCTTGGATTCACATATATATTCTGAAATTTGCTCTGCAAAAGGGCTTTTGGGCACTTGGCCATCATGTGTTTAAGATGATCAATTTTGAAAAGAGTTTTCAAAACAAGAATAAGTCGTGCTAATGTCTCATGATTTGGAAGGTGAACATTTGCAAATATACTATACTTCTCAGATTTGGGAGTGCCAGGCTCAGAATCACAAAGACATGAAGAACAATATTATAACCGGCTGGTATGTTTTTAACAACAACAAAAAAATGCAGCATTAGAAGGTGCTTACTAAGGTGCTTCTTAATTCATTTTTTTTTTAATGAAATGCATCAGACAAACATCTACAAACAAACATGAATACACAGGCATACAAAAGCACGTGGACAAGTCTCTGTACAGTTTATGTCTTAGATACTTCTACGTATACATAAGAACCACTCAGGGGGGAAAAAAGATTTCCCTCTCCAGCTCCCTGAATTTCTGAAAGTTGTCTAACCCTTAAAATGTTAAAATATTCCATTTTCATATAAAATATCTACAAAAATAGATAATTTACAAAAACCAGATAGTATTTCCAGTTTTCCTTAGTAACCATTAACGCAGTCCCCTTCCTCTTTTTTTCTTCTCAGAACGTTGCCATCTCCAGCAAAGAGCGCTTGAACAGCTGGGCATTTCTAGAAAGGTCTGTCACTTGGTGCACCATTTCCTGCAGGGCCGTGGTACTGGGGTAATGGAGGGCGGCCATCTTGGTCGCCATGACTATAGTCTTGAGCTGCTCGCAGAGCTGGTTGCTGGAGTTCATCACTTTGTTGCGAATGTCCTGGGCAGTCACCTGCCTTGTCAGCGTGTCTCCAATGAACACCAGTTTGTGTGCACTAAGGATGACAAACTTGCTGTGTGCCACGAAGATTCGCGGGGGCTGGGCTGAGCTGACACAACTGAAGAGGGCGTCAATGGCGTTGAGAAGGGAAATGAAATGGGTCTCACATTGGTCATAGTAGAAGCACAGCAACTGTCGATCCTGCGCACTCACGCCGCCGTTTGTGGTGGGTAGGCTCTGAGAGGGCTTCCACTTCGAGATGTCATTCTCCACGGGCTTTGTAATCTCTTGTTCCAACAGCTGGAACTGGCTCAGCTGCCAGGAAGACGAAAGTAGATCTCATTAGAGCAAGGGAATGTGTTGCAGTGGAAATTAACCAGGGCTTGGAGTTAAAAGACAGGAATTTTAGTCCCTAATAACTGTTAGAGGCATGTGAGCTGTGCAGCCTGGGTCAAGCTGCCTGCTTTCCTAAATTGTAAAATGTACACGTTGGCAAAGATGATCCTCAAGCTCAGACCTTTTATGATTGGACCACTGGTCTCTTATAACCTCTGGCTAGAAGGCAGCGTAGGGTTTAAACCGCAGCCCTGTTACCCATACCTTTATGGAGGTAAAATAGTTAACGTTCACAAAGTGCTTAGAATAGTTTGGTCTGTAATAGGCTCTATGTAAATGTTTATTAATGTTGAGTGGTGGCAAGGGAAAACCATATGTAGTGACCTCCTTGTCAAGTAAGTCCCTGACAGTTTGCTCCTTCTCGGGGAAAGCCTCGACTATCTCAGGATGCTCAGATGAAATGGCCATTCATGACCCCTTTCTGTTTATCCTACTCTTTCTGTCAAGATTGATAGACATGATCCAGCGCTACAGGAAGATTAATACATATAAATATATGAGCACTTAAGGGAAAAAAAAAATTTCTAAAGAAGTCTGAATGGGAATTGTGCATCATAATATTTAGTCCCGCAGAGCTGTTTAAAACAAGGGGGTCTCACCCAGAGTCAGACGCATCAGGTGCTGGCTTTCTTCCTTCTTTCCTCATTGCTCCCAAATGGTGTATTATTTAAATTGCAATTATAATAATTTCTGGGGATTCCACTAAGACTCAGGAGAGAGCTCTCTTCTGCAGGTAAGGACTATCTGTGACCTGAGCTTAGGACTCAGTTAATCTCCCACCTGGAGGTAGGGATGAGCTGGAGCAGTGATCACCTCACCCAGCTTCTCTGAGAAATGCATAGCCAGCTTTACTTTTCTAGAATCCGTTTTCTTCTTAGGGATTGTTATGGTTTCAACAAGTTCCCCAAAGCCCTGCAGTCTTACCTTGCCAGATGCCAAGGCAAACATAAACAGGTACAAGGTGATATTCCAAGATATTTAATCATAATGGATTATATTTTATATATCTTAGGCTTTATGCAAATGTGTTCATCAATATATCATGCCATTAGATGGGCGGGGGTACTTTCCCGTTTTATAGAGTAGTAACCAAAGCTTGGGGAGATGACCTCACTTGACATAGTTGGTTGGCCAGAAATGATTAGAACTCAGATTTCCTAAATGCAGCATGCCATTTAATGTCATTACATGCCATGTCACTTCATTTCACCTTGAGAGGCTTGTAAATAAATCCGCAATCCATCTCTCTTTATTTTTATGCTCTTGTCCTACCAATACTCATCATTATCTGCCCTACTCATACCCAACTTTTGAATGAACATGCCCTGCCCAAAGTCCTTAGTAGATGGTCCTGGATATATGTTGAAAACATTGAATTCTGCTCTCATACCCTTAGACTGGACCAAGGCCAGCCAAACCATAGGCTTGTGTTGTTGGCGAGAGAGAGGTAGAGACACATATGCACAGAGAGAGAGAGACAGAGAAATGGCCCAATCAAAATGGCCCAATCAGACTCTTCCTTAGGAATCTGATGAACAAGAGAAGGGAGCTAAACCATCAGAAGGGGAAGCTGAGATGAGAAGCCATCTATAGAAGTTGTGAGTGGCCATTTATGGGTTCTGCAAAGTTACAGGACAGCCAAATGAGTCGATAAGCAGAGAAAACCAGAAAATAGGGGAGAGTGAACAGATTTATAGAAAAAAAGCAAAGTAAGTACAAGAAGGAGAGAGAATTTATAGTTCTAGTTCTCACCAGACCGGGCTATATCTTCATTTTCTGTTACTGAATTCCCCTCCTATGACTTTACTATAAACCTGCTTGCTTAGGCTAGCTTGAATGGGTCTTGTTTCTTGAGACCAAATGCCTTAACCCAAGTAGTCCTCATATGTTAGATACGCAGGTTTAGCCTTTAAAAAATTGCTGTTTAGATGTAACCCAGGTACACCCAGATGAACTAGCAAGGTCATAAACCTTCTCTTTGCTTTTAAACCCCATTCCGTGCTTTAGAGCTGACTCTTGCCAGTGAGCTGGAAGAATTGAAATCATAATCTCTTGAAGTTACAACTCTCCTTAGTACTAGGTGGGAAATCTTTCCAACACCAGGCAGCTTTTGCTCTGATTGAACTTACCTGATGATGTTCCAGCTGCATCTTGTTCTGTTTCATGATATTCTCTTTTTCCAATAGCTCTTTCTGTTGCCTCTCAAACTCCTCCTTACCCTGTTAATTTTCAACATAAAGAACATATTATGTCATCACTGTGATTCACTTATGCTAACAATTTCATTGACAGATGAGTAAATACTCTTTATTTTCCACTGCCTTGGCAACATCTCAAATGCTCAGTGAGGCACTGTGAACCCTAGACAGGGGTGGCAGAAAATTAAAGCCCATTGCCATATAGGGTGCCAGCTTTCTGGGGCACCTTACAGTTTTCAGAGAGCTACTCATGATTCCCTTAAAATCTCCTATATAAATGTACTACTTCTCTGAGTTCTTTTCTGATAGATTATATGTGAACCTGTAAACCCCTAAACGCAGGTCTAAATGTGGTCCAGCTCTCACTCCTAGTTCCCTCAAATCATCTATAGATTTCTGCTACAAGGCAGTATTTCCCACTGTGCAGAGTCAGACAACGAGTAAGGCGAATGTTCAATGCCCTCCATCTTCTCTCTCCACTCCCTTCCTCAGCACCAGGTGAGGCTCAGTTCTCCTTGCCACACTTTCTTGCGCTCAAGGGAATTTGGCATAATAGTTACATAGTTCTCAGTATAAACTGTGACTCTCAGTCAAATTAAAAGAATGGCAGAATAAGATAGTAAGTCTAGTCCTAAATAATGGGTCTTGGTAGTTTTTTGTTTGTTTTTGTTTGCTTGTTTGAGACGGAATCTCACTGTGTCACCCAGGCTGAAGTCTAGTGGCGCAATCTTAGCTCACTGCAACCTCCGCCACCTGGGTTCAAGCGATTCTTCTGCCTCAGCCTCCCAAGTAGCTGGGACTACAGGCATGCACCACCACGCCTGGCTAATCTTTGTATTTTTGGTAGAGATGGGGTTTCACCATATTGGCCAGGCTGGTCTTGAACTCCTGACCTTGTGATCCACCTGCCTCAGCCTCCCAAAGTGCTGGGATTACAGGTGTGAGCCACCGCCCCTGGGCCACCGCGCCTGGCCAGTAGAATGTTTTAATCCCTCAAAGTGGAAGGGAAAGCTGGTGGAATCCCAGGTCAGCTTGGAGCTTGGTGGAATTCCCAATTGTAGAAGGCCAACTGTGATTGTCCAATGTCCCATACACAGATTAAGCTCCTAGGACAACTAGCTAATGCCCAGTGGTCCTCTAGGTAAGTCTGAGATGGGGCTAAGTTTTAAAGCAATTACACACACACACACACACACACAGAGTAGGGCTAGCAGGGGCCTTAGAAATTCTCCAGTGCAAAGGTTTTCTATTCTTTTTCTTAATGATGAAAACTTTTTTTTCAAATAAAATATTATATGGAACTATACCTAAAACACAAATAGAAGTGGAGGTGGTAATATCATTAGAGGGCCTATTATCCTACTTGGTGAGTCTCTTCTTACCTGAGGTATCAATGGGATCTAATCCAGCCCCTTACACCATTCATTTTGCAAATGAGGAAATTAAGGCCCAAGGAGGTTGAATAAGTTGGTCACACAGTAAATGTCAGAGAAAGGGCTAGAGATGAGTGAGTACTCAGGACTCTCAGTCCAGCGTTCTTCCTACTCTACAACACTCCCTCCAATTTGTGAACCATGTGGATTAACATTAATCATGTTCTCTCCTTTGGTAGTCCAACCCAACATCCTTACAGGCATCTGTCTCAGGCTCCCTGCATGTGAGTGAGCGTAGGTGTTTTATGAGTTCGGCTGTTTTACCTGTAGGTGGACATAATCATAGTCATCCATCCAGCTCCTCTCAGAACCATCACTGCTGCTACAGTCAGGGGCCTGCTCCTTGCTCAGGCCTGGGGGCAGTGCCTTGTTGTGGGCCTGGGCCTTGTGGTCACCAGGATGCAGCGGCTGCCCCTGGGATCCACCGTGTGGGTACTCTGTTGAGTTCATGATGCTCTCCGGCCCGTTCTTCAGATGCAAGCTGCCAGGGCTGGGTCTGAAGAGGGCCTCTGCGTTGGTGTTGATGGTTGTGGTGAGCTGCTTGGCGTCATCGGGCACCGTCTTTGCCACCATCACAAACCGGTCCAGATCGTCACACTTGTTTTGGGGCTTGTTGATGGCCAAGATATTCAGGGACCAGCTGCACTCATTTAAGTCGTGGCTGGTTTGACTCAGGATCTGGTGGGAATCTTCGACTCGTTGCAGCTCCCGCTTCATCTTGTTGTGCAGGACGAGTTCCGGGAGGCAGGCAGCATTTGCAACAGCTCCCTTAACAAAGTGGAGGTACTCCTTCAGGAACAGCTCCACCTTGTCCACCGCCGTGCGTATCTCGTTGATGTGTCTTTCCATATATCCGTAACACCGCCAGTCGGTGGTGACCAGTGCCATTAGGCTGGAGACACCCATCTCCAGGGCCTGCTGAAGCCGCTGAAGTCTCTCGATAGCTGTGTCTGGATCCAGTAAGAGCCTTTTGTCCTGAGCTGGGGAGGCTGACAGTGAGGACTCCTTGGAGGAGGTGGAAGACGTAGACATGTTACTCCGGGTGCTGCCTGTACTGGAGAAAGACAATCGGTTGATCCCATCCACCAAGTCCCGAGAGCCTTTAGCGTCCGGCGGGTTATGCAGAGGGACATCATAAACACCATCCCTTTCTTGGGGGTTTGCTTTCTCACTGGTTTCTGCTGGTGGCTCAAGAAACTGAACACCTCGGGGGACATCATATGCGTCATTGTGAGAGCCCACTGACTGTCCCAGTTGCGGGGGTGGGTGATTCGGGGACAGGCTCTGGTGCCGTCGAGCTACGGGTTCTGCAGCTCCTGGAATGTCACAGTTGTATTTTACATGAAGGTCCTTTCCTGCTGGCTTGGCGCTGGTTGGGGGAATGTCATAAACCCCCTCAGGTCTGAGGTCTGCCCTTCCAGCTTGTCTCATGGGAGGGGGGAAGTCATAGTCCTTTTCCCTAAGCCCTGCTTCATCCCGGCAAGCAGAGGGTGGAATGGCATATACCTGAAAAGCGAGTAGAAAGCGAAATGCTATTTATTGAGTTGGCTCGTGGGAGCACGCGGTCCCATGTGCTCAGTCCTATTTGCTGGCACTTTTTCGGTCGCCTTCCCCCGCCCCCAATGTTAGGCACTTCCAAGGTTCCCTGCTATTCTGCTGCCACTTCCCTTGTCCTTTGACAAGTGTGTCTACCCACATGTTCTTGGTGTAGACTTGCATGTGCAACCCTGCTGGTTAAATTGCTCACCCCTGTGTTCCAGTCCTACATTTCTGACCACTTCCTGGGTATCCTTTCTCTGCTGATCTGTGCCGAGCAGCAGAGTAAGACCGGAGGTCTCCCCCTGGTCTCTTCGGTTATTACATCAGCTGTGTGATGCTGAATGAGCTGCATAGGTGTCTGAAACACAGTCCCCTTGTCTGTAAAGTAGGCATTACCATGCTCTGTGCAGGCATACCCCAGAGGGTGACAGAGTGAGTCAAACGAGTTCACCCAAACATACAGATTGAGAAAACTGTCAAATCCTCTACAGGCCAGGCGTGGTGGCTCACGCCTGTAATCCCAGCACTTTGGGAGGCCAAAGTAATGGGATCACTTAAGCCCATGTGTTCAAAAACAGCCTGGGCAGCATAGGGAGATGCTGTCTCCACAAAAAATAAAATTTAGCCAGGCATGGTGGCATGCACCTGAGGTCACAGCTACTTGGGACACTGAGGTAGGAGGCAGCTACTTGGGAGACTGAGGTGGGAGGATTGCTTGAGCCTGGGAAGTCAAGGTTGCAAGGAGCTGTGATTGCACCACTGCACTCCAGCCTGGGTGACAGAGTGACACCCTGTCTCAAGCAAAACATAACAAAACAAAACAAACCCTCTACAAATATATATTAGTACTTGCCAAACTGAACTAATTATCTTCCCTGCCAAAAGGTTCTCCTTATTGGCCTCCCAATGTTTTTTAGTTGCGGCTCCTCAATATGAAATCCCTAGAGCTATCTTTAATTAGTGCCTTTCCTTTTTTGCTTCCTTCCTTTACTCTCACCAAGACTACATTTTCCCCTTTTGGGTTTGCCTTTCTTGTTTTATTCCAATAAACTACTTACCCACCCTCCTCCCAACCCCATGCCCCTCGACACACAGATACACACACACTCACACTCCTTTTTGCTGCTTTGTAGTCACTCACTTACCCCTTTTGTAGGCGGGATGTCATACACCCCTTGAGGTTTTATCTCTCCCACTGGAACTGAAAACACAGGGCCTTTCACTGATGAGGGAGGGATGTCGTATACCTGGAGAGAAAGCCATGAGTTACCTAGAATGGAAATGTCTTATACTTGTCATTTTTTATGCTCCTAAGCTACTTAATTATGGATTTATTTACCAGGTTGTGTACAAGCTTGATCTTTAGCAGTGATCTATGTTATAACAAATTGATTACCTTTTTTTTTTCTTTATACATTTTGTGGTTTTTAACTTAGACTGAATATAAAAATGATTTTGGCCAGGCACGGTGGCTCACACCTGTAATCCCAGCACTTTGGGAGGCTGAGGGGAGCAGATCATGAGGTCAAGAGATCGAGACCATCCTGGCCAACATGGTAAAACCCCATCTCTACTAAAAATACAAAAATTAGCTGGGTGTGGTGGCGCGCGCACCCATAGTCCCAGCTACTCGGGAGGCTGAGACAGGAGAATTGCTTGAACCCCGGAGGCGGAGGTTGCAGTGAGTCAAGATCATGCCACTGTATTCCAGCCTCATGACAGAACGAGACTCTGTCTCAAAACAAAACAAAACAAGAAAAAAAAAAAGATGATCTTATGTGAAATGTCTACACTGCCTGTACTTTAAAGTGTGTAGTTTAAATTTTCTACTTTCTGGCTGGGCGCGGTGGCTCACGCCTGTAATCCCAGCACTTTGGAAGGCTGAGGTGGGCAGAACACTTGCGGTCAGGAGTTCAAAACCAGCCTGGCCAACATGGTGAAACCCTGTCTCTACAAAAATACAAAAACTAGTCAGCTATGGTGGTGTGTGCACCTGTAGTCCCAGCTACTCGAGAGGCTGAGGCAGGGGCAGGAGAGCTGCTTGAGGCTGGGTGACGGAGGTTGCAGTGAGCTGAGATCGAGCTACTATACTCCAGCCTGAGCAACAAAGTCAGACTTTGTCTTAAAAAAAAAAATTCTACTTTCTGAAGTAAAACTGTAGAACATAAGCTCTCTTGGGTGAAATACTAGGAATTCCTGATAAAGCAAATCCAGAAAACATAATTTAAATAGCATTGGCTAAAGTGGCTACTGGATAGACAACCTAATATGACATATATTACTGGATAGACAACGTTTATATGACATATATTAATACATAATTTGTGAACTCCCTTTTCTCTACAGCCCTGAAGGAACACTACCCTTAGAAGCTCTTCTCCTCTTGTGACCTTGTTCTGGTACGCACCCCTTGAGTGGTATGGGAAGGAGGGATATCGTAGACGTCCTTTTGGTATCTGGATGGGTACTCGTATACGTAGCCATGGCCTGTCCTTACGGGGGTTATCACCTGTGGTAGAGAAGGCACAAAGATGTAAATTTCCAAGCCTGAGTCATTGAATCTCCTTGCCTCCCAACCAAGTACTCATCCCCCAACTCTCCCTCATAAAAAGATATAAAGAAACTGAAGAAAGAAGACACAACAGGAAGGAGACAAGTAGACACCAGGTCAGTAAACTTTTTTTTTTTTTTTGAGATGGAATTTTGCTCTTGCTGCCCAGGCTGGAGTGCAGTGGCATGATCTCAGCTCACTGCAACCTCTGCCTCCCTGGTTCAAGTGATTTTCCTGCTTCAGCCTCCTGAGTAGTTGAGATTACAGGTGTGCGCCAACACGCTCAGCTAATTTTTTTGTATTTTTAGTAGAGACAGGGTTTCACCATGTTGGTCAGGCTGGTCTCGAACTCCTGACCTCAGGTGATCTGCCCACCTCGGCCTCCCAAAGTGCAGGGATTATAGGTGTGAGCCACTGCGTCTGGCCCAGGTTAGTAACATTTTAAATCCCCCTTGAATCTCAATGAGAAACATATCCCTAAAATATCTCTATCACCCTTCCTTGTGAACATCTCAGAGTTCATCAGATAGAGTTGATGCACTGTAAGCATATTTCTAAAATATACTTTAAGGGATACTTGCGTGTAACTTATGAAAGTCCTACAGGAGCATTTTGCATGTTAAGTACCGCATACTGAAATTTGCTTTAAGGTTCTAAAACGATTTGTAAAACGAATACTGCAAATAGAGTTCAGCCACTTACAATTCCTCTCATGCCTTCCTCAGTATGCTTCTTCATTGGACATTATTATGATGATTGTAACTGTAATTCCACGGCTCACCAGAGTACTTTTACAAAGCCAATGCTCAAACTGTGCTATCCTTAGAAACCTCTGGGAGCTTTCAATCTAACTTATCAAACAAACAAAATACTGAGCCAGGGAGGCACCGGGAACAGAGTTCAGATCTCCTGACCTCTGGTCTCTAATCATTTTCCCATTTCCACCAGGAAAGAAAACATCCCCAACAGTACCTACGTCAAGGGATGTCAGAAGTCAAATAGCGTTCATCACGATGCTGGCATCTGGAACCAGTGCCAACAAAATGAATCTTACCTAACAGCCTCCTGTTTTTCATATCTACATACTTCATTGGTGTGCTAAGCACCAGCAAAAAATTATTTGAACTTAACTCATTTTGAAACATAAGTAATCCTCCAAGGACTTCTAAATGCTCAGGGTCTTGTTTCTGCCTAACCCCCACCCCTCAAGTCATTAACAGTGCCCGTGTCAAGCATTGCCCACGACATCTTTGAGGAGACCAGACATTGCAAATTAGGAAGAGTTGGTTGTTCCCTAAGAAACCATCAACTTGTTATCCTTTCTCTGAAGTGAAAACTCTGGCGTCAGGCTGCCTACAAAACTATGTGAAAAATGCTCCACGTCCGTCTTATGCTGAAATGGGTGGAACTCAGCCAAATGCACCAATGCCCTTCTCCTCAGGGGCTCTAAAAATGCCTGAGTTCAATTTGGCTTTAAATCCCTACTGCTTACAACTGATTATTTCTTGCAGTGAAGGTAAAGGAGATTAGTATGCACTCAAAATTTCCATTAAGTCTCTCCACTGTCTTGGGTTTAAAAAAGGAACCTATTGCTTTGAGGTCTGTTGGCATGGACCTCATGGAGCATACAGAACCACTTTATAGAGTGGCCACTGTATTGTGCATAGCAAACTTTCCTTTTTAAAGCAGGATGCCCTTTGCTAAAGAAAAACACACTGTGTTCCTAATGCCCTTATATGATTTTTTTTTTTTTTTTTTTTTTTTTTTTTTTTTTTACTACTATTGTCCAGGAGAGAAATGAAGATCTCCCCTTAGTCTATTTCATCAGCCCCTCTACTTAGAGGACTGTTTTGGCTTTATCATAGCACCTGCTCATAGTGCAGCTTTTGTTCAGCTTAAAAGTTTCCAAGAGTGGATTTTATCCAAGGTTGCCAACTTAGCAATAATGCTAATGGGAAACCAAGGCTGGAGTCCAACTTAACTGTTCCTCTTTTGTTTAAAAAACAGAAGGGGGCATGTCGGGCGCAGTGGCTCATGCCTGTAATCCCAGCATTTTGGGAGGCTGAGGCAGGAGAATCACTTGAATCCGAGAGGCGGAGGTTGCAGTGAGCTGAGATCGTGCCACTGCACTCCAGACCTGGGCAAAAAGAGTGAAACTCCATCTCAATAAACAAACAAACATGCCAGGTGCGCTGGCTCACACCTGTAATCCCAGCACTTTGGGAGGCCAAGGCGCATGGATCACGAGGTCAGGAGATTGAGACCATCCTGGCTAACACGGTGAAACCCCATCTCTACTAAAAATACACAAAATTATCTGGGCGTGGTGGCGGGCACCTGTAGGGGAGGCTGAGGCAGGAGAATGGCATGAACTTGGAAGGTGGAGCTTGCAGTAAGCCAAGATTGCACCACTGCACTCCAGCCTGGGCGACAGAGAGAGACTGTCTCAAAACAAAACAAAACAAACAAACAAACAAAAAACCCAGAAGGGGGCTGGGAGCTAGAGTGGGTGGCATTGGTGTCTGAAAATAGCACTAGGTGACATATAAACACATAGCACGATCTCAGAAAAGGAAGGCAGGGTCACCGCCAAAGTGCTTCCTTGCCTTTGTGGATCCTCCCTGGCAGAGAGCGTTAATGCTTCCCAGTATTTAACGTTTCACTTCCTGACAAATGTCACAGAACCCCAACTTGCTCTCTCTTTCTCATTTAGAGGATGCCTGTGGTCATCTGGTTTTTTAAAACTCTGCATTCCAAACCAGTCATTTTCCTTGTTTATGCATTCAAAGAAACAGATGGTGAAAACCACAGGGGGAAAAAGCCAGCTAGATACAGCAGCCCCTGCCCCCCTCTAGCCTTCCTGACATTACCATCTAATTCACGTTGGTCCACAAATGGCATTTAAATGGGACCAGCGTTTTGCATCTGGTCAGGCAAGTCCAGTGCAGCAATCCGCATTCTGACGTATGAAGATCAGGGAGCTGGAAGTATTCTACTTTTGGACATTCTCTGCCTCGACCTGTTGCTTAGGTCACTTTCATGCCAATTGTGTGTTCTCTCCTCAGAGGAAAAGTGCTGACTGAGCTATACCTTACAAAGTCTCCAGTTTTGTGGTTCATTAAGGCTTTTTCTTGCTGCTTGACATAAGTACACAAAAACCTTCCTACGATCTCTCCTCATTCCACCTCCCAGAACTGCCGAACTTCAGTCTAAGAGGCACGCCAAGGTCTGGTTAAGGGGACCTCAAGTTTGGAAGAATTCTCCTGGGCATTTGTTCAGTGAGGCATTAAAGGAATTGCTACACAAAGGGCATTTTAAAACTAATTTTCTCAATGAAATCAAGTCAGGTTTTCATTTCCTTTCCCCCTCCGTTTGCTTTTTTTTTTTTTTTTTTTTCTACATTCCTTTCATTCTATGTATTTATTTATAGTTACAAAGGCTTAGCCTTTGGAATTACCAAACTGACCTCTTAATTCATTAGTGTTGCCAGGAAGGGGGCTAAATTGTGAGGTCTCCTGGGGCTCTATGACCCAAAGCTACTGCAACTACTTTAGTGATTACTCGGCACAGGATTTGCACTTTCCATATGTGGATTTTCTGTCCCTAGGAGGAATTCAACCTTTCTCAGATATTAGTATGCCATTCTCAGTAACTAACGGGAGGGTCCAAGACAGAGACTTTGAGAAGAGCTATGAAGTCAAGAAGGGCAGATTGCAGACATTTAGAAAAGGAAGAATCCATTTAATACATCTCCAAGTCTGGGTCCCGGCAGGATAGGATCAAAAGCCCAAAGACTGGCGTTATGTTAGTTTTCTAATTAATCTGCTTACATAAAAACAAGAAAACAAACTCGGATTGCCCTGCCCCACACTTTGATGGTGTTTGATCCACACTGTTTTGAGTCTCAGATCCTGGCGGCATGAGTTTTTGGAGATGCTTTTGACACTTTCATGCCTCATAACTTTGAAAGCCATGCGTGCTGAAATTTTAAAGAAGAGGGTCTGTGTTTGGGTAGCAGAGAGAGATCGGGTGGTCTGAGAACCAACATGATGACAGTCAGCAAGCTGGATGAGAGGCCCTTAAGGGTTCTTTCTGATGTTTCTGCATCTGTGTTCCCTGAGCTGGTACCTATAGCAGAGCAAGGGTCCTATACTCATGCTCGAGGACCGAGCAAGTAGGGTGTACGGAAGAAACAAGCCAGGCTTTGGTGCTGGGGAGACAGAACCCCCTGTTACCGAAAGGAGGACGACATTGTGCCTTGTGTTGCTGGATCTTTCATGTTTTCAGGAGAAGCCAGAAATTTGGAATTTTATGTGAAAACTGGTTTTCAAAATTGGCTTAAATTTTAAAAACAGTGTCTTGGCCAAACTAAACATGTCTTTGGCCTCTGGGCTGCCAGTCTTTGCCTTCATCTGTGTATTTTTGCCCTCCTTCCTCTTGGAAATCCTTTGAAGGCAGGGTCCCCATGCTCTGCACCAACTCCCTTCCTTGGCGAGAACTGAGCTGTCCATTTCCACAGATGCCCTGCACGCCCACACCTCTGTGTCTTCATCCATGCCGTGCCCTTGTCTGAGACTCTCTTCTTTCTTTCCTCATATTCAAACTTTAATTGATTTTCAAGGCCTGGCTGAATGCCTTTCCCCCTATCAAGCCCTTCTCAAACAGATAATATGTCTCTGTCCTTGGAACTCCCTGAGCCAGTGATCCACACATCTCTAATGGCACTTAATCACTTGTGGTTTGAGGGTCTCAATGCATCTCATCTCTTCTTCCAGCATTTTAAAGTCAAAGATCATTCCTTCTTCATTTAAATATAAACCACAGGGCCTAGTACAGTGTCTAGCACAGTAGATATTGCATAACTCTATTGAGTGATACATTAATCAACTAAAGGAAAACTGAAGGCTATTAAGCAAGATGGCGTGAGGTCTGCCAGTATAGAATAAGCTTGATTTCCAGGTAAGCCAGCTCTGGTGAAGTAGAACCCATGGGATATGGGGCAGAATGGTGCCCTATCAGCCATGCATGGTAGTGTTGGGCAAGAGAGGGAGCCAAGAAGGCAAGGGAAAGTTAGGTGAAGTTGAGAAATCAGAAACTGTAGAAGAATGCACCTCAAATTGGGTGAAGCCACTATTGGAGGGCAAGGAGGGCTGCTGGATGGTTTCCTTTTCCCCAGTTGAGCTCGTATGTGACATGAACACCTGGGTTCTTCTTAACCACAAACCAGAAACATGTGGAGGAGTGTTTTGGAAAAGAAAAGCCAAAACAAACCCTGCTTTTTACCTTGACATCGGAAGGAACATACGCTTGCTTTAGTTCTGGGGATGTGTGATAGGCTCGTTCATGAGAAGCTGTGTGCCAGAGGCCATGGTCCCACTGTGTCTTTTTCTGTTGCTTATTGGAAGAATTAGGTCTGAAGAGGGAAGTGATTGACAAACAGAAGCTGGACTCAGGCAGAGCTGGATCTAAATCCCGGTTCTACCACTCACAAGCTATGAGAACCAAGGTTCCATTCTAAGCCTATTTTCTCATAAGTAAAATAGAAATTATACTTCCCTCATAGGCTATATGAGTATTAAATGAGATCAAGTACATAAAGTACCTGGCATAAAGCCATAATAAGCCTTAGCTATTGTTATTGTAATTGTTACCTAGGCTATATAGATTTTACCTTTCAACTTTGACTTCCAGAAATCATGAACTAGGTAATTGAATTAACCATCTTGCTGAAGACAATTTAGAAAAATGAAGAAAAGCTAGAAAAGATCTTCTTAATAGTGTCAAGAGTTAAAGGATAATAACTAGGTCAAACTTTGGGAGAAGAATTAATAGAGGTTAGACTGCTTTTCCTTGGGGGCATTTGCTATTTTTTGCTGATCTGAAACAGGTTCCTGGGAGACTGTGTTGGGTTTTCTACAGCTTCTTTGGGTAAGGGGGAACATTGAACTATAGGGCTCACCAAAGTAGGGACCCCAAACCACCCCCAACTTTGGGTTGGAACTCTAAGGACCATATCCAAAATAAGGATTAACTGGAAGTAAACCCACCCTTGCACAGGCTGAAGACATCAGGGTTGCCAGAACATCTCAAAGCATGGAATCAGATGTATGCTTGCCTATGAGGCTGGCAGAAGGAAACAAAATTCTCTCTGGAGGCAGAAAACATCTTTATAGGCTTCACATTATTTCTACAAATGTATTAAAAATGCAATGTCCCACATACAATCAAAGATAAACAGGAATTCAGGGGACAAGACAAGAGGAACAAGACAAGCAACAGTCAATTCTTGCTTTCTAATGCGATAAGAATGTTATGTATACCTTAGTAATCACAGATCTCAAGGCTGTTTCCTTTCAAAATGTTTTATGATCAAATCATGGGAGAAAACATTAATCATGTTTTAATCATTCCTAAATCTAAGTCAGATAGAAAGAAATTAATCTTTAGGAATGTATAGCGCTCAAAGTGAGATCTAAGAGGCCGTGAGAATTTCAAACCGAAGCAGCAAATGGTAAGAGACAGAGGTCCTTGATGATCATCTGTAGAGTTCTTTGGGTTACTGTTTTCTGCTGTTCATATCAGTATTGGCATTATTACGGTTATCACCAGAGCAGTTCAAGATACACCAATGGGAAACCCTAGGAGAAAATGTGTTTTTCCAAGTCTAGGAGATAAAGATATTTATCCAAGAGAAAGATGGCAAGGCTCCAAACTCAGGACACTTTATTAAAATGCTCATCAGATGAGATCTTTTCAGTGGAGGTTCACAAGCTGGGTTTGTTTAGAGGATCTCACCAAGAAGTAGGACACTTGCCCATCTCTCTGGAATGCCTAAAAACAAAGCATTTTCTATCAGGACAACTTCTGCTCACATTGTGTCACTTGTTCAAGGTCTCAGCAAGTCTCCTTGGGGACACTTCTTTTCTTGGGCATCCACTTCACCTCCTTAATACAGAGCTGGCTAGGTGCCTGGGATAGGGGCAGAGCAGTGGCAGCAAAGGCCATGTGGTCAGGAGCACTTCAACTTCTCAGCTGCGTGCTGCTAGCTCAATGGAGCACTAAGGGAAGTGGGAAGGGAGCAGATGGCTGTCACTCACAAAGGCCAATCCTTCTCCCCACAGCAATCCTCATATCTACCATGTTTTGCTATGTTTCCTTCTGATGCCAGCCCTGTGGGTCACCCACCTACTTATCATGACTTCTCATCGCTTCCAGCAACCCTAAGTAAGAACAAAGCAGTAAAAAAATGAAGCAGAAAAATCCTACTCTTTGAAAGGAAGAATTGGGTGGAGTGGATGAGAGACAGAGAGATGGGATGGAGAGGAGACTGGGGAAGTTTGCTAGTTGGTCATGCATCAAAAATTTAAAAATTATAAAAATATATACATTTTGTCATTTTAACAAGATTTTAAAAAACAATAAGAAATAGTACTTGAAAGGTTTTCTTCTAAGAGAATGATGGGACACAGACCTGTTCTAGAGTCTATGTCCCATGATTCTCTAAGTCTCTACAATCCAAAGCAACATTACAAATAGCCTGAATTGTGCAATTGTTTGCCTCCAATATAGATAATGCTTTGATTATTGGCAGTGGAGTTTACCCACGAATTTAGTAGAGCAGTAATGTGTGGAATCAGCTTCTTGTGTCCTTCCCTAAGGCCTAGTCAGAAGCTAGGTAACCCAGGAGGTGCTCAGGAAATAACAATGGGTAATTGGTGAGAAGTTAAAAAGTGTCCATGTGCCATAATGATTACAGATTTATAACCTCACCATTCATAGTACTTATGATTCTCTGAATTTAAAAGTATGTTTTACTGATTAACAGTCATGTATTTGCACTTTTCTTGGCATATGTGCGAAGTAAAATTTGACTCCTTCCTGTCTATCTCTAATTCCTCCCCAGCCCCTGATTTATTTATATTATCTCTCTTTGTGTTTTATGAATTAACAAGAGTGTTTAGCTTTCCAAAACTGCCTGTTGGAAAGGACTTCTTTCACTTAAATGCCCTTGAAAAGCATTAACAGAGCTACCACAGTATTTATTAGACTTTATAATAACCTCTTTGTCTTAAATGAACTATTTGATCCCTTCCCTTTAAAGAAAACCCGAGGAAAAGAAACATTACCATTATCACTGCCTGCCCATAAGAACTGGGATCCAGTTTTCAGAAACTGTAAAGCTACAGAGGTTTGCCTGTTTAAAATCCAAGAGTACTGATTGCTTTTCTATGACCAGAGGAAAAGCCACATGTTGCCTACCCTGGATTTATTAATTCTCTGTAAATTTGTTCTGCCCAGCTTGGGTGTAGCGGTGAGCTCATTTATTTACTTGCATAGCAACAATATAATGAAAACTGAGTCTGGCCTTAAAAATACACTCTCGTAAGCCGTGTCCATGGTTAACCCTTCCAAATGCTTCCCTTGTGCTCATGAAGTTTTTTTCCCATGTATTTTGGGGAGGTGATTTACTTTCTTTCAAAGTCGTTCTGACGCCTGATTTTATGCCAGAACCAAAGCTTTTGCTAGCCACATCTAAATCACAGCCAGCTTCTTTCCCCAGCGAGGAAAAAGTCACAACTGGAAGCTCAGAAGTGGAGCAGTGGCGCTCTTGGGTCACTTTCATTTGACACAGCATTGGGCAGCAAACCCGCTCAATGGAAACAGTGCCCCGATTGTTAAGCCCCTAGCATGTCTCCCCTGCTGCTTTCAGGAAGCTCTTTGTGTAGCAAGTGCTAAAGCAATATTTAGTTATAGAGTGACCAAGCACCAGTGAGCAGCTAGGAGCATTTAACATGAAAGAACACGACGGGAAATGACGTCTGGGTTTCACAAGTGGTTAAGGTCTTTCTCAGAACAATGCCAAATACAAGCCTGTGACAAGCTGGATACAGCAAAGCCATTTTTTTTTCTGTCTCATGGACTGAAATGTTCTTTGAATGAAAACTATGAAAAAGCACAGGTATTTTGGCTCTTCTGATGTCCAAATAAATTCAACAGGACACTGAGCACTACATCTACACTGGGAAATGGATTTTAGAGAGATGCCCGCAGACTGCCCTAATGGGAATGGGACTATGGAGAGGAGGTGAGAGATGAGAATTTGGGGATCCAAATACCGATTGGTATCATTTCCTCCTAAATAGGAGAACTCTCATGGTTTCGCTGGAAGAAGACAGGCAGTAGCTGATGAGCCCAACCACTCACGAGGCAGAACTTGGTGCCTGCTCTGAAGGTGGTTGTCGTGTCCAGAGATACCAGGCCTAAAATGTCTTCTGCAAAATCCAATAGGATTAAATAGGGGAAAATGGGCAGAAAACAATGAGTTCCAGGATGAAGTGCTTTCTTAGCTCTTGGTAACAAAACAGGGATGAGGGTGCTCCTTAGTGGGGAACTCTGGAAGTTTTTTTGGGTCCAGGACCTGGGTCTGTCAAAGACTGATTCTCACTGGCTCAGCACACTCCAGCCCCTGCCTCCTTGCGTCCCTGCCTGCTCCTGCTGTCTTTTGGCACAGCTCTGTCTTCCAAAGTGCACTGTGGTTCTGGATGGGATGGTGGGCTGGATCCTAAAGGAAGAGTGGGAAAAACCTGCAAAAACTTAAGGGTCAAGTTGAAATTTATAATCAATGCTTGAGTATCTTTTCTTAAAAAAAAAAAAAAAAAGACTCTTGATGTCAGGCCATTTTTATTAAGCTGTTAAAGTGGTTCTGAGAAAGAATCAGATAAGGATATCTGCATCATAAAATTTTAGCAAAGATCATTAGAGATAATCGAGCGTCACTTGCCATTTCACAGTTGAGGGAACTCAAGTGGAGTTAGTTACTCAGGCTATTAATGACAGAGAAGTGAAGGAGATCGTTGGTTAGCTGGGCCAGCAGTGCTGCGGTATACCTTTCTCGATGCCCTGCGGCCTACACTAGCAATACATGTTAGACATTTTCCAGAAACCTACTACTTTTCTAATTTCACAAGTAAATTCTCTTTAAAAAAGTTACTTCCTTATATGACAGCCACAACTTGAAAACTGGGTAACTTGTGTTTTGGGAGGTGCCTCCACCTGGTTAAATGAAGTTACCCATTTGGAGGAATTTGAAGTCATTTTGAAAGACAGTCTTAGGCTAGGCGTGGTGGCTCACGCCTATAATCCCAGCACTTTGGGAGGCCGAGGTGGGTAGATCACGAGGTCAGGAGCTCGAGACCAGCCTGGCCCACGTGGTGAAACTTCATTTCTAATAAAAATACAAAAATTAGCCAGGCATGGTGGTGCACATCCATAGTCCCAGCTACTCGGGAGGCTAAGGCAGGAGAATCACTTGAACCCAGGAGGTGGAGGTTGTGGTGAGCCGAGATCACGCCACTGCACTCCAGCCTGGGCAACAGAGCGAGGCTCTGTCTCAGAAAGAAAAAAAAAGAAAAAAAAAGAAAAGACAGTCTTTCCATGTGGCAGAGAAAGCCAACATAGCAACGTTCTCAGTGGTACTGGAGTCTAGACATCACCCTAGTGACCTTCTCGGGACTCCTGGATCAGCCCACTCTGAAACTGCCCACTACAGCTGGGTGGGAGGAGCTTCCATGCTCCTTAATTCAGATTCCCTCAGCATTGAGGCTACTCCCTGGACCTGAGGTGGGAGCCCTGGGCAGCAACTTTAATTCATCCTGCCAACAGGGTATGATTTAGCACCCAAATTGCTTATGAGGTGTCCAAATATGCCTTCTTCTTTAAGGGCTTGGCAACATCATCCTTCAGCAGGGATGTAAAAATCATTAGCATTGGAGTCAGACAGACGTGGGCTCAAATATCAATCCTCTCACTGGAGGCAGCAAGTTAACTTCAGCAAGTAAATTTCCTTCTCAGACCTCAGTTCCCTCCTCTGAACAGTGAATGCTTGTGAGGTGCACCTCATGAGGCTGTGGAGAGGATCAGGTGGTAGTACTTCTCTATGATCCCTAACATGGAGCCAAGGCTCGAGCTGCCTTGGGGTCACCCCCACCCTGGTTCTAAAACTATCTTGCAAAATGAGACGGAAGCATGGGGTAATGACACCAGTGAAGGCTGCACATTCAATTGGTGGTGACTTTGAAAACAAAAACTCTTCCAACAAATAACTGGTTTAAGTGTGCCATGCTTTAAGAAAACCAAGTATTACAAAAATTAATCAAATAAATCAGAGGTGATTGTGGCATTGCTAAAGGCTTCTTTGCTTCAAAAAACTAATATACTGTGGGATCCCTTTAAAGAGAGGACTCCTTGGTACTCTTCAAATGTTAGTGGAGTTACATCCTTTTTTTTTTTTTTTTTTTTTGAGAAGGAGTTTTGCTCTTGCTGCCCAGGCTGGTGTGCAATGGCGTGATCTCAGCTCACTGCAACCTCTGCCTCCCAGGTACAAGCGATTCTCCTGTCTCAGCCTCCCAAGTAACTCGGATTAACAGGCATGCACCACCATGCCCGGCTAATTTTTTTGTATTTAGTGGAGACGGGGTTTCATGATATTGGTCAGGCTGGTTGTGAACTCCTGACCTCAGGTGATCCACCCACCTCGGCCTTCCAAAGTGCTGGAATTACAGGCATGCGCCACCGCGCCCGGCCTACATCCAACTTCTGAAGAACACACATTGTCCTATGTGAGTGGCATTGACACACTTTAAACAGGAGCAGCACGTCTCTCTAGAAGTTATCTTGACAACGTTTAAGGCACAGCTAGTTAGAATGAAGTGCTTTTGATTGCTGACAGTTTCTAGTTCTGTATTTGCATGATGTATTCAAGCAAGTCTTTTTTTAAAGATTTGTACAACCAGGCCGGGCGCAGTGGCTCATGTCTGTAATCCCAGCACTTTGGGAGGCCGACGTGGGCAGATCACCTGAGGTCAGGAGTTTAAGACCGGCCTGACCAATATGATGAAACCCCATCTCTACTAAAAATACAAAAATTAGCTGGCGTGGTGGTGGGCACCTGTAATCCCAGTTACTCAGGAGGCTGAGACAGGAGAATCACTTGAACCCGGGAGGCAGAAATTGCAGTGAGCCGAGATTGCACCATTGCACTGCAGCCTGGACAACAAGAGTGAAACTCTGTCTCAAAAAAAGATGTGTTCAACCAATATTGTTTGTTTTATCATGAAATTAAATAAATAAATTTATTCTGTTCTCTCTCTCTCTCACAAATACAGTGTTCTCCTACTTAGCCAGACGTCATATTAAAGCAGTCTCTTACCTCTTCACTCTGATAAGCACAGTCACTTAGCATGAAATCATTAAAAAAGCATGGTTAACCTCTGTTTGCTTTGGTGTGGGTTTATAAGAAGTTACTAATGCACTCTTAGAAATATGCATTATCTATAAACTTTAGAACGAAGTGCAACTGAGCTTGAAGGCTTTGGCACTGGCCAAACAAAAAGGACCTTTGTTAATTTTTAAGGAGGGGTGTTACAGTTTGCTCATTGCTTTGGCTTTGGTGACTTGTTTGAGAAAAGATACTTCTCATTTTCAAAGTGAGCTCATAAAGTCCTGCCCTTCAAGTGTGAATGACCTCCAGTTTTGTGTAATATTAAAATGTATCTTGAAACTTCAGGGGTGACATTTTAGATG
Organism: Rhinopithecus roxellana; assembly: GCF_007565055.1. Lineage (NCBI taxonomy): Eukaryota > Metazoa > Chordata > Mammalia > Primates > Cercopithecidae > Rhinopithecus > Rhinopithecus roxellana. Next base: position 8,646,504 of record NC_044552.1, on the reverse strand, counting down.
GCAAGTTCAGTTCTCTGCATAGCCCCCTAAACCATGTATCGAGGCAAACAATTCATTTAAATTAGGATTATCTTTATGTAGAAACGTACAATTCTGGAACATAGTTGCATTTTATTGATTTATAAATGAAGAAACTGAAGTACCCTCTGCCCTAGAAGTATTTTTTGGTGTGTATGTATTTTGTGTGTGTATAGGCAGGGAATAGGAGAAAGTGAGGTGAAGTCAGGGTTTAACTTTTCTGGAAGCTTTCATTTCCTCTAAACCTATTTTTTGCTTGTTGTTAGACAAGTCATGCTGCTAATATATAGCACTTAGTTGCCTAGTATCTGAGTGTCGCTCTGGGCAACCAGATTTCACAATGCCTCAAATTCCAATATGGGAAGTCCTTGTTCCTTAGCCAACAGTTTACGGGTGTCTGCGTGTGTGTGTGTGTTATGTGTATGTACGTGTATGTGTGTAATTTGTGATGACTCAGTGTCTAGGAAGGTACAAACATTGTAGCTAATCTATTTCTGTTTCTTACATTACCTTTCAGGAATGAGCCTGGAAGACCTGGCTAAAACCTTTGAATCTTTTCCTGCCAACATTTGGCTGTGACCCATTTTGGAAGGTAGAAAATGGTCCTTAAAGATGATGTCATAGGATCTTGGTAAATCTGAATACTACTTGAGTTTTCCAAGGGCCACCTCAAAGCAATACTTACCCCAGTCTAGACCATCACACGCATTGCTATGTCAGACCATTCCATTTTTAAGAAGCTCTTGAGATCAGTGAAATATACAACATATTCTGGGACCATAGAGAAGGGAGAAACTGCTGGGTTGCTGGGAGGAAGCTTCATGAAGGGGATGAACCTTGGAGTGGGTTTTAAAGAATGGATAGGAGTTCACTGGGATAATAGATGGGAAAGGCATTTTAGGTAAATCATCACATATGGAAAGGAAGTTCTGCTCCTCAGAGGAAAAAGTCAGGCCGGGCACAGTGGCTTATGCCTATTAATCCCAGCACTCTGGGAGCCTGAATTGGGCAGATCACTTGAGGTCAGGAGTTCAAGAACAGCCTGGCCAACGTGGCTAAACCCCGTCTCTACTAAAAGCACAAAAATTAGCCAGGCTTGGTAGCGCATGCCTGTAGTCCCAGCTACTGGGCAGGCTGAGGCATGAGAATTGCTTGAACCCGGGAACCGGAAGTTTCAGTAAGCCAAGATGGCGCCACCGCACTTCAGCCTGAGTGAGAAAGCGAGACCCTGATTCAAAAAAAAAAAAAAAAAAAAAAAAAAAAAAAAAAAAAAAAAAAAAAGGCTAGTTTTCCTCCTTAGGTGACCACAGAGGAGTTAACTAATCTTGTCTAAATTGGGCAAAATGCACAGAAGTTAAACTCTCAGATAAGCCCAACTTTATATCACTCATGCTTTGCGTCAAGGTACTCATTTATTGTGTATGAATAATTACGCTTACAGCACACAGGCAGTGACATTCTGAAAGGTCCTTCAGCGAGGGGAAGTGACTGTATATAATCTGACACCTCTCATACCAGATAGTAATGAGCTGGACCATGGGATTGGAGCAGCAGCGTGTGAGGGTGGATGTGTGATAAGATCAGAACCACCTTTCAGTTAATTAAAGGTTAACTCTAATTTAACACTTTGATTCTCGCTTCCACCTTGTTCGTTGGTTCACTGGGCTGCTATCTGTGGGCTGATGCTCTACCAAGTGCTCAGCCTATAAGCAGTCAGGAGGTAGCCATGGCCCCTGCATTGATGGAGCTTGTAATTTAACCCCAAACTGATCTTCAGAAAGAGGTACAACAAATAGTTCCAGCAGTTAGAATAAAAGCGACACATCCAAAGAATAATCAGAGAAGCACACATAATTTCCCATGCAGATCAACCGTGAAATGAATAAGCTCAGGTGACAATTTCACTGATCTTTGAAGCAGAGAAACGAGACGATTTTAGATCTTTTTAGGCCTTTGGGTTTGAACATTTGTAGGTTTCATTTACCCCAAACCATAATCCCATAGTAAGTAGAACTTTTGCTGTTAAAAATTGAAAACTTTTTTCTTCTTTTATAATTCAGCTTTTCAAATTATTCGACTATGAGTAACTCATTTAATTTAGGATTGCCTATGGGTTCTTGGCAATCACGATGCATATTTAGAAATCTTTGCTAAGTGAGAAAAATATAACCTACATATTATTTTCTAATATGATGAAATAGTTATGAGCCCTAAATAGAAGAATTAATGGGGTAGACATGCTATAGTTTCCTAGACATTGGCTTAAATGTTTATTAATTTCTGTTTTGCAGTTTTTGTGTTTCATATTTTGGAGCCAAAAGATCTTTTATTCAGCTCTCAAACATTCTTATAGACACTGGGCATGTTGCCTACAATGTCTAATGGATAAAACGGCCCTGTGCACAAAACCCAGAGTGAAAACGACCAATGAAATTAAGTAAAGGTGTCAGCATATATGGTTTTCAGATAACTTGGAGAGTTTTTTTTCCACCCTTTGCAGAATTCTTGTAGAACCAAAGAGAAAGCCACACACTCAAAAAGCACAGCATATGTGTTAGCAAGAAAGCACTTGTACCTTCGGTGTGTAGTAAGAAACACAACAGGGCTGATGTAGTAGAAAATAAACTCTGAGAAAGGAAGCGCAAGGTGAGGGGAATGCATTCTTTTAAGCCCCTGCCATGCTAAGCACTGAGTCAGGGACTTTCTATGCATACTTCCATTTAATTCTCATGACAGCCCTATGAAGTAGTTAGGATCGTTCCCATAAAACAGATGAAGAAACCAAGGCTTAGAGATGGTCGGTAACTTACCAAAGGATATACAGCTATGGAGAAACAACCCAGCATCAGCTGAACCCTGAAGGCCTTACTCTCTCCACAGTTCTCATACTGTCTGCTTGTTTCCTAAAAGGGTGGGGATTTTATGACATATTTCTTTCTCTAAATGCTGATTTAATAAGTGATGAATGTCAGTTAGTGTGGAGGGGATAAAAGAGGGTGGGTAGAGGTTGGAGTTTCCAAGAGAGCAAAGCTGAAGTGATAGAAGGCAGAATTCACTGTCTCTCTTTTTTTTTTTTTTTTTTTTTTTTTTTGAGACGGAGTCTCGCTCTGTCGCCCAGGCTGGAGCACGGTGGCCGGATCTCAGCTCACTGCAAGCTCCGCCTCCCGGGTTCAAGCCATTCTCCTGCCTCAGCCTCCTGAGTAGCTGGGACTACAGGCGCCCGCCACCTCGCCCGGCTAGTTTTTTTTTTTTTTTTCGTATATTTTAGTAGAGACGGGGTTTCACCGTGTTAGCCAGGATGGTCTCGATCTCCTGACCTCGTGATCCGCCCGTCTCGGCCTCCCACAGTGCTGGGATTACAGGCTTGAGCCACCGCGCCCAGCGCACTGTCTCTTTGGTTTGTTTGTTTCTTTTTTTTTTCCTTAAGTGATTCATTAGTAGAAAAAAGCAGTGCTGGATAAAACTTCCAAAGCCCACAGTCTGTAGCAAAATCAAGAGAATTTTGAACTATGGAAAGTCCCAAATCATAATCAGATTGGAACATGTCCCAGCTCCTTCATGGTCCCTTTACAGTGTTTCTCGAGATCTAGTCCTAGGCCACCACCCCCAAAACTATGCAAGGAGCTCAACGATGCAGATTCCTGGGCCCCAAACCAGACCTACTGGATTAGCTTCTCTGAGGGAAAGACCTGGGAATCTGCATTTAAACTCACTGTCCCTACCTCTAGGGGTGATTCTATGCCCATTAACATTTTTAAACCCCACCCCGGTGGTTCAGAATAAGATTCCACTGCCTCCTCATTTTCTTATTCAAGAGCTTTTAAAGACCATAGCTTAAACTATCAAGCATATCTAGTTCTGGGCTCACTATTATCTTACAGATGAAATATTTAAAGAGAAAATGAGCAAATGCTTCATTAAGCAAGTCAGTAAAACTGCTAAAATGCAAACTCAGAAAAATGAATAAGCCACGCCTGATCCCCAGTGCGCTGGGATTATCGCTTAGGGCCTAGGCTTAAGTCATTAGAATGATTCCCACCCACTGAGAATATCCTATACTCAGGAAGATGTTGACAGAAGTTTTTTAAAGCAGTTGCAATTGCCAGGAAGGCTAAAATCACCTCCTAGCAGATAAGCCATCTCCACTATGAAAGAAAGGAAGGAACGGAGGAAAGGAGGAAAGAAGGAAGAGGGAAGGAGGGAAAGAGGAAGCGGGGGGAGAGAGAGAGAGAGAAGAGAAGTGAGGAAGAGTGAAAAGAAAGGAAGAGGCTACCACACTCCCATGGGTGTGAACCACTGGTCTAGGGTACATGGAGAGAGGCAGCCTAGAGACCCAGGATCAGGATACTGTGGAGAAGCCATTGGTATTTGGCAGGGAAGGTGCCAGGGCCACCCTCTTGCCCTCCCCATCCTGGCCATGTCACTACCCCAGACCCTGATTGTGCAATGCTTCAGGCATGACCTACTCTTCTGCCCTGGCTGCAACTCCTGGAAGGGCTGGCACAGGTCATTTTCAGAAGCTGATTTCCTCCTGCAGGACTCATCTACCTTTTGCTAAACAGAAAATGTTCTACTGAGTGTAGACTTAAAGAAAGTAAAAACAAAATATGGAATGTGAGTGCCTGAGGGTCACCCCAGCACCCAAGCCCTTTGACATCAATCCAAGGGAAGATGAGTCAAAATTTCTGCCCTCTGGAAGGACAGGGAGCCATGGGGGAAGCCTGCAGGGCAGTCCCAGCAGATGCAAGGGGAAGGAGTCTCAAGGCTTAGGCTTCTCCCACTTAGAGCTGAAAAGGTTGGGTCTGAAAAGGAAAACACGCTACCTTCCTGCCAAAGTCAACCGTGATGAAAGTTTAGAGCCCACCACCTCTCCGCCAAGCATTTCCTGTTCTGGCCTCCCCATCTGCCTCACACTGGCTCAGATGTGGGAGAGCTATTTTTAAGGTGCAAACAACCAGGACTAAGAATGAGAGAAGTTATTTATTTATAGTTACACTTTTCAACTGCTTTTTCCCCTCTGGAGATAGAGGCCAGGTTTCGTTTTCTCTTTGAATCTACAATTCCTAGGACAAAGAAGACTGAAAAGCCACAGGTCAGTTTATCACCTATAGGCAGGCATCATTGTCATGGGCAGTGTAAGTCTAAAAGCTGTGAACCACCCTTGAGGAATCCCTCTTAAGGAACATACACTCAGCTCATGCCACATGCGTGCTCTTGAGAATTATTTTGTAAAACATGCTTTTTATATAAAAAGGTGATTCAAAAATGCATTAGTGCTTTTGTTGTTTAAAGGAATCCACCCGCACAGTCAGGGTCTGGTGTGGTGACATGGCCAGGATGGGGAGGGCAGGAGGGTGGTGGCCCTGGCACATCCCCTGCCAAACACCAAGGGCTTTCCGCACTATCCCGATCCTGGGTCTCTAGGCTGCCTCTCTCCATGTACCCAAAAATGCATTAGTGCTTTCGTTGTTAAAGGAATCCTTTGTTTTTTCAACCGAGGATTCTAATAGCATCAAATAGATACTCCCTAATTTACAGAGGTTTGTAAAATCAGATTTCATATTAGATTTACTTGGGACAGGGCAGATCTATAGCTAGTGTTCTAAGGATCAACAAGCTCTTTCTGGTATGTAATTGCATCTTTCCTCTTGTAATTCAGGGATATCTTCTTATCCAGTTAAAGTGGTTTATTCCTAATACCAAACCTTGCAGGACCCACTGGCATTTGCCAGTAAATGAAAGAGGAAATCCCTCCCTTGTGATGTTCACATAAGCATCATCTTGGTTGTGGATATTACCCCGATCAGTCCACTGACATTATTTTCCTGATAACACATGTCCCTACCTAGCATTCTCTTGGTTGCTTCTGTCTCCCCCACAGCAATGTAAGCATCACCAGGGCTTTGTTTATCTTTAATTAATCACTGTATCACAAGCATCAAAAATATATTAGATGCTCAACATTCATTGTTCAATTAGTGAATTTCTATTGGCCTCAAATTGCTAAAGTATTTGGGATTATACAGGGTGTTGCAGAGCCCCCCTCCCCCCCACACACTGTATTTTTAAGTTAATTCCTTCTTAAATATCCAGGTTCCACTGTTTTCACCTACTACCTCAGGCATTATTATAAGAATGACTTGAAGGACAGGAGGATGGCTTCATTCCAATTGCACTATTATCTATGCATTTTAAATGAGTCAAACTAAGCTGACAACTCTACAGAATGAGTTGGTCAGCATGACCTACTCCCAGTTTCCTCACTCTCACTACTTCGGGTGGGTTCCTTGTTCAGCCAGGCCACCGAGGTCATGATTCAGCTTTTGGCCAAGGGAGTATCCTTGTTGCATCATCAGGCTTGTACGAGATTTGGTGTCTGTTCCACTCCATGAAGAAACAGAAAAGATAGGAAACTATTTGAGCACAGACTGAAGGCTTAGAAGCTAATGTATGAGAAAGATGGAGAGAAACAGTTTAACAACCCATGTAACCCAGGATGACACAGGAACTTAGGAGGGCTGGAAATCAACCATACTCAGCACATGGTAGTTCAAAGAGGTTTTGCTGAATGATGGATGAATGGCAAAATCATGCATACACGATACCTGAGCTAAGGTATTGGTTATATCTACTTCTTGGCAGCTTCAAGTTATTATTTTGGGAACATTTCCAAATGCTCCAAGTGCAATGGGAAAAAAAAGTAAGTAGGAACAAAGATTTAGTTAGTCACTTACTCACCTTTTTACCCACGTGGGGCCCACTGGTTCCCCCAATGCTTCTCTGCACTGATGGTGGCACCTGATATACCTCTTGTTCTTGGGTGCCATGGCCAGTGGGGACTTGGTAAATTCCCTGATTTTGGTAGGAAGGTGGCACTTGGTAGATTGTGTCTCGGGGAGCAGCCTGAGGGTTTGGCACTTGATAGAGCTTCTGTTGGCCAAAGGTCTGCTGCATCAGTCCAGAGGCAGGCTGGTCGTGACTGGAGGTGGTCTCCTGCACGGGACCAATCAGAAGCTTCACCCGGTTGCCTGGGACAATGCCTTGTCGACCGTGTAAGGAGCACAGCCACCATCCTTCCAGTCCCCCTGTGTTCTGCTCTATGACGGTCAGGATGTCTCCCTTGCGAAAGGCCAGTTCCTCGGCACACTCTGGGACATTGTCATATAAGGCCCTTGCCATAAGATTCTAGGAAAGAAGGAAGAGAAGGAAACCGTGTTAGAATATTGGGTTGATCCCTTTAGCACCTAAGGCCCGTGCTCTTATGGAAAGGCACACTTCCTGGAAAGAGGGAAGCATAAATCTAAACAATAGACGGTAAGGAGAGAAACAGATGGTGCAGACGAAAGACAGATACATACACACTGCGTCTGCCACCAGTGACATCAGACTGCCTCCTTGGAAAAGCTCAAAACACCAGAAGAGTTCTTTCCTCTAGCAGGAGATGCCGTGCCAAGGAATTATGAGTAGCACTGATACAGAGTTAGAGCATGGTTCACTATAAAAAATGTTTTTCTTCCTTTTTGAAAGTGAGCTTAAGGAAAAAAAAATCCCAAGATATTCAGATGTACAACAATGAACATTTCTCAATATTATTCTATACTGGAGGTGAAAAGAGTAAAAGAAATATCCCAAATAACACAGTACAAATAGCATTTACATTTGGAGTTGAAAAATCAACAGAAGTCCACATATATATGCCTTGGCAGGGCTTAGAAATTTTTGTTCTCAGATGACAGGAGCCTCGGATCCAGAGAGAATCTACAAGCAAGGCATATAGACATGCCATCAAGCATGGAGCATAGGCTGGCAGTCATCTACATCTCCAGCTTTGACAACGAATTTATTAACACGTAGGAGGATGCCAACTCTTCTCTTTCGGTCTTTTATGCATACCTTTCCTGAGGGCCCCTCCTCGCCCTCCCCTTTCGTCACCTACTTCTTGAATCTCGCCATTCACATTGGAAAAGCTGTGCCTTCCCCTTTCATGGGTCCAACACACTCTCCGTCTTTGTATGAAGGCCTGTCTGGCACATTCAGTACTAAGCAGACAGCCAAAGTAGGCATTCAGCAGAGAGTGGACAGGCGGTACGTGCTCACATTCTTGGAGGCCTTTCAAAGGCTGGGAAGATTTCATTTCTTGGCCTTAGTAAAGTTTCCCAGCACGCGGGCAGCCATTCCTGCATGCCTGCCCCCTTCCCAGAGCACAGAGAAGTCGGGGACGTTGTTGATTCAGCACAAGCCCTTGGAACACTAAAAGTGATCTCTAGTGCTTTGTGAAGATGTTTGGATGCACTTAATGTCATTGAGGTGGAGCTCATTTATGGAAGAAGGGATTGCGGATTGGATGGGGCAGGTTCGTGACTTTATTTCATACCATGACATATTCGTGGGATTTTCGGCTGAGGTTGTCTGGACTTTTGCCCTCTGTTTTCTTCTCTAGCGATGTGGACTTGATCATTCAGCCTCGAGCTTTTCATTTCTCGGAGGCTGACTTGCGCCCCTCGCACCCCCCGTGCCAGCCCCATTGCCACGGGTTGTGCGCATTTTCCACTCTGCAGGGCTGTGCAATGGAAGGGATCTGCCTTCTACTCAGTAGTTGGGAAGGTCCAGTTCTGCTGCTGTGAGCCAGGTTCCTCTTAGCCAGGGCAATGAAAGGAGATAAAGCCATAGAGGACAGTCCTCAGGAAGCTTTGTGATACTCTTCAAGAATAAGGTTGAAGTCCTTTTTCTTGATAGTTATGAGATCCAGGAAGTGTGGGACACAGAGAGGTGAGTGGCCAGGGAAGCTAAAGGGAAACTGAGGACTGTGTGTTTCAGGGGAAGGATTCACTGGGTAGTTAATATTCCAGGAGGCGCTGGGTTTCATCTAACAATTAAAAGTTCACATACATAAAGATAAAATCAGGCAGCAGTTTATCCTGTTCATGGAACCATTTAAGGATGGTGTCATAATCCTAAAATTGCCTCTGTTTCTCTTCTCCCATCTTTTGGGTGTTCTGTATTTCACAAGAGAAATCATAGAGTTACAGAGGACAAGATTCTGGTCCTTTTACTAAAATGACCTCCAGGAAATGATTCCACCAGAGTTGTACTGAGATTATTAAGTGGGGAGAGAGCTGACCACTCTGGCCTCTGTCTGTCCCTTTATTCTGGGCCCATTCAGCAATCGGGAAGCCCCAACATGAAATCAGAAGTAACAGAGTCGGGCCAGTTGTATGAGAGCTGGGGGTTGGTAGCTGTGCAATTATATTGGCTACAAAGAAGGGAAAGAAGAGAAACAGAAAACAGTAGAAAGGCAAAGGGCTACAGATCTCATCAGCATAAATCAGCTCAAAGCATTTGGAATTGGGCCACTTCCAACTCCAAGAGCACCATGAGGTACTGAAGTGGATCACCGGAGCATGACTGATCAGAGGCAGATAGAAATCCCCGTGCGAGAGTCGTCCTGGGCGTTCTTTGTCTCCTGTCCCAGTAACCTTCTTACCACCTGGTGAGCAGCCGGCTAATCTTTCTACAACGGCCCGTGAGCTGCTTTTCGGGGAAAACTCTCAGAGCCCCACAGTCTGGGCTGATGTAGGCACCGCAGGTGAGTCCTCCGGACGGGTTGTCAGGACTTCCCGGCGGTCCTCCGCAGTGCCCACAGAGATTAGGTTTCTGGCACCGCTTGACACTGCTGTTAGTAGCCAGGACCCTGGCACTAGTCTCACACCTGTTCACACACTGATACATATTCTCAGCCTTGGCTGAACAGGAGTATGAGTTCTTTAATATCTGTGCAAGCTACAGAGAGCCAATGTCTACATCAAACCACTCTCCTCAACTGAAGCTTACAGCTCCAGAGACCTTTAGAGATCACCTGGACACAATGCCCTTGAGTCACAGATGATGAAATGGGTCTGGGGAGGCCTATCATTTGCCCACGGCCACACTGTTGGCAGCGATGGGAAAAGAATTGCGCTCTTTCAGTTTAATCCTCTTTCCAGAACTTTAAGCCGCCTTAGCTCAGCCACACAGCGTCCTTGTTACTGGGCTCAGTTCCAATATATGATAAAGTACTGAAGAGGACCGGTTCTTCTTTTCATGTCTATGGAATACATTGGGTATTTGGGGTCTTTGGTTCTAGCTGTGTTATTTGTCAGGCAACAGCTCCCCTTTGGGCCTTAGTTTCCTGGTCCTTGGTAAGCTATGGTGATGTTTTAATTAATTTGCTAGATGGCCCTTGGGCTTCAGGCTCCCTCCCCGCCTTGCCTCCTCTCCATTCGCAGTCCAGGCTTGGTCCTATTCTAATGATGCTATTATGTATGTTTTATACCTATCTGATATTTATCTCACTCACGATTACATTTCAGAAGAACTGTTATCTCAAAGCAGTATATTTCTGAATTATGAATGAGTTCTTGTCACTGCAACCTCTTTGTTGAGTATCTGCCTACAAACAGCAATAGGGAAACCATTGGTTGCATTCAAGGGAACTTCTAAGACAACATATTAATAATGATACTACTTGATAAATTATGGATAAATCTCATCAGATTCCAACACAGATAATACATCAGCAAGCAGGGAAAGGCACGGGGCAGGAGCTGGGCTTTCGAAAAGATTTGGTGTTGGCGCAAGGTTTCAGTAAGACCTTAACAGCCAAATGAATTTCAGCTGGACCATAAACCATCTCATTCAAAAGTGCACATCACTCGTAAGTAGGAAAATCAAGAATGAATTCTTCTGGCAAGGAGGTGAAGGGACCCTCTCCTTCAGTGCAAAGGTGTGATTCTTTGAGGCCATAAAGTCAGAAACTGATGATCTGCTATCTTAGAAAAACTCCAGAGAAGCAGTTTCGTCTACTCAAGATCTACCCTTTCTCCTGCCTGCCCCACCACCTTGGATATTTATCTCCAGGGTAGGGAAGGTCAACACAGAAACAAATCAAGGAGAGATAAGAGAACTATGTAATTCTATATTCAGTTGGATGGTTAGTCTCCAGCAGCTGGCAGTTAGCAGTGCAGCTAGAGCTTGGCAAAATGCCAAAACAGTTAGGGCGCAGAACTTGAAAGCCAGAAGGAACTTTAAACAATTACCGTCCAACCCTTTTACTTTACAAAAGAAAAAAATGAGCCTCAAGAAGTTAATGATTTGCCAAGTCACCTGGCAAGAAAGCCTTAGAGCTGAGACAGGAATTCAGGCCTTTTGTCTTGAGGTCCAGAATTAGGACAGAATTTAGTCAAGTGAAATGCAGGTACAACACAAGCTGTGGCACTAATCAGGATTGGAAACCAGCATTTGGGATCATGAGTCCTATCTGAGGGAACCCTGATTGCAGCAGCCTCTAGCCTTGATCCCCACCCCAAGCTTCCTTGAAACCGTCTTCTTCTGACCTCCTTTTTAGTACTTCTCCCTCTTCTCTTGACCACTCTCATCCTTATTCTCCATCAGAGACTAAATCTTTTTCCCATCCGTAAAGTGACCATGTTCCAAAGAGATTTGTCCTTTGCACTTTCCTCTTCTCAACTATGTGCTTACTCTCTACAGGAAATCTCATCTATGGGATGGCATCTGAACACACAAATATTTCCTAAAGCCATAGTTTTTGCTGGATATTTCTTCTGCACTCCAGTCCCTTATATCCAGTCTAATGGGCATTTTCCTCTCTAAAAGCAAGTGCAAATACCTTTTTCTCCTGCTTTGCTTTGCTTGGTTAACAGCACGCACACAGCTGTCCAGAAGGAGCCGCAGAGGTTTGTTATGTCTCTTCATGAGCTGCCATCCATCAGTGGGGCCCTGCTTTCCACCTCACTGCCACCCTTCATTCAGGTTCTTAGCAACTTTTTTTTTTTTTTTTTCTATAGCACAGAGATTGCTTCCCAATTGGCTTTCCTGCATTAAACTTCTTCCTCCCTCAAAACCCATCTTCCATTTAACCAGACTGGGTATCTATCCAAAGGCTGTTTCCCTTCCCAGTTCTCGATCATACTGTTTCTTTACAGTACAACTTGGATTGCCCTGTTCAAGACTGTGAACTCCTTAAGTTCAGAGATGCAAATTCCTTTTGCATTTCCAGAACTTTACCCCCGTATCCAAAACGAAATATAGACTCATTAAATGTTTGCTAAGTTAAAATGGATTCTGGACTCTGATTTCCTCATTGTCTGCGGGGAGGGTGAAATTGTTTTACTTAAAGAATTCAGCAAGACATTTGGTTAGAATTTTCAGATGGAAGTGGGGAAAATGAACGAACCAGAAAGAGAAATGTCATGTCCAAGTCACTCAAGCCTCACAGCCAGAGACTATGCGAGACAGACAGCAGGAAAGTGCCTGCCCCTCCCTATTAAAACAGGATAATGACGCAGATCGGGAGCCTGACCCCCCTGAAACTAGTGTTTGCAACTATGGAGCAAACAGGAAGGCCAAGAGGAACTGACCATCCCAGTGAGATTAAGCACAATGGTCTCTTTTAAGAGCTTTTCTCCCTTCAGTGTAGCAATCTGCTTTTGGCACTAGGTGACAGAGCACCATTCAGACACTTTGCCAGACCACTTGGGTTCTGCTGTTCCTGGTTCTCAAGCTATGCCTGAGGAGAAGGAAGAAAATACTGTACAGTTGACCAGAACGCGGGTACAGAGAGCTCTAGGTCACATGACGACTTCCACCACTCACCCCACCTCCAACTGCTCCCTGCCTTTTTTTCCTTCCCTCACTGCTATCAAAATGTCAAGAAAGCTTATTACTCCTGTGTCAGAGAAACAATCTGCTTTTCCATATATGGAGAGGTGTGACTTGTAGTTTCCATGACCACTCATGCGGTCCTTTTAAGAGAAATGAGACACTATGTCTGGTGTATCAGCCCACTAAGACCGATAGCATCATCAATAGCCCGGCTTCCTCTGATTATTTTTACTTCATTCTATATTTGTCATGCAGGAGATCCTGCCATGGCCTCAGGGTTGCCCCATTCTCAATGACATTATTTTCCTGTACCCAATCCCCCAAAATTTTAGCCTGGACTCTTGTGGGTTTGCGTGCCTGCACACACAAATGCATGCAGAAGACAGACCCTGAGAAACAGACACATTCAAGGAAATGGCCATTGTCAAGGAAGTCAATCCTAAGGCAGGCGGCTGAGGGATGAACATTGTCAAGGTCAGTCTCGGGGCACAACGGGGAAGAGAAAGGCTCACGTGCTTTTGTGCATACTGATGAAAACCAGCTTTGGTCTGAGGACTGCAAACCATTTTGGCTACATTTCTCCTCTCCTTCCCATCATTACCTTTGGGATAGAGGGGGATGTGGGCTTTCCTCAAAGAAGGAAACAGCCATAGTCAGAAAACATGGATATCTATAAGTATCAGGATTTTAATTCTCAGAATACTTGGTTTACACTTAGGTTCTTGCATCTGAAGATCTGGAATGTTGAATTTTTTGAGTTGGTTCCTCTTGAGATTATGAAGTCACAGACATGAAGCTTTCACATTCAGGAGACAGAAGATATGATAAGTTATGATATGATATAAGATATGCTATGATATGCTAATTTTTTTCCCAGTACTATTTGCTGAAAGTGTTCTGACACACTTTTCACTAGGTGAGCTGAACGAGCTCACAGAAAGGCAAGAGCAGGATCCCACTTTGTCCCACTAATCCCCGTCATCCTTCTGCCCACTGGTGAGGGGTGTTCAGCATTTCCCACCAAGGACTCCTCTGTCACCCAGACTGCATTTCAGGCAGTAATTTTTATTTTCTGTAAAGTACTTCTTTTAGACCCCTACGATGGTTACAAAGCTTACGTGAGTATCTTGGACCCTCTCTGAATCTTGACATCATTCGCTTTGTCCTGAGTTCTCAAGTTTTCTTAGAGTTTCCAGCTTTGTGAACTTTAGCTATAGATTTCTCTTTTGAGCATGTCTGAGTGGGAGAAGGTTTGAGAAATGTGACATTAGATACCTGCCTCCTGAAGGTACTCTTTGGCATGGCAAGAGATGCTGTTAATACTCCCTGGATGTGCTATGGGGCAGTGCCCTGTGTGTGGTTGTGGATCCAGGGCTTGGGAATCTTAACATCTCTTCCACACTGGCCAATCCAATCTGATGAAGGATCATTTGGAACCCAGCACTATTTTGGTGGCTGATATACCAAAGTGAAGTTACTTTTTGAGAGCTGATGAAAAGATCCAATGCTCATTGCAAATTTGGATATTTGGATCTCAGAAAGAAATCTCTATCTGACGAGATTTGGTAACATGATATGGACAACATAGCTGTGCATTTAAAAAGGGTTTCCTCAAAAGCTGGGTTTCTCTCCTTCCCCACACTTGAATGAATGCCATGTATTCTTGCTTGATTTAGGGTTCATGCTGGACAGACACATTCATATGCTAGGATTTGTTTACTATGTAACCAACAAAATCTTAGGGCAAAAAGTTAGTAGGCAGATTGCATATATGTGTGTGTATGTGCAATGTTATAGTCAACTTCTATTATTTCCTGGCCCACGGTGGAAGATGAATTTGACTGCTGAGTTCTATTTTTCACTCGTCTTTGGGTTTACCGAAGCAACTCCTGAGAGTCTTAAAGAAGGTGGAGGCCAGGCATGGTGGCTCACGCCTGTAATCCCAGCACTTTGGGAGGCCAAGGCAGGCAGATTGCCTGAGCTCAGGAGTTTGAGATCAGCCTGGGCAACATGATGAAACTCCGTCTCTGCTAAAATACAAAAAATTAGCCGGGCATGGCGACGTGCACCTGTAATCTCAGTTACTCGGGAGGCTGAGGCAGGAGAATTGCTTGAACCCAGGAGGCGGAGGTTGCAGTGAGCCGAGATCGCACCATTGCACTCCAGCCTGGGTGACCGAGTGACACTCCGTCTCAAAAAAAAAAAAAAAAAAAAGGTGGAAGAACACCTAGGTTTTTCATAGGTATTAGAACCAGAAGTCACCCATATCTTGAGCAGAGTTGATTAGTAAGAAGGAACCATTCTAACCCAGTCTCCTTATTTTACAGCCCAGAGGGTCTCTTATTAGATTAGCAGCAGAGCCAGAGCTAGCATCTTGCTCACCTCTTAATCTAGAATTTTTTCCCGCCAGACAAGGATGCCCTTCCTGAGAATCTTCTCCATCTTAGAAGTCAGCTCTGTTGCTATTAAGCCTTGGAATTTTGAAGCATTTGTCCTAGGTTGCCCAGTTTTGATAGATTTCAGTACAGTATCTTGGCAAGGGGTCAAAAATGCGGGGCAGGCACAAACTCTTTTCAGGGTTCCGTCCATAGATAAAACTGACAGGCACCATATAATGATGAAGGCCTGACACCCACCCACCCCCAAGATAGATTTTATTAACAATAAAACAACCATCTGGATTCCAGCCAGCATTACAGTATTGGCACTGGATCATATCTATCTGCCTGTCTAGACAAATCCCTCTAACTTCCAGGTACTAAGGGAAGAGAAATAAGAATTAAGTTTTAATGGAGTAGGAAACTGCAATCCATACTTCCAAAAATAATGTCATTTCTCAAAGTCAAAATGCACAAGTTATAACATCTGATAAGGTGTTTGAAAGAAGAGAAAGAGATTCCTATTTTCCATTCCCATCTATCTTATCTTCCTTCACCAAGCTATGCAGCCCAAGGTTATGCCTAAATCCACCAATACAGATGCATACACATCCTGGCAACTCTTGTCCATCTTCCAGCCAGAACCGAGCTAATGGAAATGGGATGCCACCCTCCCTGGAACTCTTTTAGATGTCACCTGACCTGGGTTTGGTGCCTGATTGGTATTATCTACTTCACTTGTGAGGTCCTCAGAGAGTTTTAGAAAATAGATTCATACACTTGGCTGAGAGGTGTGTACAGTCCATACACTGTCAACAATGCAGCCGCTAAGCTCTCTCCAGGAAGAATTTTCGAAGCTGCAGTTTCTCAGAAGACAGGGGAAAGGTGGCAGGAGCAAAGGGAACAAACAACCCTCATTGTGAAATTGTTCAGCGCCGAGGTGCAGAGACAAGCTCTTACACGCACATGTTTTACACCACTTTATGAGAATAAAATAGCTTTCTTAAAGACCCAGCTCTAAATGCATGTTCCATGATGAGGTACATACTGTAGAGAGAGATGCCAGAGAAATACTTTAAAGTTGCCTTAGAGATGGTTTGATGGGTTTTACATTTGACTTGAATGAAACTCTGCACTTCTTAGTATTTTGTGGTATTTGCTGAAACAAACCGGGGCTAGGCCTGTAAGAGGAAGTTGCTTTTTGGTTAGGACCTGTTACATTAAGCTCAACATCAGTAATGATAAAATTGTGGCAATCAGTTCTACAGGGGTATTTTTGTTCTTCTGTCACATAAAACCAGTAGGACAGTTATTTTTTAAGCAGAAGGAGTAGAAGAGATTAGACCACTGCTTCTCAACTAGGAGATTTTTGTCCCGTCTGGGTACAGGCAATGTTTAGTGGCATTTTTTAGTTGTCACCGTGTGTGTGTGTGCGTGTGCATGTGCATGCACACGTGTGTTACTGGCCTCTAGTGGGTAGAATGGCCAGGGATGTTGCTAAACATCCTATGGTGCACAGGACAGCCCCTACCACAAAGAATGACCTGGCCCTCAATGTCAATAGTGCCAAAGTTGAGAAACCCTGGATAGAGGGATGGACACCAGACTGAATTAGGAGGGTCTAGCTTCAGACTTCACGTTTTAAGACTAAGGGACCACCGAATCTCTGCTTTTTGTGTCTCTGTTTCCCTGTCTGCAAAATAAATATTAATAGACATGTTCTTCTTTATACAAATATGAGGAATCATGAAATTATATACTCCAAATGCTGTGATTTCTTCAGAAAAAAGGGTCTCTATGAAATCAAAGCACAGTTATTATTAGTGTGCCAAGATGAGCTCATGAAATTGTGTCTTAAGAACTGTATTCCTCTCCCTGGAAAAAAAAATTCCTCCAGGAAAAAAAAAACAAAAAAACAAAAAAACCAGAAATGATCTCATCATGATTACACCTGCCACACCAAAAAACAGACACACTTCAGAGAAACGAAATTCTTTCCCTTCAGCAATGAACTAAGCTGAGTCTGTAATTAAGATCTTAATAAGGGAGGCAGAAGGCTCAATTCAGGTGCCGCGGGCTATGAGGCAAGAGCGCCCATGCCAGGTTTAAAGCAAGAACAATTGGATGCAAATCCCCCGCACTGCTTGACACTCTCAGGTGTTCCAAACAAGTCCATATTTCAAAATGGGCATGCCTTTATTTCTAAAGATGCCTATTTCTGTAAAGAAAAGGAAAGAGAGCACCTTGTTATTTACAAGTCAATGTTTAAAAAAAAAAAAAAAAAAACCCCACAACATCTTAGATAGTTTCCTGCAAAAGGCTGCTGTAAGGGAGATGGGATAATGCCTTCGACAGTGGGTTAATCTCAGGAGCAGCTCTTGATGACAGTCTCTAGAGTGACCATGTGTTTCCGGACTCTTCCAGGCAGTCCCCAGGTTCAAATATCCTTTCCTTTGTCAGACCATATGTCCCATTTTTTTTGGTTTGTAAAACATGGATACATACTCACAAAAAACAAATATTTTTGAAACCAACAATAAAGGATGGGAATGCAAGTATTTTTCTTGATTATGGATCTGCCATGGTTGAATTTCCGATTTGGGAGAAAAAGAGCTAGGCACTGATAAGAATCTTAGATTCCATCAACGTATGTGTTCTCTAATTGACAAGGTGATCTCTGTAAGGAAATGAGATCTATTCCAGGGCCTCTGGGCCTCTGTAAGATTGCCTAGAAGTCCAGCTCCACAGTGACAGGGGTTATTAAGAGAAAGGAGGCTGTCTGGTTGCGTGCATTTCTGCTATTCCCTTCCTCGAGACCATTTAAAGGTGTGCTCGTCATGCTGGGCTCTGAGTGGAGAGGGTCAGGGAAGCAGTGATAACACTGGACTTCTTCCCCAGGGGAGCACGCAGGGGAAAGAGGGCTCGACATGTTGCTAGGCCCATGCTGCTGTGCTAGTGCGGCCGTACTGAGGGTCCACGAACCCATTTCCTGCCAAACTCTCGGTCATGCCACAGTGACTCGTAACAAGAACCAAAGAATAAAAGGAGAAAAAAAACCTCATCGACAGATGACTGATGTGTCCTGACACTAAAGACTCAGAAGTAGCTGGAGTGTCTAGAAGTTCACTTTACTGCCATTTTCTGTGTGCTGGCTTTGCCTGTTATGGTTATTTTGGGAGGCAGAGGGTGTTGGGGGCCAGACAAGCCCAGCTCATTCTTAAAGTGTCCTCTAGCTGAGTCCTCAGTTAGCCTCATCTCCTGTGGGAGTAAGGCATTCAATTAAGGAAAACAAATGGACTATTATGAATCATTGAGATTAAGGCTAACTCACAGTTACCAAGCGATAGCACAGGGTTTCTGCCTAACCAAAAAATACTAGGAAAAACATTAATGACACATCATGTTACCTAAATGCCTAATGCCTTAATAAGTAGACAGGAGATCTGGTTCAAATCTGAACTTTACTTGTGTTTTGGTTACTGCAACTTTCTATTGGGTTTCACAGATAATTAATCCATCCACTGCCCCCACATCAACAACCCACACACAGCAAAAAAAGGAATTAAAATTAATTTCAAAATAGCTATCAAATATTTTTGTTGCTTGAAATGGTTTTACTTTTACATATTCATGGTTGCTCAATCTTTGTTTCCGGTGGGCGTAATCAGAACATTTCACATGAGGGACGTTTTTGGCAGCATCATATAACTATTACCTTGACATGTGAGACATATCAGGGGAATTCTAATTTGCAAGATTGAGATTTGCCAACAGTCATGACGCTTACAAATCACTGGACCCAGGCTTTGACTGAGGATCATGAACTACCTATTTAGACATAATTTAAGCAACAGTAGTGGTTAGGGAGGGGATTAGGGAGAAAGATACTAGCTGTTTTTTTTTGTTTTGTTTTGTTTTTTTGAAGAATAACTGGGATTTGGTAGTCCATTGTGGGGCCCAGGCATATGTATTGGACACTGGCAACTGTAATATCTCCATGAGAGCTGCCTGCACTCCCTACCTCAACCATGCAAAACTGCTCTCAACACCACCACTATCCATATTTCTGGAGTGCCTGTTCTATCTTCCGCACATTCACCTAGATCTCATTGTTTAGTCCAACTGTCTTCTAAGAGAGTCACCCTTTCCAGTGAAGGGTAGAAAAGGTCACCAACAAGGTCACTTATCTTAAAATGCAGATTGTTCTGGAAAATAGGCCTTTGCAGGCTGTCATGTTCCCTAGCTGTGTGGAGTCCTCATTAGCCAGCAAGAATTACTGCAGAGAGATGGCTGGAATGTTCAAAGTAAATAAGATGGAGGGGGTGTTGTTGGCAAAGTATAAACAGGGTTTTTGTGTGTGTGTGTGTGTGTGTCCCCTTTTCATGCCCATACTCTTTGCAATCATCTATTACCTAGGAAACCGTCCGTTACTCTCTGGCATTTTAAGTTAGAAATATAGTATTTCTTCCCAATGGCCCTGTTTTATTTGTCTTGGTGAGAAGTCCTGGTAATTCAGCCTATATGTTCCTGCAGAGTATTGCCTTGGTCCTAGTGGTTGGCATTTCAAACCAATTTGTTTCGATTTCTTTCTGACCCTAAAATGATCTAAACATAGACAACCAAGACCTCTTACTTTACATTTATGTCATTCTAATTGACTGTGGTTGGATAACAGATTTTACTCTGAACTTCTCATGTACTCCCAACTTACATTCTTTGGATTTTACCTTCGGTTTTTCAAATTGATGCCTTTCTCTTTTCCTCACCGATATTTGTGTTATGGATAAACAATTCTAGTGAATGTTTCCTCTTAAACTTTTATCTATATAAAACTTCCATATTTATGTATCTGTATATCTTTGTGTGTATGTGTATATAACATCATATAATAGCTGCCATTTATTAAATGTCTACTATCTGCTGGAAAGGACAACTGTCATATATTATATCCTATAACTATCTGATAAGACAGGTATTATTCCCATTTTATAAATGAGGAAAAGGGGGTTTAAAGTAGCTTGCATAAAATTATACTGTTAGAAAGTAACAAAAGTGGGATTTGAAACAAAGTCCATTTTTTTTTTAACGATACCATATAGTGTTAAGATCCTCTTAAATGGCTATTCGTGTATACATTTTTTCTCCTGTGAGCAAAGGCTTATAATTTCAGGAATATTGAGTCCAATGAATAATAATGAAGGAACCAACGCAAAAGAATTTTAGCAAGTGGAGCCATATGCTATTAGGGTCCTATGCTTACAATACACATCCAGGCCCAGGGAATACTCAACAATACTCAACCATCTCAACCTAGCAACTGGGATTTTGACATAATTCTGTCACCAAGTCTTGAGTACACACCATCCTTTCAACATGTATTGAGCATCTACTATACAAAGAGAACTGGAGCCAGCTAGCATTGTCTGCTTACTATATGCCAAGAGCCATAATAAATACTTCATTCATATATTATCTCAGGTCTTGAAACAATAGTATGAGGCAGTTATTCTTATCGCTATTTTACAGATAATGCTGTAAAATGAGGCTTACAGAGCTTAACTTGCCTAAGGTCACAGAGCTACAAGCCATAAGGAACAGAAATGCCTTTCTCCAAAGCCCATGCGCTATCACGTCTCTAATACAAGAGCACAAAAGACCAAGTCTCAGCCCCCTCAAAACCTCACAGACCCTAGATCATGCTTTTTATTCAAGGACTTTTCAATCAATCTGCCTCTACATACAAATAAAGGGTGGGTCTCTCATATTCAGTGGGGTTTACTTAAAACTAAACAGGCTCAGTAGGCAACCTATCTGAGTTACATGTATCCTTTAGATAATGATTTGATTGAAAGAGGTTGATAAGTAAGGTAGTGCTAACAGAGTAGGGCAGAGGAAAAACATAACAGCCTATTTTAGGGATTATAGGACAGTCCAGGAGACAAAGGTTTCAGAGTTTGATTGTTTAAACAGAGTGGCTGGATGAGGAGACTTTACTAGCAGGACTGACAGGCCGCTCAAGTCATGCAAGCACAAAGAGACAGGCAGATGAATGCGGGCAGCGGACCAGGATTTCCCATAGCAGAATCTAAGGAGAAGGAAAAATGAGGGCTACAGGATGTGCATTAAAGATGTCGCATCCATGTGTCGGAGGCGAGGGGGCAGCAGTAGACAGGTGGGGGTGAGGGGCCTGGGGAGTAGGGGGTTGGAAGTAAGACCTACCGAAGTCAGTATTAAAGAAGCATAAGGAAAGCCTGAAAAGAAGAAGAAGCAGAAAAAAAGAAGAAGAAGAAGAAGAAGAAGAAGAAGAAGAAGAAGAAGAAGAAGAAGAAGAAGAAGAAGAAGAAGAAGAAGAAGAAGAAGGAAGAAGAAGAAGAAGAAGAAGAAGAAGAAGAAGAAGAAGAAGAAGAAGAAGAAGAAGAAGAAGAAGAAGAAGAACCGGTGAGGTTATAAAAGCACGAAAGAGGGAGGAAATTTGCAAAAAGACCGGACGCGGTGGCTCATACCTGTAATCCCAGCACTTTGGGAGGCTGAGGTAGGTGGATCACCTGAGGTCAAGAGTTTGAGACCAGCCTGGCCAACACAGTGAAACCCGTCTCTACTGAAAATACAAAAATTATCCGGGCATGGTGGCGGGCACTTGTAAACCCAGCTACTCAGGAGGCCGAGGCAGAGGAATCACTTGAACCCAGGAGGCAGAGGTTGCAGTGAGCTGAGATGGTGCCACTGCACTCCAGCCTGGGCAACAGAGTGAAACTCAACATCAAAAAAAGAAAAAAAGAAAAGTGGAGAGGAAGGTGTTTTTTTCAGAAGACTGGAGTGAAGGGAGAGACAGGGAGTCACTGAATTCTGAGAACAGGACTGACGTGTATTCCAGCAAGGAAAGGATGCTAAAGGAATCCTTGGTATGTTACGCACTGTGCAACTTGCTAAATTTGGTATTATCAGGCACCTTCAGTTCTCTAAAGGCTTTTATCTCTGTGTAGTTAAGCCATTTAGCCCTGCAAATGGGTTTGCTAAATAAATACATAAATACATAAATAACCAAGTTGATATTTTTCAAAGCATGTTTTAGTGCTTTTAAATCCATAGATCTCATACAAGGTTTAAAAAGGAAAAGGGCAGGAGTCCTACATTTGGATTGGTTGCAAAAATCATACAGAGAAAAATAAAGCATTTTAAACCAAAATATCAAAGCAAGGAAATAATTGGGAATTTTATAGGTTATACATGACCATATTGACTAAATCAAAGACCCTCTGTCATTATTTTCCTCAGTCTTGCTTGAGAAAATACGAATACTTTCAAAGTCCCTTCCAAAGCACACGGTTTCTCAGCACACAGGTTCTCCTTTCCCTGATCTCCATTCAACCAGAACACAGGGCTCTCTGACTTTCAGAATGCAGCTTTCTTAATGGCATTGTAAGTTCCGTCTGTAATTTTTCTTCAGTCAAAACGTTAAAGAATGAATTTGTTGCATGGCAGACGAGATAAATAATTTAGAATTTTAATGTAGGCACGTAAGGGCTCAGAAATTTGGCAAAGCCACAAAAGCATCTCTGCTCAGCCATTAGCGGCCAGGCCAAGTGGCTGCTGAGCCCCCGCCAGGGCTGGGCCTGAGGTGGGCGGGGCCTCGGGCCTGGCAGGCACAAACGGGGCGGGTTCTCGGGGCTTCTGCTCAAACATAGCTGCTCAGAGACCTTTCCATCACCCTCCCGGCAAACAGCACAACCATCCACCTCCAGACCTTAAGGAGCGAGCCTTCACTGGGTAAGCAAACCAAGGCCGTCGGGGCAATCCCCTAATCCGCCAGTCCCCGCCCAATTAAGAACATGCTCTGTATATGAAGGGGATTTTGTAGAAAACTCTTAATAAATGAAGCCCCCATAATTTACTATCACATAACCACAGACTGAATCCCTTCCAAGAGAAATGGAAAATTAAGTACATATGACAGTGACTGCAACCTTCCTGTGGACAAATAAAAAACATATAGGGAAATAAAGACAGACTAGATATGTACTAACCAGAAATGTCTGTCCGGAGTAATAGCTTACGTTCCACAGTTCTCAGGATTGTTGCAAGTATGTTGCTGCCTGGCCTGAAGCTGTGTATGTTAAGTGCAAAATAAGTGAAGGTTTGTTGTTCCGTAGTTGTGATCCCTGGGGCAACCAAACCAGATAATCAGGTTAACAACGACAAAAAATCTTATAGGGCCTGTTTCATAAGTCTTTCAGTGAACATTTTAAGATCTGTGCTAAATTTACAGTGCATAGAGCAATGTAGTATTTTAAAGATAATTCTTGTCTCCAGGATTTTACAATCTAATAATTATCTGGTTTTACTACCTAAGTGGCTCAAGTTAAACAAATAACTGCCAAGAGTGCATTTCATTTTACTTTGTGGAGTTACTGTCTTAAAAGGAAATTATCCTGCAGGAATACTTGGGATGAAATAGTCTTAAACTTTCTGGGAAAAGAAAACACTAGCCATATTTTAGAGAGGTCACCGACGGTTCTTTCTCTTAATAGTGGTTCAAGTCGTGAGTTCTGGAGCCAGATCGCCTTAGTTCTAATCCCAGCTCACCACTTTCTAGCTGTGTGGCATTAGATAAATTACTTAACCTCTCTGTGTCATTTGAAATTGAGTATAAAAATAATACCCACCTTATAGAGCTATTGGGAGAGTTGAATATGACAATCTTGTATTGTCACAGTAAGTCTCAATTAATGTTACTTCATTGCCTTTGTGTCTCTCCTCTACTTACAATAACAAAATCTTTCCCTGAAGTAAAGTTGTTCATTATTAAAGAGAGAGAAAGAAAACTTTATAAAAAAGTAAAAGTGGATTTC
Organism: Rhinopithecus roxellana; assembly: GCF_007565055.1. Lineage (NCBI taxonomy): Eukaryota > Metazoa > Chordata > Mammalia > Primates > Cercopithecidae > Rhinopithecus > Rhinopithecus roxellana. The sequence goes on along the minus strand of NC_044552.1, from coordinate 8,622,599 downwards.
TTCAGTTGTTGGTTGATTTAGTAGTCATCATAGGGCATAAGTCATTTGTCCGGTCAGAGAAGTTAACTTCTTTGCTGGTGAAGTTGCCCACAGGCTAATAAAAATCGTGTATTGACATCATTTGGCAAAGTGTTCAACACCAGTAAGGCCCAGTGGAGAAGCAGGTCTCTCCATGAATGCCAATTGCAGTTTACATTGTCAGTCACTTTATCGGTTGCCTTTAGATTTTCTTTCCATAAAGAGAAAAGCTAAACACGATGAGATCATTGAATAAAAGTGACTTGAGACGTCGTCACTTTCGTCACTTTCTAGATTACGGCACTCAATGTTAATTTCAGCCATTTATACTTTCCAATAATAGACACATGAACATACTTTCTCTTTTATTCTGCAAGCTAGTTCTTATTCAACAACAAGGAAAGGAGGAGGAAAAAAGTCACTCCAGGCTGAGTAGTATCTGGTCCTATCATTGTTCTAAATAAGGAAATATGGGGTGACCCACTTTAAGAAAGATAGCTTTCCTGCCAGGTAGAGGGATTTGTTTCTGGTTGCATCCTAAAGTCAAATATTAATAGTCTTCAGGATAACCCTTTCCTCTGATCTTCCCTACTGAAGAAGATAATAGAAAACTGATAAAACAGAAATAGCTGATACCTGTGTCTTCAGACAGTGGTAACATAGGCATTACAATAAAGACTTTCGACATTTAGATTAAAGCTTTTGAATAAGATTCACAGTTTTTGAACAAAAGCTTTATTATTAAGGCTAGTCAGTGGCTATCAGCTAGACCAAGTATTTACAACCTTACATCAAAAAAGGATGGACCAGAAAAATTTAGAAAAAAAGCGAAGTAGCTTCCAGCTAGTATACAGTTAATATAAATTGTCAATTCGAAAGCCTAGCACCCTTGCCCAAATCCACCTTAATAATAACACTTTTGTTTAAAATAGCATAAAATAAAATAGTAGCACTAGCACTCATGTCTATTCATCATTCAAGAAAAATCCATGCTCAATTCATTGCAGTCTGCTTTCTTTGTGTCCCCTGGAAGCTGCTTGCCTCCTTAGATGGGAGTGACTTTAAAAAATAAAAGGAGGGGGGGAATATGTGGAGCAAGTCAAAAATCCTTTTGGCAAGAAAAATACACAAACAATGGTGTAGAATGCATTGGAAAATAACGCTGCTGAAGTACTGTGACTATGACACTCGGTAAGCTTTCAGGTACAGTGAACCAGCCTGAGCCTTCACACTCTCATCCCATTCAAACTCCAATAAAAATGTTTTCAAGAAATGGCTCATACTTATTTATTCCTACATCCAATATCACATAAGGATGTCAACATTTTCCATCCTCAGCTGTGTAATCTACGCTTTTAATTTCTCCCACCAAAAGTGCATATGGCATACTCTTTCCAAGACCAAATGATTAAAGGAAAGGCTGGAAAACTTTGCACTAAGAGCCAGTCTGAGAAAGACTATGCAGTCCTCATTCCTCCCTTATTACGGCTCCCCAGGGCAGTGGAAGCCAGGCCTGGGAAAGCCAGGGAGACTTGAGCCAATGCCTGCCGCGATTCAAGTCAGACACCCTCTGATCTCCAGTGGCTGCTGTGAAGCGGCCCCAAGTCTTAACTTCTCACCGAGGTATTTCCCCGGCAACTTTCAGAGCAATTGGACTCGGGTGTACTGTGAACCCCTGGAATGAGTCTCAAAGACCGGGTCTTTGCTTGCCTGCTTACATGCCAACCTCAGTGACCGAGACCCATCTTAGAACTCTCCGGGAGACACAAGGGACTGTCACAGTAGGGAACACGCATACACACGCACACACCCGCAGGCACAGCCTTCAGCTTGCAAGGAAACCTGTAAAAGGCACTCTCTTACCTTATACTTCATTTCGGCGGCGTTGAGTTGAGCCGTTTTCCTACACTAGTTAGACAGCATTAAGCACTGCAGTGCCCGCCCCTCCATTGAGTGCAGCACTAGAAGAAATCAAGAAGGTCCCGGGTAGAGCCGCTTGTCAGTCGCAGCGCCTCCCCAAAGTCTCTGAGCTCACTGTTGTGACTGAGGCAGGCTGATCGCGGACCTCATTTGCATGCCGCCCCGCCATTGGCTAGTGGGACAAGGTAATGCTCAGGCCCTGCCCACCCTTAATTCTGAAAAACTGACAAAGAACTTGTAATGTGATCTCTTCTTTTTGCTTTATCAGAGGGTGGAAAATAAAACAGAAAGTGGGGAGCCGTCTTGAACCTTACTCTGTCCCCCCGCCCCCGCCAAAGGAGACGACAGAAAGAAAGAGAAAGAACAGGAAAAGGAGATGCATTCTTTTTAAGATTAACCCAAATTTTAAAGAAACTGAATTCACAAAAGCAGTCTGACAGTCGCGCTTCCTGTGATCTAGCAACTCCTTCATAAACCCATTTCGTTCCAAAGCCATTCACCTCACAATCTCTACATGAAACGAACTCCGGGAACAAAAGGTTTTCTGTCTCCGGGCCCCTTTTTACTAACCACCCCTGCTGATACCTCTCTCTCTCTCTCTCTGTGTCCCTTTTTCTTTCCCCCTCCTCCTGCCTCCTTTTTGTGTGTGTGTGACTGTTTGCTTTTTTTGTTCTTTTCAACGTTCAAAGTACTTCGAGATGTCAGTCTACCAGGAGCTGGAAGACAATTCTCCCTTAGTGAAAAGGAACCCTCTAGCACACGCACTCAGCGTTTTCCTGGACAGCTTCTCACCAGGGCCTCAGAGTTGCAGGTCACACATATTGAGCGACCTTCAGTGGCTTTGCTGAGGATAAAGGTTAGATGTGACCTCTCAGATGGGGTTGACCAGTGCACGCCCTATACATCATCACCGTCCACTGAGTTCTGTGTTTTTTGACGGCTGGCATTTCTAGCTCCAGCTTTGAACGCTGCAGTGTTTTTCCTTCTGACCTCTGTCCTGAGGATGACCCATTAACCCACCAACACTTATTATCCAGGGAAACGAAAATGCCCACTGTTTGATGAGCCTGGTTTAAAAGACCAGTCAGCACAGAACATAATTTCTATAAAGGTTCCACTTTAGGATTTCTATAAAGAAAGAGAATCACCCAGAAAGCAGAAATGGTCACCTTCTGCAACTCTTCTCAAGGATAGAGCAGTGAGGTGAAAAATTCCTTTTTCCTGGGCAAGACTGAGACTTGGTGAATCCAGACAATAGCTGTCCCCGAGTGGGATGCACTCCAACCAGACTACATGACTTGGATGGAAAAATCAGCCCTTATTATTATTATTTTTTTTTCCTGACCAAGTTGGATCAGAATCTGATTCCCTTCGCCTCTAACACACAAATTCCCAATGGATGAAAACTCTACTTTTATGATCTAAGCAAAAGGAATGAGAGAGCAGCTGTCCTACAAAAGTGGTTTCCAGATGCAGGGTTGGCAGGTTCGTTTGCAGTTCAAAGTGGCACCGATTCCAGGGACGTGACCCCCCAGGCCATTCTAATGAGGTTGACAAACCTGTTCCAACCTGTCTTAGGCCTTGCTTTTCCTCATTCGTCCTTAGAGCAAAAATAAGCCTGAGCAAATGTACAAGGCCTTTCTGAACACATATTAAGCATGCAGCATATTGCATTGTAAAGATCTCCCTAAGAATCCTGCAGACTGACTGGAGAGTCGTTAGTTTGCAGGAAATCGTTTTTGGTGTCTGCCTGGATAAAGGAGGACAATAATTCGAAGCCCTTCCCATCTGTAAGATGAGTCTTGTGGCCTCCAAGAGATCTAGATAACATTCCTTTGGCTTCCTAAGTGGTCAAACTGAATCCTCTTTCTGTTTTGTTTGATGAGTATCATTGAGTAAACGAGTGCTGTCCTATTATATTTTAATGTTTTCAAACAGTTTCCAAAAGTCTGTGCTGGGGGTTTTTGTAATTTCATTCTCTAGCTAGAAGGCTTGGTTCCCAACAAGTGGCCCTCCTGCTTTCCTGTTTCTGTCCTGTGAGGTAATTAAGACACATGTCCGGAAGTTCATTTCAAGAAGGTTTGGGTCAGTATATAGTTAGTTGCATAAAGGAAAGCACAAGGGTGTTGGAATCAGGTAAACCTGTGGTGTGCTGGAACCTCAAAGCATTTAAAAAATTTTTTTTTTTTTTTGAGACAAAGTTTCATTCTTGTTGCCTAGGCTGGAGTGCAGTGGCGCAGTATTGGCTCACTACAACCTCCACGTCTCGGGTTCAAGCGATTCTCCTGCCTCAGTCTCCCAAGTAGCTGGGATTACATGTGTCTGCCACCACGCCTGGCTAATTTTTTGTACTTTTAGTAGAAACTGGGTTTCACCAGGTTGGCCAGGATAGTCTCAAACTCCTGACCTCAGGTGATCCACCCGCCTCAGACTCCCAAAGTGCTGGAATTCCAGACATGAGCCACTGTGCCTGGCCAGTTGAACTTCTTAATTTTGGTATCCTTCACTATGAAACAGAGAAAATAATAATACCTGCTAGCCTCATAATGAGGATTAAATAAGATAATGTGGATAGAATTTAGTAGTACTTGTTACATTGTAAGACTGTAAATGGTTGCTTATTCTTATTACTGCTAATAGTTATTATTTTAATATTAATATTGGATTTATGATATATTATTTTGTTAATATTTTATATGACATTAGTGTTCTATTGTAGATTATTATTTAATTATTGTATTAATTATAACTAGTATTACTGTTAGACTACTGTTGATAAGTGTGGTAGGCATTGAGGAAAAGTTGGAGGAACCCCTTCCTCTGTGTGCCATTCTTTCATACGGCAGCTTTCTCACTGAACTATTATCACTAGAGCACCTAGCATGTGCCAGGTACCTTTTTAGGAGGGGAGGATACAGCAGTAGCCCAGACAAAGTTCCCATCTTCATGGAGCTTACTGTCTAGTGAGAGTTGAGGAAAATAATTAAATGAATGTATAATATGATTTGCAGTGATACATGCTATGAAGAAAAATTAAGCAGGGAAAATGGCTAGAGGAAAACAGATCCGGGTGGGACAGGATGTGTATTATTTTAGATAAAGTGGTCAGGGAAGCTCCTCTGAGGAGATGATATTTAAGCAGAAATCTGAATAATTTGAGGGATCCAGCCACTCAGAGATCTGGGGGATGAGCATTCGGGACAGAAGTGACCCAGGGAAAGGGCCCGCAGTAGGCATGAGCTTAGTGTGTCTAAGAGCAGCAAGCTGTCTGGTGTGCTTAGCGTGGTGTACACAAGGCTGGATGGAGAGGATGAGCTCAGAGAGGTAGGTGGTCGGGAGCTTGGATTTTTTCCTGAGTGTGACATGAAGCCTCTGCGGTGTTTTGAGCAGGGAGTAATCTATTTCTCTCTGTTTTGTTAAACACTCAAGGACAGCAGGCTGTCTTAATGCAGCTTAAATAATGCAGATAGTTGTTACTGTATTCGTGTCATTTAGTAGGTTTCCCTCAAAACTCTTCAGGGAAACACAAATTGTCTCAGTGAATACAGAAACAATTCCCTTCCTCATTTATTACTATCTGATGCAAAAATGATATTTAAACTGGGCTATGTAATTGATTTAGGCAGCAGACCTAGTATTCCCATAGAGACCCTCCTAAAATTGGCTGGAACTCTGGGGCTCCGGCTCCATCTCCTGCACTTGCCAGCACTCTGGCGAGCATCCCTGCCTGTCATCCTTGCTGCCTGCTTGCTCCTCGACCAAGCACTCTTCCTTCCCAATGCTCGTGCAGGCAAGAGTCAGGGAAATGGCACCGGATGCCATTCTAATGATTTTCCAGCTGCGACTGGGCACTGGCATAAATACAGCAAAAAATCAAGAGGAAGCTAGAAGGAAGAAATATTTCTGTTGACAATGTGGAAGGAACCCACGTGACAGCTCTCTAAGAGTGAAGGGCAAAGAGTGAAGAGCATGTGAGGGCAGGAAGTGACTTTGGAAATCACCTAATCCAGTCACTCATAGAGAGGGCAGAGCTGTCGCTCAGAGAGGTTGAGTGCCTCACACAGGGCCCCACCAGCTTGAGTTATAACAGCAATCAGCGGTGAGGTCGGGCCCCTGAATCTCTTGGTCTGGTCTATTCTAATGATTTCTTTTTAGTGTCTTTGCCTAACTCCCTGCTGTCATCTATCTTCCACATTGATCACTACATGTTTAATTCCTAGAATACAGAGCCGATCACATTACTAGCATGTTTAAAAACCTCTAATGACACTTCAATGGCTTAGCAAGCAAAATCCGGACACTTTGGTGTGGACCACCATCTGAATCCACCCTTTCTTTCTCCCTCTACCCCCCACCCGCATCCCACACTCTAGCCATACTTGGGGGTGTGGGGTTGGGGGGAACTTACTGATTCCAAGACAGGCTTGCACCTTCCTGACTTGCACAGGCAGGCCCTTCTGCTGAGAATGACCCCCCTTCACTCTTTTGCTGTCACGTTTGGCCTCAACACTAACTCTTTTGTGTATCCTTGTCTACAACCCCCACCCTACCCACCTCGCCCTTTCAGAACTAATTCCTCCCTCCCTTCACTATGCCCCCATTGTACTGGAACACGGCTCTATTATAAGGGCTTTCCATGTTGTCTCATAATGATTTGTTGATGTCTGTTTCCCCAGCTCTGATATGTGCTCCTGGGGAACAGGGTGGTATCTTGTTCATCTCTGTGTCCCCTGTCCTGTTGTATACCTTACAGGTGCATAAATGCTTGCAGCATCAATGAGTAAAAAGATAAATGTAACTTCAAAGAACGTATGTTTATCATGAGGTTCTGTTTGTTGCTCAGGAAGGGAACAGGGAAGACATATTCCCCTGTGTGTTTGAGTTTCACTGTGAGTTTTCCATTTATTTAAAATGGTGTTAGGATGTACCTTTTCAGAGTCAACTCAAGGCGTGTTGCTAGTTCTGTGTCTATGAGCCAAGAATAGCTTTTACATTTTCAAGTGGTTGGGGAAAAAACCAAGATAAGACATGAAAATGATGTGAAATTCAAATTTCGATGTCTATAGATAAAGTTTTATTGGAACACAGCCATCCCTATTCATGTAGGGATGTCTTTTGAGCTGTAATGGCAGACTCTGAGCAGATGCCACAGAGATGGCAAAGCCCCCAAAGCCAAAGAAAAAGTATTATATGGTTGTCTCTAGAAGTTTGCCGACCCACAGTCTAGATTAGTGCAAGGTACATCTATGCCTGAGTTCAGAATAAAGTACAGATCTTTCCACATCTACAGGAGAACAATCTGGAAGCTGAGTGAGTGCTAGACCAGAGGAACAAGTCCAGTCCTAAAAAGGAACCATTCTAGGGCCATGTTTTATCATTTCTAGTTTGACATTAGTTTTTAAAAACAATCTATATATACCAAAGTTATTTCAAAAATAATTAGAGGCAGCAACTTTTCCAGTCTTTTGCAAGTCTCCAGAAACCTCCCCAAAGACCAGCCATTGAGAGTTTTCTCCTTCAATCCAACTGACCCTTGGTTTTCTCCTTCCATCTAACTGACCCTTGGTTCATTCAGCCTTCACTGAAACCCTCCCAGGTGCCAGGCCCTGTGCCAGATATTTACAAGCATGAGTCCATTTAATATTCATCTCACGTAACAGCCCTGTGAGGTAGGTTGTATTGTTCTTACTTTACACTTCACAAAACCAAGACTGGAGAAGTTCTGCAGCATGTGTCAACTTACAGGGTGATGGCACGTTTGGTTTATGAACCCAGGTTTTCTGGTTTCTGAGTCTGTGTGGCCCTGACCATGGAGCTATACTGCTGCCAAAGGCTTCCTCTCTTCGTATGAATGAATGAATTAATGCACTTCATTATCTGAGCACACATTTGTCTGCTCAATAAGGTCAAGTCTCCACCCTAGTGGGACTAAGCTCAACTAAGAAACAGGTATTGCTCTTGAGTTGTGAGGAGGGCTGATGCAGCAGTGTAAATACAAACACACACACCCCTTACTCACTTGCACATTCGAGCCTGTGTGTATGTAGTTCTTCTTTCATCACTCTGCCGCCCTTTGTGGCTCTGCTTACCTACATCCCATTCTGCCTCCCACTTGTACCCTATCTTCTTTATAAAAGCTTTCCTAGAAAAATCTCTCCATTGTTGCTCTCCTCCTTCTAATCTTCCTCTGTATCTCTGGACTCGCATCACCTGTGGCCTAAGTCAGTGCTTCCCAAATCCGATTTCCCTTAAGAAACAATAAGGAATGCTTAGGCCTCTCTTCTTTAAGTATGAGCCTCAGTAGGCTTAGTATGAGGCCATGGAATCTACCCATTTAAAGTGATCTTCATCCATACCGCACCCAGCGGTAGCTCACACTTGTAATCCGCGCACTTTGTGTGGCCAAGGCAGGAGGATTGCTTGAGCCCAGGAGTTTGAGACCAGCCTGGGCAATATAGCAAGACATCATCTCTACAAAAATAAAAATAAAAATTAACCAGCTGTGGTGGTGCATACCTATAGTCTCAGTTACTTAGGAGGCTGAGTGGGGAGGATCACTTGAGCCCAGGAGGTCGAGGCTGCAGTGTGACGTGTTTGTGCCACTGCACTGCAGCCTGGGAGACAGAGTGAGACCCTGTCTCTAAAAAAATTAAAAAAAAAAAATCTGCATATGATCTCCAGTCAGTTTTATGTGTATGACACACCATTCAGTGCTTGGTATTACCTTACATGGTTTCCTTTGAGAGAGTTGCTTCTCCACAACGAGATTCTGACCAATTTATAGAAGAGGGTTCTGTCTTTTCTTTTGTTGTATCCTCTTTTGCACCTATGTAGGTGACTGCATCCCATCTTTTGTCCTCTCAAGCCCTGTGTCTTTTCTGTGCACACTGCCTTCACTGAATTCAACAGGGGGAAAAAATAAGCCACTTCTCAGAAGGCAAGGGAAAGAGCTCTTCTCATTTCAAGGCAATAAACCTCTTTTATCTACTGGACTGGTCAAGCTCTTGGAATGAATGAAAGTCTATTATTAGAGAAAAGCCTAAGAACAGTCTTAACGCTTGATTCCTTACGTGCTATGAAATGGGGCTTTCATTCACTTTCTCTCCACTAATATTTTGGCACAAGAGACCTCATGAAGGCTACCCAACCTTACCCTCAGCTACCTCTTTAGCAACAGTGTCCTAGGAATACATTCTAGTTTCTGAAAGACTTGTTAAGGTAATATTAAAAAAAAAATAATAGGCCAGGCACGGCAGCTCACACCTGTAATCCCAGCACTTTGGGACACCAAGGTGGGCAGATCACAAGGTAAGGAGATTGAGACCATCCTGGCCAACATGGTGAAACCCCATCTCCACTAAAAATACAAAAATTAGCTGGGCATGGTGGTGCACACCTGTAGTCCCAGCTATTCAGAAAGATAAGACAGGAGATTCGCTTGAACCCAGGAGGTGGAGGTTGCAGTGAGCCAAGATTGCGCCACTGCACTCCAGCCTGGGCGACAGAGTGAGACCCCGTCTCATAAAAAAAAAAAAAGAAACTTGTTTCTGCAGATGGAGGGTAGTGTTTTCTGAAAAGGCTCCTTGACTCATGATCCCTGAATTTCTTCTCATTTGGTTCCCTCCTAACTCATTTCGCTCTCAAGGACAGGCTGCCTGGGGATGGTGGGGCGCTAGGCAGCAGAGAATGGAAGCAGTTTCCCTAGATCTTCTAGGTTACAGCAACGTGGTGGATCTCCACGCTGTGAAGACTTGACAAGGGCCTGGTGCCTCTTACCACTCAGCTGAGCTTGAGCAGGCTATCGCTGTACAGCGCCTTACAACCACCACTCCTACTGAGCCCTCTTCCTGCTGCTCTCCGCCTTCTATCTCTTTGAGGTGGCTTTTAATTCTCCCAAGAATGAAATACTAAAATGGGATGTCTTAGGCCCCTCTTAGCTCTTGACAAACCGTGAAATAGTACATGTAAAACCGTGTCACTACCGTGCTACTAAAAACCCAGCCAGACCACCTAAAGTGGAGTGATTATGGGTAATATCTTGACTTGATGTTTAAAACACTGTGCGATTGTGAAGTTTTGATGTTTAGTGTTATTCTAACTGTGGAATACTTAATTACTACCTTTTTTCTTCAAAGAATTGAAAAACGTTGACAGATTAAATTAGGTGTTAAATAAATGCACTCGACTCTAGTGAAATGTGACAAGCAATTGTGAAGCTCTATTTTAGCGTTTTCTTTATATGAAGGACTTGGGGAAATTAACTTAAAGGTGAAGTGATAAGAAAAATTAGAAACGCATAAAGATTTAGGCTTATTTATCTCCATAAATGTGCAAGGTTCACATTTCTACTATTTATGTGCCCCCAGCTAGGTAAAGGCATAGAATTCAGTGGAAAAAAAGGAGTTTAATAGTGAAATGGTGCAGACTGCCTGGCAAAGCGTCTCTCTTGTTTTCTCTAGCTGTGAGATGTTCTGTTATTACATGCTTTAGTTTGTCCAAATAAACAACTTATTATATGAAACTGTCATGGAAATCTTTTCTGCTGATAGAAACTTCACACTGTGGATTTTTACAAAGGTTGAGGTGATCTGTCAACATCAAATAAACAGGAATTCCATGGCTGAAATGAGAGTGGCTGTCTCCTCTTTCCGGAAGCACTGCCTAACACAATCATCTTGGTACAAAATACCTATTAAATGACGGGGAGCAAAGGCATCAGGTCTTCCTCTTGCTAACCCTTTGTGCTTCCTCTGTATGTTCCTACATTTGAAAAGTCTTTCTGACTTCTCTGGCATACATATTACCACTTTCTATGTGATGTCATGTGGTATAAGACATGATCTTTCCTTCTTGCCATGGCATGACATCATGTGATATGATGGGACTTTGTAGCCCTCTTCCACTCTCCACGTCTTGCTATTGTCTAGTTGGACTAAGCAGAAAAGGCTTATGGATTATGTGCCTAAGCTTCCTAGATGGGTTGGATGTTCTGTTTTCAGTCTACCTCCGAGCTTTGCCATTCTCCAGTGCACACTGGCCTCTGGAAGTCATCTTCCACACCAGGCATCTAGCATAGCTCCAGGGGCGGAGGTAGGGAAGGCACAGAATGGGGGAGAAGGGAGTATTTTAAACACCAAATGACCACCAGTAATGCCCAGGGTACATCATTTCTTCAGGGACTGGAGATGCATTTTCTCCCCTTCGTGCCCTAAAAGAGCCCAGCTGACCCAGCCCTCCAAGATTTCCCTCCCGTGCCCCGCTTCTCTCATTGGCTGAGGCCGGACAATCTCCAGCAGGCCCAGGGCCAAGGGCCTCTGGCCTGTCTGGCCAGCCCAAGCAGCCGCCAGCTGGCGCTCATGAGCACATAAAAGGAATCCGGATAATACAAGGTCTGGTGGAGAGGCGGGTGAGAGGAATGTGGTGGGGAACACAGCACACCCTGCACAGTTCAAGCCAAGCTTTTGAAGAGTTTGACTCGTTTTAGAAAACAAAGTGCTCCAGCTATCAGCAGTCTTTTATTTTGTCTGCTAGAGGAATGCCTTGCCAGAGTGGGCCGAGGACTGGGTGGTGGTAAAGACACCAGTGTCCACCCTTGACTTGCCAAACGGAATATGAACGGAGCATTCCTTTCTGCCCACTAAGCCCGGAAATAAAGAGCAGCTCTCTTCTTTATACAAAAAGCCGAAGGGGGGCCCGGCAAGGAGCATGCACAAGGCTTGAAGTCTTGCTCACTGGTACCCCTGAGCTTTACAGGCACTAAGTGTAAGTTCTCTTAACTTGCTAAGGCCTGGCACCCTGTGATTTCAGACTTGAGGATGTAGATGAGGGAGTGTTGCAAGGGTGTTTTTGAAGCCAGGGCATGCAGTTCTCCTGATTCATGCTCTAACCCGCTTTTGGAGCTTCTGGTCTTAGGAGGGGTGGAGAGTAGTGACAAGAAGCAATGCTGTACCCTCCTGGGCCCAGCTGACAGAGGCCATGTCTTCCCCCCAGTTTTCATTTTGCCATCTTAAAATTACTCTGCGTTTTCAAAAGTCATCACCTGTGCAGTTCTGGTCACTAGGCAAAAAAAAAAAAAAAGAAAAAAAAAGAAAAAAAAAGTCCTTCCTTTTTATCCAGAGAGCTCTGTGCAATTTTTTCTCTCCTCTCAAGCCCACTCTGGGACTCAGCTCCCCAACCATCCCCTCTCTCATGTGCCCCCTAATCTGTCCCACCTTTCTCTCTGCAAGTAAGTTCAGGTCTTCCTTACCCTGAAAACAGATTCACAGTTCCTTGTTCAAAAAGCTGGAGGCCAGATGAGCTTGTGGAATTCAGAATATTTCAGATTTTAGAAAGAGATTTAGAGCATATACCACATATTATAAGACACTCCCAGTGAAATCCATGGCTGCATCCCATAAGCAAAAGCATGCATGTTTCAGCAATCGAATCTACAAAGAGTCATGCCAAGTGGGTAAAAGAATACACATCACCTCGGGCCAACTCCAGTCAGGCTGTGCTGCTGAGTGAGCTATCAAAATACTCCAGATTTTTACATTTTGTTATTGTGGATGAGTGAATATGAGCCACAAACAACGTTCTCTGGGTCTTCAGGATCTTCCCTTTGCCACCTCTCCTTCCCCAACACTGACCAAGTGCCCTCTATCTTTCACTTGCCATGACCAGAGAGTGGGTGGTCCAGCATCCTGGTCTCCTGCTCAGTCCTCCAGGCATCTGCTTCTGACCCCTGTTCCACCAATAACCATCAAAGCCATTGATGCACAGAATAGGAGTAGTGTTGAAATTACTAGAAAAAACAAATGAAAAAGACTTGCAAAATGCCAGCCTTGATGATGATGATGATGAGCATTATGATAATTGAATTCAGCTGATAAAAAATCACTCCTCTCTAATGGCTGTCAGAGCTTCTAAGCACTAGTTTGCAATTTCTGCACCTACCTGTTGGTGAGCCTGTCCAGTGTGTGGCCTGGTGCAGGTCTGCAGATCACATTTGAGGAGTCCTGCTTCAGGGGAACCCCCAGCCTCCATTGTCTAAGCTGGGGACTGTTATCTGCCTATCAGGAGTTGATCTCCCCTCAACTCCTGAAACTCCCTGTTATTTCCCCTGTTATGAAATCAGCTCCTTTGGTTTCCACAGCAGTGGGCTCTTCTGATTCTTCTACTTCCCTTGCCAGTATGTTTCAGTCTTCTTTTCAGGAGTCTTTCTTCAAGGTTCCATTCTCAGCTCCTTTTCCTTGTGTATTTTCTCCCTCATCTATGTCATGCTCTCCAATGACTTCTACTCTGATGACAATCACATCTCCTAATCTGTGTTCTGAGTTCCAAACCCTCATTTTCTACTGCACCCAAATATTTCAGAGGCATCTCATAAGCTCCTTATAGTCAAATATTGGGATGATTAATTTTATATATTAACCTGGATAGGCCATGTGTGCTACCCAGATATTTGATCAAACACTAGTCTGGATGTTAAATGTTGCTATAAAGGTATTTTATAGATTAGATAACATTGAAATCAGTAGACTTTGCATAAAGTAGATACCCTTCACCATGTGGGTGGGCCTCATGTAATCAGATGAAGGCCTTCAGGGAAAAGAGACTGAGGTCCCCTGAGGAAGAGGGAATTCTGTTCCAGCAGCCTTCAGACTCAAGCTGCAACATCAGCTCTTCCCAGGGTCCACATGCTATGGGTCTACCCTGCAGATTTGGGACTTGGAGCCAATTCCTTGAAAGCAAACCAATCTTTTACTTTTTTTCTCTCTAGACACACACACACACACACACACACACACGTGCATGCACGCAAACACATGCACACACACAGACACACACATGTCCTGGAGAACCCTGATTAATACACATATGAATGGTAAATTCCCTTTGAAACAGTGTCTGTTTTAAACCATTCTCTTTCCATTTATGACCCTACCAGTCACCTAGAATCAAAACCCCAGACTGATCCTTTCTTTCTCTCAACTACTTCCCACATCCAATCAGCTGCCAAGCCATATCAATATTTAAATATCAATATTTAAGACATAAATCACCTCCTTTTCATTCATCCACAAAGAGAGAGTCAACTACCACTCAGGCCTGGTTGGTCATAGAATACATCCTCTTTTCTATAGTGATTAATCTGAGAACTTGACAGGTAACTCAGAGTCAATCCAAGCTCTTCTTTGAGATTTGTATATGAAGCCTGGGAGAGAGACAGCTTCTCTGTCTTTGGATCATAGACTGTAAATTCGTGTTTGGTGGTGAATATCTTTTTCCCCTTGTAGAGACAGTCAATAGCAAGAGAGAATGAGTCCATGTGCAAAAAGAAGCAAAGACATTTAGAGTGGAGAGATAGAGAGAACCCTAATCCTGTTGTCTGTGCCTCTTGATCCAGCCATGCCTGAAGTCTACTCTTAGACAACTCAATTTAGAAGGCCATAAATACACTTTCCTGACTAACCTAGTATGAGTTATATTTCTTTCACATGCAATGACAGCGTGCTGACTAACCATCTACCAGGAAGTATTTTCCTAGAAGGCAAAGACTATACCTTATTCATTTGTACCCCTTGTGGCAGCACACACAGGGTCTTGGAGATTATAGATACTCAGTCAATATGCTGTGTTGAACTCCCAGCTTGTCTTTAAGGTATTAGCTACATTAAAGTGTGTGGGAGGAGAGGGAGACATGACCAAAAGGAGCATTTTCCGTGGCTGCTATGATGGCAGAAATAGAAATGAGACTTATGTATTAGGAACATTCCAGGGTGATGGTGGTTTGGAGCTCGGTGACCCAAAGGCGAAGCAGATCCAGCCTTTTATTTCAGGTTCATTGATTTTAATCCACAACTTTAACAATGAAAGGAAAAGCAACACATATTTTCACTATTATGTGTAGGGCAGCAGCAGTGTTTTGTCTACCTGTAGATCTGTATAAATGTTTATATTACATTTCCTTGCCAATTAACTAGTACTTGTTAATCCCTACTGAGATGTCATTCACCCATCCACCAATACTTACTAATTGCCCAACATAATGCTAGGCACCTTGGGAGCTACAAAGATGAATAATACCTAGAGGCTGCCCTACTTCTTAAATACCTATTACAGTAGCAGCCAACACGGCTGCAGGAAGATAAACTTGTGTTGGGGGAAAAAGAAATCACACCATAAAGTTATGTAAGTTTCTATTTTAAAATCATCTGGTTCTAATTTACTAAATTTAATGCTTTAGAGCCAATGCCAAAGTGCTACATTTGATTTGTGGAAATACTTTAGCACATTTTTCCATCGTGCTCTTGTACAATATATTTACCACCCTTTTGTTATGGTTAGAAAGATTATGGACCTTAAAAAAAGCCCTCTTTATGAGCTTGCTGATATTTTGTCATAAAATGCCGTAAGATGGAATAAGTCTGGTAAACAATAATATTCACTTAGGAGCATTCCACATGGTTTAGTTTTTTTTTTTTTTTTTTTTTTTCTTTTTAAATTTAACAAGGATATCCATCTGGAAAATGGATATTTAAAAACTTTCACTATGCCAAACCACTTCTTTTCAGGGCAGACAGTATTTTTTTTTTTTTTTTGGGGGGGGGTGGGGGAACAGGCAGGGATGGGGATGGATATTTAAATAGCAGTCATACTGTGCTATACTGCTAACACAATAGTAATGTTAATATCAAAGGATAAAAGGATGTCATGGACCCAGACTTCCAAGAGGGGGCTTATAGAACATTCCAGCAAAATGAACTGAATGTAAGATATCAACCTAAGTGCCATTTCCGTACTGGCTCGGGGCCTGGCACAGGGCAGCAGGGAAGAGGGACAACTTGCCTCAGGTTGAGAGAGTTCCTGGGCTGCTTGCATCTCTCTCGTCCTCCCTGACAGGTTCAGTCCACTGCTATCATGGGTTCCAGTGACAGGCAAAGGCAGATGGATCCCAGGTCCCAGGAATGAAGCATCATGATGTGGTCCCCCAGGCCCCAGGCTTCACCAGTTACTTGGCAAGGCAGTACGGCCACTATCCTGTGGCCTATTATAGAATAATCAAGATCTCATGCCAGCATTTTTTGCTGAAGCCTCCCTGACAGACTGCAGTTTAGCCAATGAAGCCTGCCTTGAATTTTCACAGCGGCATTTAAAGCTCGAGTGTGGACCCATTTTGCTCCTGCTTTCGGGCTTTGCTCAGCTTACCAAAAATGAGAGGTTTTTCACTTCACACCCACAGAAAACAAGATGGCAGCCCGGGAAACTCCCCCTCTGCCTTGCAGCATTCTATGTCCTTAAAACAAAGGAACCTCATTTTTTTCAAACAGAGGCTAGACATCTCTTACAAAGGAAAGGTTGCAAAGGCTGGGCCGGTCAACATGTTTCCTATCCAACAGGCTCTCTTTGCCTCCAGTTACGTGACTTAGGATGCAGGAGTTCAGACGCATCAGAATGAACGATGTGTGGCTGTTCATGGCTTCCGGGCTTCAGATGACTGCGTCCTGCAACCTCCTACATCAAGATAAGGGTTGCTTGTGAAGGGACGTGGACATTCTAATGGGGCTCTTCCCTGCCCAGCCAAACAAGATTTGTGCTCTCAACTCCCTTGCCTAGAAGTCCAATCTTCCCATCTCCCCTTGAAAACACTGCAATATGAAATGAAAGTTTAAAACAGTAACCAAGTAAAGAGAGCATCATGATCTCTCCCTCCTTCTGAATTCCTCTTTGGAATATCTCTTACTTTGCTCTTCCAGTCAATTCATTCCTCCCTGCCTACTCAGCTCAAGTCTGTAAGTCTGTCCTCCTAAAATTGACTCCAGCCTCTCTAGACGAGCCCTTTTTCCTGAATTTGTACTATGCTTGAAGTCAGTTCTACTGGTTCAACACTGGGGTCACGGCGCCATTGTCTGCCGTGTATGAATCCCTAATGGTACTCCGCCTTTCATAACACTTGACCTTAGAAGTAGCCAATCCCCTATTTGACCCAAGCAATAGAAATTTGTTTCTATTGGGATATAATTCACCTACATAAAATTCACAATTTTAAAGTGTACTCTTCAGTGTTTTATAGGATAGTCACAGAGTTATAGCAACATCATCACTATCCACTTCTAGAACGTTTTCATCACTCCATAAAGAAACACCATGCCCAGCAGCCATCACTCCCCTTTTCCCCCTATGCTCCCAGACCTCTGGCAAATAGTCATCTCATTTCTGTCTGGCAATAGCAATTTATAACTGACTTCATGCATTTTTATTTTCAGCCTGATTTCAAAGGCTAACACAAACATGAGATTGGCTGTTAACATTTTTGTACGTATTTCAAAAGATGACTTCAGTTGCATGAACACATGTATACATTTAACACATGCAAGGGAACATGGAGTGATAACAGCCAAAAAATGGTAATAAAATAGAAAAGAAAAGCAAAATTTGGGGAGTGTGTTGGTGATGATTTAGAAAGCTTTTGGAAAGAAAGGAGAAAGAATGTCCCATGAAGATGGGAGATTATTCCTTTGTAGGCTTTCCACTGGGACACATCTAGTTTTCAGATTATTTTGATTTAGGCCAGGTATATGATCTTCATTTTTAAGAGTTTTTTTTAACTCTTAAAAAGTTAAAAAAAAAAATCTCTTCATTTTAAAGAGTTTTTTAACTCTTGAAAGACAATTTTTGGGATATAGAGTTGAAAGTTTCAGGGTGTCATTTTTTTCTATAAGATTTTCCCAAAAGAAACATTTAAAAAGATGATGTATATACCACTGCTTACTTAAAAAAATATAAAAACAGTAGATTTAAGAAGAAAAAGAAAAGAAAGAAATAAAGGACAGCCTTTACCATGTAGAAGTCATGTGCCAGATACAGCTAAGTGCACCATCTCTTCTCCATAACAATGAATCAGGGAGGGGTTAGTAATCCTAAATATGGAACCTGACCCTCAGGGAGTGACTGTCTTGCCCAGGATCACAGCAAAGATCTAACCAAGGCCCATCTGGCTTCAGACCTCAGGCTTATAACCTTGTTATTGGTTTTGAACAACATTGCAGTTCTATATATCCTCAAACTGGTTCCCCAAAAGTATCCTAATAAGAAAATTGATGTTGAACAGAAAACAGCAATAGGTATTATTACATCTTCTGGTCTTGGAGAACAGCTGGACAGGGAAGTGGCTTGGCTGTTCTGCTGGCTGTTCAGGGTCCTCCTGGCTTCTGTGGCCGTCCGTTCTTAATCGTAATATCAGAGCCTTTGACCTGACATGTACCCAAGGCCAGGCCCATCCAGAATGGTCAAGTTCTGGTTGGCACTAAGCCCCCAGCACACCAGTGCTACCCTGATCTCACTTGGCTCTGGAAACTTGCTCAATGGGAGGCTGAGGCCCCACCTTGGCCCTGGGATGGCCATGCTACCTGCACACGGCTCTCCCTACAGTATTGGTCTCTGAGGACTTGGTGAAGTGTCAGCCGTCTCTTTTGCCAGCTACCTGCCCTCTCCTCCTTCTGATCATTGAATAGTGATGCTCCTCAGTCCCTGCCTTCTCCTTCTCTTCTCTCTCCCCAGCGTCCACAGTCATTCCAGCCATTCACATGCCAATGACTCACTAGTTTTCATCCCCATGATGGGTAATTTTATATGTCAACATGACTGGGCTGCAGTGCCCACGTATTTGGTCAGACATTATTTTGGATGTTTCTGTGAGGGTGTTTTGGGGTGAGATTTACATTTAAACCAATGAACTTTGAGTAAAGAAGATTGCCCTTCATAATGTTGGTGGGCCTCAACCAATCAGTTGAAGGCCTCAATAAAACAAATATATATTGAGTCCTATAGGGTTAAGTTCGACTGGGAGTAACAGAAAAACCATAGAAGAATGAGTTTAAAAAGACAGAAGTTAATTTTCTTCTATTTATTAGAATTCCTGGGTTGGTTCAGGTCTCTATAAAGTCTGTAGAGACCCAGGTTTCTCCTCCCTTGTGCTTTGAAATCCTCAGTACAAGGCCCAAGGCAGCTCAAATTCTAGACATCACTTCTAAATGACATCTTTCAGCAAGGAGGAAAGAAGGAGGTGAAAAAAAGTGCCTCCTCCCTGAAAGGTGCTCCTAGAACCTCCATTCTCATCCCATTAGCTGGATCTTGGTCACATGGTCACAGCTAGTTGCAAAGGATGCTGGGAGTTGTAGTCTATATTCTAGGTGGTCCTTTCATGACTAAGGAAGAGGAGATTGGGTATTAGAGGATGACTGCTAGTGTTGGCCACAAGTACCTACTGGGTAAATATGTACAGTAGATCTTCCATAACTGTTTGATAAATGTACATGTGCCAGGTTTTGTCTGCCTGTTTGGATAGACCTCTGCTTATGGTAGGTAGTCATGCTAGGACACTGGGTAATAAATAGAGTGCATTTCCCTCTTTCTGCCTACAGGTTATGTTCTGTTGGCTCGCGTGGGCTTCCTTCTAGCCCCTGCGTCTGGATCTGCCCTCCTGATACACACATGGTGAATGTGGAGATCATGGTGAAGGCACCCAGAGATTCCTGCCACAGGCAGGTCTTTTCCAGCTTTCTCCAACCCACAGCAGTACCTGGACCATAGCTGTCTGAGTCCTGAAGTGGGCGGTGAGCCCCCTCACTGCCTGTCACTCCACAGAAACAGATGTGCAAATGACTGGCTGTGGCCAAAGACACAGTCAGACATCCACCCCAGGAGCACAAGTTCCAGAAAGAAGACGGGAGAGAGAAGTTGAGACTAGAGGAGGAATGAGGCTCTGCTGGTCTTTCTCCCCACTGTCCCCTGTCCTTGGAGGTCAAAGTCAGTGTAAAGTCATAAAATTTTGTGAGATGCTGGCCCTGGGTGAGAATTAGAGCCCCCATGACAAGCACAGTAGCCAAAGCCTAAATCTAATTTGACATACCATGAAAATGAGGCAATTGTATGTTGGCCTTGCTGGAATCCCCATGTCACCCTCCATTAATTTCTTTGTCAAGGTAGTTTCCAAAATCTCTTTTCCTCAGCATCATAAATGCTAAGGGAAAACATCCTCAAGTGTTCTTAACACGCTTCAGGGGAGAGAGGCTGCTAACTGCCCAGAATCACGTCCTGAATCTACCGAAGACACTTTTGCTGCCTGTCCTATGACCAGAGAGTTCTCTGGCGTCCCTTTGCCGGCATGCCATTCTCTGCTAACATTCATCCAGTGGGAATCGCTCCTCCCCAGGTCCCCAGGAGAGACCTGGAAGCTGAGTCCAGCCCTGGCTTTTGAGCTTGACAATGACTGTTCCTTTGGGATAAAGGAACTGGAAATGCACTGTGGCTTGGGCACAGCGTCCCACATCCCATCTCTCATTCCGTTACACTTTGCCACTCCAGGATGTTTCGAAGTTTCCATTTGCAAATCAATTTAACAAGGTTCCAGGCTGAACCCACTGGTTAACAACATTAAAATGATTCTTCTTACTAGAGTGGGGGAAAAAACTACACACCTGCAAATTCCTTACTACCTTTAATCATGAACTTTCAGCCAGTGTTCCATATTTTAATTTCTCTAGGTACTGGGCCTGTATTTTCCACCTATGAAAATGTCTCCAAAATTTTGCTGCTGTAAGGAGATTTAAGGAGATGATGGGGTATAGGATAAGTGACTGTTTAATTTGAGCTTTAAAGAAATATAACCTACAATGGAAAGAATATATCTTATCCTTTAAAAAATGTTGTTGTATAAAAACTGGCTGGCTATTATTTCGTTCTCTTGACCTTAATTCTCTCAACATGGAAAAGTCAGTTCAAATGTAACCAATATGGTCAACCCCATACTAACATTTCAGGAAAGATAGTGGTTACAAGAATCAGTAAAGGTGTTTTGCTGTAGGCGTGGTGGCTGTTTTGATTAAATCACCTTTATCTCTTGTCGTCTACTAATGAGATACCTATGGTGGAGACATTTCAGAGAGCTTACTATTAAACAGATATGGATACTGGAGTCCAGGCTGGTTAAGTGAGGAGCATAAATCCATAGTGCAGAGGAAATTGACAACCTTCCCTGTGCGGAAGTTCTGTCCTGAGGCACCTTCCTCCATCATGGTCATGGTTTTCTCTCTCCTCTCTAACGTGGGCAGGACTCATATCAGGATCTCAGTTTTGGAGATGAGGAAACTGAGGCCCACTCATTATCTGTAGGAGTGATTTGCCAAGGCGGCAGGGCAGTTCAGACCCGACTCCAGCTTTCCACGTTCCAGTCCAGTTCCTCCCCCTCACTAGGCTCTTTTCTAGTGACCCATGATAGCTTCTGGCCTCAGACACGGTGCTCAACCACTTTAGGGGTTTAAGAACAGGGCTACAAGAGGAAAACAAAGCAAAACAAGGAGCAGGCAAGGTTTAGCTGGAGAATATGGTCCTTTCTCTGGTGTTTCTAAAAAGAAATGACCTTTTGTGTTCTAGCAGCCCTCAGGGTCTTTGACGAATTTCTCTGTGTCTCAGTGCCAGGGGTGGCTGAATGCTGGGGTCTCTGTGCTGCTTCATGTCTTGGCATGACTCTGTATGTGTGTTGTGGGGGGCAGATGGTGAGTGATGGGCAAAATTCTCCCCTCACCTCCTGCTTGCACTTCCCATTAATGCAAAAGCATATCTGGGTGCTTTCGCTCCACCTCAGGGTTGAAGGCTGTGTCGATTCCTGTCAAACACAGATTATATTTTGCTGTTCCATGTGAATCTGAGCTTGTGTTAATATCTTCTAGCTGGGCGCTGTGGTGCTCTCTCAGCTAGATCTTCATTTCACGTCTGTCCTGGGGCTCTTAGCTGTGCCAGCGGAGCCCTTCGGAGAGGCGACGGCTGTTCTCATTTTCTACCAGCCTGAGCGTGTCATGAACTTTCTGGCTCACTGGGAGTTGAGAATACAGATGAACATAAAAATTGAGAAAAGCTATTGGACGCTCTAAGAGGATGCCAGTCAAGCAAAAGAATAGTAGGTTCCCATTGCAATATTGGAACCAGCTCTCACATCCCAATTTCATAGTAACTCATGTATTATCTCTGTTTATTTTGAATGCTTCAGCAAAATCTATGTTAACAGAATTCTTCATGGATCTGAGTAGGCTATCCATCCTTTAAACAAATTGACACTGCCCACAGCCACCTCCCATGTCTCCTGGAAACACGCCCTTCCATGGTCAAAGAAACCCTGTAGAGAGTAGAAGAGCGCTTGTAGGAAGTAGACATCTTAGGTCCATGTCACTTACACTATTGAGTTATATAGAACCTTCTGCACAAGCAAAGCATTATTATCTTAATCAAAGTTGAAAATGACAAATAGAGGACAGAAATGAATTCCTAGCCTGTAGTTTCGTTTTCCCAGAAAAAAAAAAAAAAAAAAAAAAAAAAAAAAAAAAAAACTCTGTCTCTTAAATATAGGGTTTGTTTTTGAGTAAATTGGTTGTATGCCCCAGGGCCTAACTATTCTAAGAAAATACATATTTTACATATTCTAAAAATAAATAAAAATTAGACACAGAGAAATGGAAGTGATAGGAATATATTTTTTTTCTCCTAAACTTCAAACAAGAAATCATTCTTTTGGGAAAATTGAGCTTGAGCTAGATGTTTTTAATGCTTTCCCAGCAGTTGCTTAAGAACAAAACATTATCTTGTGCGGGAACAGTAGGGGCATGAGAATGTTTAAGTATGTCTTAATGATTGAGGGGTCTTGCAAACATCTGAGTCATGAAGAAGTCGGGTCATAGTTTTTTAAGAACCTCTAGGCAAGGATGAGGGTATGGTCAAAAGAAAACGCTTGGATTTTAGTCCTAACAGGTTCCCATCTCTTTGGCACTTTCATGAATGTGCGCCGTCATTGAACTTACAAAACCTTGTCAAATCAAGCTGAGTTTCAACTCCCATTGATAAAAAAGAGAAAGTATCACATTGCAGGATTGTAAAGGAGGAAAAGATATAATGAAATCAAACAAGGCCTCTCTGCTTGTAGGAATCTGGCCTCCTCCATTGAGGTTGCGGGGAGTAAGTGTCTTGTAGCAGTTAATATTTCTGAAGGTAAAATTTGATCGGGGATACGTCTCATTCTTCACTTTTATTTCCTCTTACTTGAAAAGTCATATGTCTCCAGGAAAATTACTGGAGAAAATATACCTTTTCTTTCCCTGTACAACCCCGTGCCCTGGGACAAACGCATACTGCATGGGAATGAAAACGTGAACTTTTATGTTAACTTATTTCAAATGTTCAAAACTGGTTTCCAGGTTTAAATTTTACGGTGTTTTTTGAAATGGGAAATTTTAAGTGTGGGAAACTATGGTATCATTTTGGAATTTAAATCTTCTGTGGGAACATTATAAAAACTATTACCAAAGTCCATTCCTTCTTCTGGACATCACAGGCAGCAACACAAGTATGCTTTAATTGTGTATGTGAATGCAACATCAGGATTCTATAAAAAGAATAAAATAGATCCAGCATCCACCCTCTAAGACAACAATGACTCAGGCAGTGATATTACAGACATGCAGACAAACAAGGATACAGTGAGAAGGAATTACACATATCTGGTCATTGTGTACTTTTTTTTTTTAATGACTTGTCATTTGGAGTCATCAGCTTATGCTAAAAGCATGAAGTTACAGTTGTCAGATAAAATACAGGATGGCCAATTACATTTGAATTTCAGGTAAACTATGAAGAACTTTTTAGTAAAAGTACATCCCATGAAATATTTGGGTTATATTTGTGCAAAAATGTAGTTGTTGTTTATCTGAAACATGTCTTTTTTTTTTTTTTTTGAGATGGAGTCTCACTCTGTCACCCAGGCTGGAGTGCAGTGGCGTGATCTCAGCTCACTGCAATCTCTGCCTCCCGGGGTCAAGCGATCCTTCTGCCTCAAACTCCTGAGTAGCTGGATTATAGGTCCGTGCCACTGTGCCCAGCTAATTTTTGTATTCCTAGTAGAGACAGGGTTTCACCATATTGGCCAGGCTGGTCTTGAACTCCTTACCTCGTGATCTGCCCACCTCGGCCTCCCAAAGTGTGGCATTACAGGCGTGAGCCACCACACCTGGCTGTTTATCTGAAACTGGAGTTTAAATATAACTGGGAGCCCTATAATTTTAAATATCAATTATTTATATTTTAAAAATTTTATTTCAATAGTTTTGGGGGACAGGTTGTGATTCTTTAGTGGTGATTTCTGAGATTTTGCTGCACCTGTCACCCAAGCAGTGTACACTGTACTTAAAGCCCTGTATTTTTATTTGCTCAATCTGACCACCTTACACGCAGAGAAATAGTTACTGCCATGACAGCCTTCTGGATCAAGAGAAGAAATCCCACTGGGCCCCAGAGGTGGTGGTAACTTACTGCTGATTAGAAAACTCTCACAGCATTTCTAGCTTCTCTCTCCCCACGGAGAAAGACCCTCTTCCCAACTACATTCTATATCCTCTCTTAGAAGTCGGAATGAGTGGAATGAAAGTGGCATTGGTATCTTGGTGTGATCTTAGAATTGTCCTCCAAGATTATTCCTATCACCTGAAGTTTCACAAGTGGTATTTCAGTTTCACAAATATTTATTAAGCACAGACTGCTTTGCAGAACAATATGTTGGGTTGGGTCTCTTTTCTCAAGAAGTTCAGAGCCCCAAAGGGAAGACTAGCGTGTCTACAGCTGATGCTATTCAAGGCAAAGTGTGGGAAAATAGAGAAAATGCAACAGGATTCATAGAGTGAGACAAGTAAATTCTCTGAGGAGTGGGAGATGAGAGAAGAGTTCATGGATAAATGAGTGGATGAATGGGATTGGCCAGAAAGGAAAAATCTTGCGGGCAGAGATACAAATCAACAGCTCTGCATGCTGAGAGGACAGAATCACCAAAGAGATGGAAGTAAGAATGTGTGGTCGGAGGGATTCTCTGTTCCACCCCAGGAAGGGGTGATTCATTCATTCATTTGTTTATTCAGTAGATATTTATTGAATCCCAATGCATAAATTAATTGCATTGTGTAAAATTGTAAAATTGCAATTGTGTGAAGAACTATGTAAAGAAATTCATGTTGCCATGAAAGGTGGTGTAGGAGGCATGATCTGGAGAGAGGTTGGCCAAGGCCTTTGTGAGAGAGGTAAAGACTGAGGAGAATAGAATTAGTCTGGTGACAAGAGGTGGTGAGGGCCTGGGAGGAGGAGAACTAAGGCAGCTGAAACAGCATGTGTGAAGGCCCTATGGCAGAAGGAAGCACGGGGCATCCAAGGAATTGAAAGCAATCTTGGCGCACAGGGAGCATGGTGGGATGTTAGGCTTGAGAGGCACAAAATTCTTTAACAGATCCCAAAAGGCCTTGCATGGATCTACATAGCCACTGGAGCCATGCAAGGCCTTTTGAGAACTGTTAAGGATTTTTCTCTTAATCCTGGAGCACTATGGAATCGTTTTATGTATTTAAGCAGGAGTGTAACATAATTAGCCTTCAGTGTGAAGGAATCCCTCTGGTTGCAAAGGAGGGGAGATATTGGAAGGGAACCAGAGAGCTATAAGGAGACTGGTTAGGAGGCTACTGCAGAAATTTGGGCAGAAGTTGAAAGGACCCTATATTCTCCTGCTCTCCCTGTATCTCTCCTAATACTATTTTTTTTGCTATGGAGGAATGCAGAAGTAACACCACTAGGCCCCCATCAGCATGCCCACACAGCATCTGGGTCTTGGCCCAGCAAAGTGAAAAGAATTTCCCAAGTCACTATGTATGGTTTTTGCTAGAGCCTGGTAGGGCATGGGGTATCATAACTGAACAAGAGCAACTCTCTGGAGCTCTGAGGGGATATTTCAAGCCTCAAAGAGTTAGGGGAATGTAGGCAGATTCACAAGCCACCTGGCCTTGGCGCTCCAGAACCACCTTTCCTATGCCAAGCACGTGCCAAGGCAGGGCCCCCATCTGGCTGGAATCTTCCCAGTGAGACCATCTCCCATTGGTTCCTCTCCTGCCAGGTGTATGTGCAGCAGGAGGGCAGAATATTTCTGCAATACTTGGCCAACTTGTGGAAACACTCCGGCCCACTCTGGTACCACCACAGAGGCACCTCTGCTCTTGTTGGCTGTATTCACCAAACAGTTATCAAGAAGTGTAGGTGGTATCTCTTTCACAGTATTGATTAGTATTTAATTTTTTTTTTTTTTTTTTTTTTTTGAGACAGGTCTCACTCTGTCACTCAGGCTAGAGTGTGGACCTTCTGGCTCAAGTGATCCTCCCACCTCAGCCTCCTGAGTAGCTGGGACTACAGGTGCGTGCCACCATGCTTGGCTAATTCTTACGTTTGTGTTTGTAGAGACAGGGTTTCGCCATGTTGTCCAGGTTGGTCTCAAACTCTTGGCCTCAAGCGAGTCTCCTGCCTTGACCTCCCAAAGTGCTGGGATTACAGGCGTGAGCCACCCTGCCCGGTGGAATTCTGATATATTTATTACAAACCCGGGATTCAATAGAGCCTTTGCAGTAGGCTGTTTATATCAACAGATATGAATTGATTTAGGTGACATTCTGTCTTTTGTGCAAACTCAGAGCCAGCCCCACGTGGATGGCATATTTGCAGGTTGACCCACTCTCACTCACCTTTTAACTTGACTGCAGACCAAGCCTCTCTTGGAGAAGCATTTTTCAACCTCCCATGCTCACGAACGCCAGGAAACAGGGTGACAAAGTGACGATAAGGATAGTAGGTCACTTTGGCACTCAGGCCCTGGAGAAATGTAAAGTATGGCCATTGGACTCGTGGTTCCAGACCGATACTGTTCTGGGGGACCATCAGTCACCTGTATCAGATCCTTCAAACAGTGGAGCCAGGGTTCCTCAACTTTGGCATGATTGACATTCTGGGCTGGATAATTCTTTGTTGTTGGAGAGTATCCTGTGCATTTCAGGATGTTTTGCAACAGCTGTGGCCTGTACACATTAGATGCCAGTAGCATCCACCTTCTTCCATTTTGACAGCCAAAAATATCTCTACACATTGGCAAATAACCCCTGGGAGGCAAAATTGCCCCTAGTTGGTTGCCCTGGTCTTCCATCCTCATTGATCTAATGGGAAGACTAGGATCTGGAGAGGGAAGAGAGGGAAGAGTGCCTTTTGAGGGCCCATGAGTACATGGAGGCAACCTTGGAATTAGCCTAGTCCAGGTCTATCTAACAGCCCTTTTTTTTCTGAACTTTGCTTCTTTTTGTCAATGTTCCCATTCTAGATACTGCTCCTTACTTTTTCCTTTTTGTTCTAATTTTTTTCTGGGGTCACCTTTCTCCCAAGGTCTACCTGGAAACACTGAGATTTGCAAAGTTGAATTCCAATGCAGCAGAAGAGCCTGGCCCAGGGAAAACTCTAAACAAGATGAGGGCTGAGGCTTCTCATTTCTGCTTTCCAGCAACCCGGCAGAGTGACAGAAACAATGTAGATTCTTTGTGTGTGTGTGTGTGTGTGTGTGTGTGTGTGTGTGTGTGTGTAGTGTGCACCAAAGGTTTTCTTGTCTTATATCTTGTCTCTTTTTATTTCTTGTCTCTAGTTATTTGTCCCCTACTCATAAGCACATGTCCTTATATCCATCTCTTGTTTTTTGAAACTGACTCTGAAGTCTTCATTTACAGCAAAATATAAATACCTGATCATAATCACAAATGATCACCTTCCATAGAGTTGGAATATCCCCAAAGAGGCAAAGGCCAGAAGAAAGAGGGCTCAATTCTGTTACAGCCATGGAACTGTACTCTTGAAGCACACAATTATGGACTGTTTTCTAAATGAACCAAAGTGCAAACTGAAGGTAGAGAAACTCAAATTTTATCACAGCATCCCATAGCATACTTAAGAGTTGATTTCCCATTGTAGCTGCATTTTTACAGGGCTCAGAGCATTCAGCTATGGATGTTCTGAGCCTGGCATGTGCCTACCAGGGAGACTCAGGGGCTGAACCAGGCCAACAAGGCTTTCACATCAGCATTTTTCTCAAGAGCTGGGCCCCAGCACCCTGGCTGGCTGGCTCTTCTCTCAGAGGTGTGAATGCTCTTCTCTGAATTTTGCTTAGAGTAAGGTTCACTTAATACTGTAACATGTTTGCTCTCAAGAATTTTAAAGGAAGTGGTTTTGTGGGTTTTAATGCATTTTTTGCTTTAAATTTCAGGTCACTCAGCTATTGGACTGAAAAAGCCTTTTTTTTTTTTTTTTTTTTTTTTTCCTATTTGGCCTTCTTTGGAAGCCAGTTTATTATCTGAGTTCTCCTGTAATCTCAACTAAAGCTTGAAGGTTCTGAACTACCTGAAGCCAGGCAAGTCATAACACATCATTACTGACTTCTGGCCCTTTCCTTCAAGCGAGTGTGAAGCTGAGAGGGGTCATTAAACTCCCCCAGAGGGTAATGTCTATTGGGATGGAGGACACAAAGCCATAAACTTGTCAGAACTGATTGCACCTCAAAGCAAGGTAGTGCTTGTCAAGGGCTGGGGGAAAGGTTGTTTATGACTTCACAGGTCTCTGGCATCATCGCAGATGTTGTTTCTGTCGTAAGAAGAGCAAGAAGAGCTGCAATGTGAAACCAGAAAACAGACACACTTCGTTTCTCTCTGCTGTTGGTCTTTTCTGGGGAGACCAGTGGAGTCACTCTGGGCAGGACTGAGGGGGACCCGGGTATCGGGTATATGACCAAGCCCTGGACAGTTCATGTGAAGGAGGAGGACCCAGCTCCAAGATCAGGAGGGAAACGTGCCTGACCTTTGTGCTGCTCTGCCAGGTGAGGTGTTCTTTTGTCTCCTCCCCCAGTGGCTGCAGGCAGGCTGAGAAGCCTTGCGAAACAAGACACTCTGGCAGCAGGAGGGCTCTTTCTACTGCCTTTTCTCTGATAACCTTGCAGGGAGTGTTGTTTTGGCAAGCGAAGGTATCTTGGGGTGTACTCTCCACCTGGAGCCTGCTTACTCAGAAATATTCTCCAGCTCACTTAAGCTTAAAGACTTTTCACTTCCAAAGGCCAACCTGGAAGGGGACAGCAATAGCTAATCTCAAGTTTTTAAAACAGCAGATGATTTCAGATTCCTGTAAACTAAGCATTGGATTGTATCCTTGGAAACAGCAGGACCCTATAAAGGCTTGAAGTTATAGGGTTGACTTTGAAGATGGGTTCTGTCTGTACAGCATTACCAAGGAGTACCACTGTGAATAATTTTATTAGTATGTGTAATAATTTAATCTTAGTGCTTTAGGCATGTGTTATTATTAGCAAAATTGACTGCTTATACAGTGGAATTTTGTTCATAGGCTCTCAATTCGAAGCAAAAGACAAAAACTACCTTACAAAAACAAATAATACAAAGACATGTATGGTCTGAAACATATTCCTTCACTTCCCTTGGAGTTAGAGAAACAAATTGTATCTTTAGGAACAATCGATATAATTTCTAATTTTCCTAATAACAGAGGTAGGTATTGTTTTAAGATAGAGTGACCAAATATTAATATTAATCAGCAATTTTAAAGTGTAGGATGAGGATATTGAGAATGACGCCAATACCGTCAAACCTTTGGAGAGATCAGATTAGATGGTTGTCTGCATGGTATGGTACGAGTAGTGCAGTGCTTGACTGTGCCCTTAACACACACACACACACACACACACACACACACACACCACCACAGAAACAAAGATCCTTCTCCATCTGCTTGTCTCAGTGTCAGAAATCGTACCATTAGGGATTCGTTCACTTGGCTTATAGCATATAGTCTTTCTTTTAAAATACAAATAACCCTAGAAAAAGGGAATTAAATAACTAGTAGTCACTTACATTATAGAAATAATTGTTTTTAATATTCCTCCAGGCCTAGCATCATTGGCCATATATAAAAAAGGGTTCAAAAATATATGTTGGTATATAGACAAAAATAAACAGAGTAGAGAATGTACATTGAGAAGCTCCCAGAAGGCCTTTCCAACCTCTGTCCTAGCACACCAAAAATTTCCTGTGATAAAAACACTCAGCATTACAGTGAGGTGGTTAAAAACATGGTCTTTTTTTTTTTTTTTTTTTTTTTTTTGAGACGGAGTCTTGCTCTGCCGCCCAGGCTGGAGTGCAGTGGCCGGCTCTCAGCTCACTGCAAGCTCCGCCTCCCGGGTTCACGCCATTCTCCTGTCTCAGCCTCCCGTGTAGCTGGGACTACAGGCGCCCGCCTCGTCGCCCGGCTAGTTTTTTGTATTTTTTAGTAGAGACGGGGTTTCACCGTATTAGCCAGGATGGTCTCGATCTCCTGACCTCATGATCCGCCCGTCTCGGCCTCCCAAAGTGCTGGGATTACAGGCTTGAGCCACCGCACCCGGCCAAAAACATGGTCTTTAGAATCAGGTGGAATTGGTTTCAAATCCAGAGTCTGTCACATTAGGGTGTGTGCCTTTGGGAAATTGAATCATTTCAGGTCTCAACTTGCCCATCAGTAAAGTGGGGTTAATCGTATATGTTTCGTAAGGTGTTGTCATGATAGACAGAGATAATGAATGTAAAGCCACATAGTAAATGTTCATGAAATGATGAAGATCATAAAGATGGTGATGAAGAAGATGATGATTTCTCATCCCACCCATTGTCACTCCAGTTCTGGGCATTGAGTGAATGGGCTTGAATTAAATGACTTATAGAAGTGGCAGAAGTTGAGCAGCATGTATGCTGGGGCCTAAGTAACTTGAAGATCCTGGACATCTGGGGTAAGGATGGTATTGAAGAGGAAGATGATATTGAAAGTGTGTTAGTCACAGAAATAGTCACACACTATTTCTCAGTTTTCTGTGCGTGAGTCTTCACACCTATTAACCATTCTCAGTGCTGAAAGGATGTGATACTGTGTGTGAGCGTGTGTGTGTGAGCACACGTGTGAGCGTGTGTGTGTGTGTTGCAAAAGAATTCTTTCTGGGGTTCATGTTCTATAATTCTCCACATTTGATCATGTCCTGGTTGGCTCACTAGCGACAAAGAATGACAGGTTTTGAGTTATTTTTTAATGACTATAAAAATGAAGCCATTTTGGAAAGTAAGCTCACATGTGGCACGAGATGTTTTGTGGCTCCCAGCAGTTTTCTTTTTGCAAGATTTGAGATGACTGAGCATCCCTGAGTACCAGAGCAGTGCTGATTAGCAATAATAACGATAATGGTGAAAATGTACATTGGTTCGCATCTTTTCAGATTACCAAGCGTTTCCACATTCAGTGTCTCAGGTGGTTTACATAACAACTCCATAACATAAGCTAAGTAAGGGAAGTTATTAACTCCATTTTCTATATGGCAAAATGAGTCTTTACAGGATTAGTAACTTTCTCCCTGGTGTTCTGCACAATCACAATTAGAACCTATGTCTTTGAATTCTTGGTGTATGTTAAAATCAGTCATAGAGGTAAAACAATGATGCTTGATACAATAACTATCCTCCCACATTTCTGTTGATTTTCATTAGCATATTTATGTTTCAATTCATTCATTCAACATAAATTGAGCTCTTTGTCATGTGCAAGTTATTAGAAACACAAAGATAAATATGGCACAATCATTGCTCTCAAAGAACAATAAAGTTGTATCTTATCTGTTATAAACTATACCAAGTTTATGCTTTTAACTTTTCTAGTTCAAAACTGGCGAGCATGACTGCCTTTATGGGAACAATCAGAGAGATTATATGGATGTGGATCATGGAAAATCCAGAATATATGGCTGTTGTGACAACTTGTACTTTGTTTTTACCTTATTTTCTCTCTTTGCCTTGTTTTTGCTCTGCTAAAATCTCCAAACAACTAAAGTCTGTGTGCAGTGAAAGACCACTTTGGCCCAGCGGTGAAGCTTGCAGACCACCAGACAGTCATTATTGCTATGATGTGTTAGATTCTTGTCTTACCCTGAGGATGTCAAATTTGGAACTCAGCTCCTTGGAATAATTTTTCCTAGCGGAAACCTCCACCTTAAACACCTTTCAAATTCCTTAACTTTATCCGACTTTGGAGCATTTCTTTTAAAGAAGAAGAAAAATTGAAAGCCTTATGTATTTTGGAATATGCCCCAGTGAAGAAAATTGGTGCCAAACATGTGCCCGGACCTGACTTGCAAAGGGCTGTGGTTTAATGAGACCCTTTGCTTTGCAGTCTGCTGACCCAGCTTCTATTTGCTGAGAGTTGATGGTACAAAAGCTCTAGCTCTCAGATTGCCAGTGAAGCAGCGGAGTAAATTAGCAAGAAACTTCCAAAAAGAAGGCACAAAGACGCTTTGCTTTAAAGACTTACTTTCTCGGCAACCTTAAAATTTTGGCAGCTGCGTTGGTGACAGATTGTTAGCAACATTCTACTGGCCTAGCTGAACATTTGCTGTCCTTACCACCCTATACCCTCCCAGACTGTGCAATCAAGAGCATGCGGTCTAAATTCCCTCCCTGTCCTAAGGTGCCAACACACAACCCACCCTTCGGATAGTAGAAGAGGGAAAACACAGGCTTTGTTCACTTCCCAGATTCTCTGTGTGAAGCGAGTTTAGGAATTTATATGTGGTTGGAACACGGAAATATGACTATTCTGGAAGCTGTATACCAGTGTGGTTCTACATTTCCAATTTGGCTTCCCTATCCCAGAATAGGGTTCTTAGAGAAGAGCATTCCCATCCTCACATCTCAGAAAGCTAAAATAGAAAAGTCTGAGTTAAACACAGTATACCTTCACTAAAAGAATAAAATAAGTTAAAGCCCAGTTAACTACATGGAAAATGGGTATGTGGATGAACAAAGAAGAGAGCTATTCATAGAATTCAGGTAAATTATGACATCTGCTTAATGTGAATGTCACAAATAAAATCAGGTGACATTTAAAATGCAAAATCCTACATTAAAGTGTAAATTCTGGGCCAAATTCTCACCCAATACAATTTGATGGAAATTTTCTTATAGAAAATGAGTTATTCAGTTTTTTTTTTCCCATTTCCTGATGGTGAAAATCTGGGATAACTAATGTTTTAATAGGAAATCTAAAGGAAATGAACAGTATGACCTTGGCTAATTTTTAATTCTGATGATTTCATGATATGCATAGTAATTACATTTTTGGTTTTGTTTGACTTCATTTCAAAGCTATTAAATATATGTTCAATGCAGGGGATATGTTCCAGATAAACCATTGTTTGAATGTTAAAATTCATGTAAATCATATAACCAGGCAGGATTTTGTAGCTTTTTTGTGTGTGTAAGGGGGAGGATTCTGATTAAATGTGAAACAGCTCAAAGAGGTTCAAGAGTCTGGTATTCATGATTAATAGTCTGCAGTAGATATTAGAAATCCAGACAGACTGAAGGCAAAATGCCTTCTCTTTGTAGACAGACTGTATTCTAACCTCCAAGGACTCTGCATATTTAGCCACTCTCAATTCAAGTGCCTTTGCCAGCTCAGGCTTCATTGGATTAGAAAGTAGTGGAAAAAAACCCTCCCAGGAGTGATCGTCTCAAATTCCTTTAGTGTTTAATCTGTCTGGCGCATGGATGGCCCTCTTGAACTGCAGGGAGCACATGGCAGAGAGAAACGTCTTGGGCTGGCTGGCTTGTGCTTGGAAAGTGAAAGCAAGCTGTTATTTTCGCCTTCCCAGTTCACATTCCTGGCCTTTGACATCATGAGGTCATTGTTTGGTTGGCTGGAAGGGTGTCACACGTGGATAGGTGCCATTAGGTCACATGTGCATAGGTGTCATTTTTGTCTGGGACATTTACACAGGGTACTTATAACCTCTTTTGGTAGACTGAGCCGTGTTGCTCTTAAGAAAGGAAGTTTTTTCTTAGTCCTAACCCAAATTTTAATGTATGCTTCTGTAAGCCTACATCCTTGCAAACTTTAGTCAGGATAGAGTCCATTTCCCTCACAATAATCCATGTAGATATCAGAGCATCTCTTAGTCTTCTTAGGTTCAAGTCTAGACTTGAGGCTTATTAGCTATCTGACCATGAGCATATTCCTTAATTCCTCTATGTTTCCGTGTCCTCATCTTTAAAGTAGGGACAGTAGTAGAACCTCCTTCATATGGTGGTTGTAAAAATTGAACAAGACCACTTGTGTCAACAACTTAAAGCAGTGCCATTCACAGGGAAACACTCAGTTAACACTGATTATTATTTTATCCTGATCTTACACTTATTTTTGGTATTTCCTTATGCATCATTTTTTCCCCTGAAGCCCTGGAACACATTAATAGGGTTCTCAATATGGCCTCTTCATCAATAAATATTTACTGAAGACCTCTGTGGAGGATATTCTATTTTGAGAAGCTTTTTGTCACAATCTATAACTATTCATTTGGTCTGGTCTTTTCATGTGCTAAGACGTGTAAAACTGACTAAAAATACAGGCAACATTTAGGAGACAGAGTAGGCAAGAGCACACTGGGTGATACTTCTTGAAAAAGTTCGAGATGTCCATGTCTCGAAGGGTATGTACTACTTAATCCATACTAGAATGTACATATGGAATCACGGGATAATTAATTCTTGGTTATTTGGTATGTGCTTTTTGGAATGAGCCTACATTAAGAATATACAAAAGGACTTCTTTCGTACCCATGAAAGTCACTACAAGTGCGGTAGGAAGCAGGACTCTGGAGGTGGGGCTCAGACACCGGACCAAACTGAGGACTAGCTAAAACAAGGATGGGGCAACACTCAGTGGCAACACTCCAACCTTACCGCCCCTTTCCATGGTAAGGACTTGATGACCCAGAAGTTACTGCCCTTTTTCCAGAAATTTCTGCGTCATTTGCTCCTTAATTTGCGTGTAATTAGAAGTGGGTATGAATTTGACTGCAGAACTGCCTCTCAGCTGTTACTGTCAGCACACTGCCTATGGGGTAACCCTTCCCTGCAGGACCAGCCATGGAGCTGTAACTGCCATCTCAATAACGCTATTTTCTTCTACCATCTTCTACCACCGCTTGCTCTTGAATTCTTTCCTTAGCAAAGCCAAGATCTCTCCTGGCCTAAGACCAGATTTGGAGACCCCTGCCCTGCACCACAAGCACCCAAAGGGCAGAACTAAATCGAAGGTCCTAACAAAGGAAATCAGACAGAAAGATGAGAGAGAGAAATGGTGGCTTCCTCAGGGAAAGGGGAGGAAGTGACTGCCGGGTGCCTTCTGGACTCCATGGAAAGCACGGAAGAAGGGAAGCGGCAGCCATCAGAGTTCCCCGGATCATGTCAGGGGCAAGGAAGGAGGGTCAGCCTCTGCTGCCATTCTTGTAGATGGAGAACGGACTTTGCAACCGGCTACCTCCCCGCCGGCAATGCAGATTGAGCCCAGGGGCTGAGGGGGCTGAACCGTGGCGAGAGGGCGCCCAACAAGAGCTGGACCCCCATCGCCTCCTCGAGATGACAGGAGCATGCCCAGGCTGCAGTCTGAGTGAGATGGCGCCCCCAGAGGCGGAATCAGGGCTTTGTGAGGAACCACACGCCCAGCATCCCATGCTCATAGGTCACTGCTGGGGGAACCACCAGGTATGGTGGTGTGGTGTCTGTAAATATTGAGCGAGAGAAAGGGTGACCAAGAATTCAATCTCTAGCCCAGTTGTTTCTTGAGTAAGAAAGCAGGAGGCAGATATTTAGGAACGAATCAAACCTCAAGAAATACAGCATCCATGGGTTCTTTTCGCAAATAAAAAGTGTGTCTTGAAAACCAATCCAGCCAAATAAAAAATGAATCAAAATAAAGAACTCAGAAACTGAGAGGCTGTGGATTCGTTTAAAATAGAACTGAGACCAAACAATTTGGAGAGGAAGGCTGAAAAAGAGAATTTAAAGGTCACAAGTAAGTATTTTAGTATAACTAATCATACCGGTAATAGAAGAAAAAAGGTTGAAAAAAATATGTTAACTAACTTCCTCATCTTTCCTGTCAAAGAGTCAACAGTGAAAACACAGTTTAAAAATAACAATAACTTCAGCTGTTTTAAGTTTTTCTGTTTGTTTGTTTCTTTAGAGATGGGGGTCTTACTATATTGCCCAGGCTAGTCTCAAACTCCTAGGCTCAAGCAATCCTCTAGCCTTGGCTTCCCAAAGTGCTGGGGTTACAGGCGTAAGCCACTGCTCCCAGCCAGCTCTATAGGTTTTGCACATTTTCTTAAATTATAAGGACCTTTTAAGAACTAGTATCTCTAGCAGTGAAGAAATGTAGAGGGTTCATCAGATTCTTCAGTTTTCAGTTTTTTAAAATCTGCTAATTCAAAGAAAATTAAATCAAACACTTCAAGTTTAAAATCACCTGAGTATCTTCTCATTGTTCTAAATGTCGATATGAAACTACAGGATAATGAAACCTGGGTTATTTCGTAGAACTTCTGT
Organism: Rhinopithecus roxellana; assembly: GCF_007565055.1. Classification (NCBI taxonomy): domain Eukaryota; kingdom Metazoa; phylum Chordata; class Mammalia; order Primates; family Cercopithecidae; genus Rhinopithecus; species Rhinopithecus roxellana. The sequence continues at coordinate 8,586,330 of NC_044552.1, read as the reverse complement.
GTATCTACCAGGCTTTATATCTGTTATATGGACAAGGAGAGATAAGTGGAAAAATGCTCACCAAATATCAGCAATGGTTATTTCTGTGTGGTTTCAGGTGAAGATTTCAGATGAGTTTTAAATTTTCATTTTTTTTCTGGTTTTCTTGACGACTTGAATATTGCTATAGTATTTTCTGGACTTTAACTTATTTTGTTCTTTCAATAAATCTATACTTAAAGCTTTCCAGCATGTATGGATGGAAGCACTTTCCTCTATCCTGAAATAACAATTGGATCAATTAATGTATTGTCCTTATGACTGGTAATATTGGCAGAAAAGTTGTTCAAACTAAGACTGGTCACCTTTTTACAAAAGAAAAGGCAATTCTTTTGGAGGGAAGTTCTTTGGAGAGCAAGGAATTGGGGGAGAGGTGTCATTGGTCCAGATGAAATGTGGTTATTAAATAATGCCCTAAAGATAGCTGTACTTACATGTTTATCACAGCACTATTCACAATCAGAAGGATATGTGATAAACTTAAGTGTCTATCAATGGAGGATTAGATAAAGAAAATGTGGTGTATAAATGCAATGGAACACTCTTTAGCCATAAAAAAGAATAAAATCATGTCTTTTGCAGCAACATGGATGGAACTGAGGCCATTATCTTAAGTGAAACAAGCCAGACACAGAGAGTCAAATACCACATGCTCTCACTCATAAGTGGGAGCTAAAAAACCATGTATGCATGAATGTAGAGAGTAGAATGATTGACAATGGAGACTTGGAAGGGAGAGGGGGTGGGAAAGGAGGGGACCAAGATAAATTACTTAATGGGTACAATGTATAGTTTTCAAGTGATGGATAGGCTAAAGCCCTGACTTGACCTCAATGCAGTCTATGCAGGTAACAAATTTGCTCTTGGACCCCATAAATTTATACAATAAATAAATAATGCCCTAAAGCAGTGGCTGTCACCTGTGGGTGATTTTGTACCCACCCCCCCTCACTTACTCCAGGGAACATTTTTCCATGTCTGGAGACATTTTGGATTGTCATACTCAGGTGGATTTGGGGGAGGGGTGACATAGTGCTATTGGCATCTAGTAGCATCTGGGGATACTGACAAACGTATTGCAATGCACAGGGAAACTCCACAACAAATAATTATTTGGCCCCAAATGTTAATAGTGCTGATTCTGAGAAACCCTGCCCTAAACTCTTGAAAAAGAAGCCATTATCTATACAATTTCCTTATAAGAGTGAGCCTGGAAGCAGATCCTATTTTAGCGACGAAAGCTAAGATGCTAAATTTATTCTATCTGGCCACTAGAATTTTTAGCCAGGTGTATTTATTATTATAAAAGCAACTTTTCTGCTTTTTATTGGTCCTTTGTCTTCAACTACTGTATGGGTTTATATTTGTCACCTAGGAATGGGAAGTTGTAACCAGTGGTCTAAGTCTAAGCTAGGATAGTTGTAGTTTCCAATGGTGCCTTCAGTGACCTTGATGTAGGGGTCTCTAATCTCAACCCTACTGGCTGAACAAGCCAAGTCAGGCTATTTGAAGTCTCTGGAAAACCAGCCAATGGTCCGGATCAATTGCATTCAGCAAGAAGTTAATACAAGAAGACTGGGTTCATCTTGGTGTGTGTGTGTAGGGAATGAATTACCCTCTTCTCATTCACTTTAAGGACCATTTATTGCTGTGAATCAGGAGCAAAGTATCAATAGATGGGAGTGAGGATTGCTTTTGTCAGGTGGAGATTTTGCTTTTAGCCCAACAGTTTTCATAGCACCATGTCAAAGAGATGTCAAAGAGAAGCTGCACATGCTGGAATTACCTGCTGGCCTATGATTACAAACAGCCCTCATATGAAAATCTCAGCATTTCTGGCTGCTGCCTTCAATTGCTTTTTCTGAAATTGGTATCCCTTGATGTCAACTATTTGATTTCAGTCAGTCATTTCTCTCTGGCAGCACTCCCTGCAAATGTGTCCTTTCAAGAAAACTAAACCTGCAAGTGGCTTGTAATGTACCATGACCTTATCATGTGAAGGACAAGTGGCTCTTGTGGTTATTACATAGCAGATGAACTGATGAACTGAATTCTTGATCTGAAGCTTTGATAAGGTCAGATGTCTTTGCAAAAAGAAGCCACCACTTCCTTGGTTGCAGGGATGTAGTTCCCAACTATCTTTTCATAATGCCTTAAGATTTATACTTAGACTTTATTTTATATGGCTTAAGAAATGACTTATTGGTAAAATAGAATATTTTGATATTGGAAGAGAAAGCTGGGCTTTCAAGGCTGTTGGAGACATTGGTTTTCAACTAAATACATATGCTGATTGCTGTATATATTAGTAATTTTCAACAACGATCCTAGGGAACAAGGGCATGGGCAATTCATTAGACATAGCAATAATCAGAAAAAAAGGAAGCTATTGTCAATGCCTGTGGAGATATGAGTCTTATCTGGGGGAGAAAAACGGCCTTTCTCCAGTTCTCCAATAAACTATTTAGAAAATGGCCTTTCTCCAGTTTTCCAATAAACTAATTACCTTTGAATAGCATATCTAAGGCTTATAATAGAAAGTTTATTTCTAAGTACTATGCCGTAAGAATAGATTGAATTTAAGTAGAGAAAAGTAAAAGGGGGCATCAAACTGACCCTCAGGCTTCACCCTACAACAGATTTAGACCATAGCAGAGTTGGGCCTCAGCTTTGCAGGCTCTGAAACTGGATGTCAGTGAGTCAAGGTAAAAATGGCATCTATAATACACTTTTTTTTTTTTTTTCAGACAGGGCCCCACTCTGTTGCCCAGGCTGGAGTGCAGTGGTGCGATCTCAGCTTGCTGCAGCCTCAACTTCCCAGGCTCAAGAGATTCTCCCTCCTTAGTCTCCCTGGTAGCTGGGACTACAGTTATGTGCCACCACTACCGCATAACTTTTGTATGGTTTTTTGATAGAGTCGGGGTTTCACGATGTTACCTAGGCTGGTCTCAAATTCCTGGGCTCAATTGATCTTCTTGTCTTGGCCTCCCAAAGCACTGTGATTACAGGCGGGAGCCACCACTCCTGGCTGAAGTCAGTGTACTTATAGAAGCATTCATTGAAATACAAAAAGAATGAAAGAACAGATATATAGAATAAGACTGAGTTAAAATTGTTGGCTTTTAATGATAATAAAGAATTTACCGACTGGGTGCAGTGGCTCGCACCTGTAATCCCAGCAATTTGGGAGGCCGAAGTGGGCAGGTCACCTGAGGTCAGGTGTTTGAGACCAGCCTGGCCACCATGGTGAAACCCTGTCTCTACTAAAAATACAAAAATTAGCCTGGCGTGGTGGTGGGCACCTGTAATCCCGGCTACTTGGGAGGCTGAGGCAGGAGAATCACTTGAACCCAGGAGGTGGAAGTTGCAGTGAGCCGAGACTGGGCCACTGCACTCTAGCCTGGTCAACAAGAGCAAAACTTCGTCACATATACACACACACGCACACACACACACATGTGCGCACACACACTACCAATATTTGGGGAAAAAGGGCTAAATTTATATTTATTTCAACTGGCCCAAATGGGAGAATTATGTCATATCATAGGTTTTAAACTAGTTTCAGAGGTATTTAAATCTGCTTGAAATTAGGAAGAGGGATTTTACTTATCTGTAAGAAATTTCAGTAAAGATGAAAATTAAAATGGGAATTTTGAACTTAGAAAAAGGTCAAGTATCTGAAATTTCTCATTACATAAAAGTGGTATTTTCGGCCGGGCGCAGTGGCTCAAGCCTGTAATTCCAGCACTTTGGGAGGCCGAGACGGGCGGATCACGAGGTCAGGAGATCGAGACCATCCTGACTAACACGGTGAAACCCCGTCTCTACAAAAAACTAGCCGGGCGAGGTGGCGGGCGCCTGTAGTCCCAGCTACTCGGGAGGCTGAGGCAGGAGAATGGCGTAAACCTGGGAGGCGGAGCTTGCAGTGAGCTGAGATCTGGCCACTGCACTCCAGCCTGGGCGACAGAGCGAGACTCCGTCTCAAAAAAAAAAAAAAAAAAAAAAAAAGTGGTATTTTCCTCTCGTCTTAAAACATTTAACAAAAAAACCCAAACATCTGAGGTTAACTGTAATTCAGTGAAGTTAAGCCATTCACTACAAACAAAATATCTGTTAAAGGTTTTGGGCTGGAAATGAGTGATGGCAGTGCAGGGTAGACCTTCTAAGAACTTCTGCTCCTCCAGCTCTGCTCTGGACTTTGTCTGGTTAGGTGACAGGTCATTCTAGCTGCTGTGACAATAAATTTCTGACTTTCTCTGATGTCTTAGGCTATTCAGGGAGCTACAGAGAATTTGGGGACGAGGATTGAGAGAATTATAGCTATGCTACTTATTTTAGTCTTTTTTTGTAGAGTGTGGAAAACCTTTATTTTACAACACCATTACCAGATTTATAGTCAATCTGGTTTATGGACTATTTCATTCACTAAACACTAATATCTAAGTTGAGATTGGCAGAGGGGATATCACAGACCTCCTTGGGTGTCTGAATAAAGTATGACTTTTCTTTCCAGAAAATGCATACACAAAATTGCATACAAATGTAGATACAGGTTTCCGATAGCCCCTATGGGGCCATGCACTCAATTAAATAACTATTTTTTTCCCTTTCTTGTGATTTCTTTCCTTTTTAATGCATACATAATAGATATGTGTAGTTTCTGGGTTGTTTTGGTCTGTCTTTATTTCCGAAGATAAATTCAGTTTGTGATAGTAAAATGGATCACTTATTAATTGGGTTGTGCCCGGTTAAATATCCAAGGGTGTTCTGAAGAATAATCTCTTTACTTCCTCTGAATTAAACCTAGAGTAAACCATTAAACAACAACAACAACAACAACAACCAAAACCAACAAACACTCTCGGGCAGATGTGGTGGCTCACGCCTGTAATACCAGCACTTTGGAAGGCCAAGACAGGTGGATCACCTGAGATCAGGAGTTTTAGACCAGCCTGGCCAACTCTACTAAAAGTCCAAAAATTAGCCAGGTGTGGTGGCGTGTGCCTGTAATCTCTCAGCTACTCTGGAGGCTGAGGTATAAGACTCGCTTGAACCCGGGAGGCAGAGGTTGCAGTGAGTCGAGGTTGCAGTGAGCCGAGATCGCATCACTGTACTCCAGTCTGGGCAACAGAGTGTGACTCTGTCTTAAAACAAGCAAACAACAAACCCACTCTCTTGTTGATAAACAAAGATAAAACACTCCCCTGATGAAAGGGGTTTGCCATGGGGCGCTTTCTCGCATTCTGTCAACTTCAATTAGCAAGCAAAGCTACAGTGTTCATTACCTTAGATTACAGTAGTGATTAACTGTAATTAAAGGGAGCTAGAATTACAGTATCACCAAATGCAGACTATGTGGTTTCTCTTTCTCCCCCGCCTCTTTTTTTTTTTTTAATGTTCCAGGGATCTCAATATATCCGCATACAGTGATTTCTTGCCCCAGGCTTTTCCTACAATCCCAGAAATAATAGTAACACTTATCTACAAAAAATAAACAAGCAGGCACTTTTATGACAGCTGGAGACCTTGAACACACTTGGCCATGGCTTATCAGCCTCCAATGACGTAGTCTGAAGCAAAGAACCTCTTGGGCCCTTAACTTTATCGCTAATAGCAACATCCCCAGCAGCCTCACATCCACCTACAGGAGCTGGCAGAACCCTAGAGAGCAGCTGCTCTAATGCTCTCATCTGGTTCAGTGAAGTTACTTAACACAGCACTTAGGAAGGGTCCATTTCCATTCCATGCAGATACTCTCATTAGTTATTTACATTCAGTCTAGCAGGACAGACAAACCCAAAGAGACAGTTGAGGCTCCAAAGAGGGAAGTCAAAGAAAGAGAACAGATTGAGGATTTCAGGGAAGGCTTCTAGGAGGAGGTAATGCCTTAGCTGAGTATTGGAGGAAGCAGAGGGGTTAGATGACTGGAGAAGGAAACTGGGGACGAGAAATGGGGCATTCCAATCCCAGGTGATGGCACAGGCAAAGAGGAACGACAGTCAAGCATCAATCTTTTTTGGTCCATTCTTCAAGTTCAGATTCCTTTATTTACTTTTTTCGAGATAGGGTCTTACTCTGTCTTCCAGGCTGGAATGCAGTGGTGCTATCACACCTCAAACTCCTGGGCTCAAGCAATTCTCCCGCTTTAGCATCTCAAGAGTTGGGACCATAGTTGCTGCCACACCTGATTAATTTTTTTAATCTTATTTTTTGTAGAAATGGGGTCTCATTTTGTTGCCCAGGCTGGTCTTGAACTCCTGGCCTCAAGTGATCCTCCCATCTTGGTCTCTCAAAGTGCTGGGTTTAGAGGAGTGAGCCACTGCGCCTGGCCCAGATCCCTTTGCGGATCCATTTTCCCTGCTTCAGCTGCCTTTGGCAGAACAGAAAGGTCTGCTCAGGCAGTGTGAAGCTGGCCTTGTTGCAGAATGATTTGGTAGCATGGCTAAGTCTGGTCTTAACACTTAGCAGGTGCAACCTGAGCTCCTGCACTTCTTGGAGGGCAACTTTCCAGCAAGAGAAGAGCCAACAGGTTCAGTCTAAGCAGCTACAAGGGCCCAGTGTGGGGAGGGGGTAAACATATCCAAGGAATCGAAGAAACCAAGATAAAGTCTTGGGCCTCAATGGCTTCATCTTCATAGTCCTCCTTTAAGCTTACCCCATACTTCTGTGTTTGGAAGGAAAAACACAGTCTTGACATGGCGACATCAACTACATGTGGCTGAATCTGCAGCTTCATACATCAGGGAAGTTGTACGTCATCCATTCCAATGTTTTGACTTCCTCTCTACCTCTGCTCCCTCCACTCCAATCTCAGCCATTTTCTCCAGCTGTTATTGGTAAAGAAATGATAAACATGCACATAGCTGAAGTATGACAATATTATACAGAGCTGCATTTGGGCCCCTGCTATGTAAACTAGGCTCATGTATTGAAAAACCACAATAAGCAACAAGACGCATCCTTTCTCTGAAAGCATGTTTCTGTCTAGTTCTCCTATCAAGATCTTTTCCCAAGCACTTCCACTGGCCTTGGTGTGCACAGACCCTGGAGGTATGGGATGAGAATGGAGCTACAGAGGAGTCTCCAAGGGGCAGAAAGAAAAGCCATGACTGGGAGCCACATTTGGAAGGATCATTTCTTTGTTTTCAGCTTCATCCTGGTAACATTTCATTGCATTCTCCAGTGTGCAAAGCGAGCGTTGTATACTCATACAGATACTGGGTGGTGGTTGTTTTTATATGCTCTTCATGACTGTCTGCTGGATTTTCCTCTGTCTTCTTTCCAGATGGATTAATCACTTCCCTCTTGACCCTGAAACCATCAGCCTATCTGTGCCAAAACACCACCTCCCACAGAGATAGGGCCTGGTGAGTATATCCGTCACGTAGCTCTGCTTGTCTTCCAGTCTTCATGATTAACAGGAACAAGTGGCTCTGTGCTGGCATCCGAAAAAAAAGACACTCCTATTGCTTAACCGTTGCCCAATTTAACTCACTTGACGAAGTGATTTCTTGGAAATTGGCTAGGTGAAGGTTTATTGAAAGAAGTATCCAAGATTATGATATTGAGAATTAAATAGCCATACAATTAACCATCTACTTTTCCTTATGTGAATGTACTTTACCTAATAGATACATTCTTGAAAATGTGTATCCAAGTTGAGATTAAAAAAAATTATAACTAGCACAGAGGTGTCAGCTACTTAAGACTCTGGTTAAAATGAGCAATTCCTTTGTAAATGAACAATCCCTTTCTAATTTAGTTTCTATAAGAACAAGTGTTCAAAAGGGTTGAATTTGCTAAAAGCAAGGGCAACCTGAATCATGACAAGTGCCACACAGTGCCACCAATGCTGAGGTGCGAACGGCCGGGAACTGCGCCTATCTGTGTGCGTTCATCTGTATTGCCCTCGACACAGTCCCCACCTGTGGTCAAGCCTTCTACTCCCTTTCCTGCCAGCAGATTCCACCCTGCCAGTGGCTTGATATGCTTCATTTATTTGAGGTTGTGAGTCAATATTATCAAGATCCAAATTACCCTGGGCATTGTTCATACAACGGAAGGCAGAAATGGACACCCATGACATGTAGGGCAACTGTTAGTAGAGCCTCATTCAATATGAAATTGTTCCCTGGAAAATTCCTCTGTTCACCCAGACAGCAAGTGATTCAGATGTCAAGATTAAGGAAAATGACTATGGGGGTGGACAGGCACTTTGAAGTGCTCTGACCTCTTTTTACATGATTGGTTTCTTTTTCATTAGCATTTTCCTAAGTCGAGCAAAGAAATGCTGCCTACCTGAATGTCACGTCAACATCCAAATGTGCTTTTCCTCTTTCTAATAATAGAAATCAGCCAAAGGCTGCAATGAGCATGCTTACGAGATACTGTTTCCAGGCAAACTCCAAAAGTTGTTTTGAGACCAAATCCCTTTTCCACTCTCTCTCCCTCTCTATGTCAAGCACAAGAACCAGATTAGAATTGGAGTTAGTATTTGTTAGGAGCTTTTCAGAACATACCTTCATTTGCACATATCCCAATTACCAAGTTTTATGGAAGTAATAATGGAGTATTTTGTTATAAAGGGGTATGAGATAGGGCTAAATGACCTGGGCCGTCCCTGTGGTCAGGGAGTGTCCATGTCTTATGTTCTGAAGGATGATGTGGGCCCCACTCTTCAGACCCTTCCTTGGACCTGGAAGGGGTACCCAGTCACATCTCACTCTCCTGGCCCTCGGTGCAGACAGGGCTGCAGCTAGTGCCACACTCCGGGCCCCTTTCACCAGGTTGTGAATGCTGTAGATCAACCTTGGTTTCTCACAAGCACCCCTAGGTCTATCCTTGTTCTCTGGGAGTATTAATGCCTTCCTTATTTCCCAGTAATCAATATTCAACCGGCTCATTAATCCACTTCTGGGTCTGCTGGGCACAGAGCACTGTATTCTCTGTTGCGAACACCAAGCTGAATAATACCTACTACATCACAATAATATATGACCTCCGACCTGTTAGAATGGCTGTTACCAAAAAATAAAACATGAAAAAACCAATGATGTATGTTGGTGAGGATGTGAATAAAAGAACCCTAATACACGACTGGGGAAAATGTACACTAGTACAGTCTAATGGAAAAAAGTAGGGAAATTCCTCAAAAAATTAAAAATAGGACTACCATACGGCCCAGCAATTTCACTCTGGTCTGGATATATACCCACTTCTAGGTACATATCTACAGGAAATGAAATCAGTGTGTCAAAGAGCTCTCTGCACCCCCATGTTCATTGTAGCAGTATTGACAAGAGCCAAGTTATGGAATCAACCTAATGGATAATGGATAAATGAATAAATGTTGATGAATAGAGAAAATGCAGGACATACAGATAGTAGAATACTATTTATCCTCAAAAAAGGCCATGCTGGCATTTGTGACAACATGGGTGAACCTGGAGAACATTTTGCTCAGTGAAATAAACCAGACACAGAAAGACCAATACAATACGATCTCACTTATTTGCGGGCTATACAAAAGTGGAACTCATCGAAGTAAAGAGTAGAAACGTGGTGACGAGAAGCTAAGGTTGGGGACAGGAGGTACAGGGATTGAGGAGATGTTAGTAAAAGGATACAAAATTTCAGTTAGGCAGGAGGAGTAAGTTCAGAGAATCTATTGTGTGTCATGGTGACTATAGTTAATAGTAAAGTATTGCATACTCAAAAATTGCTAAGAGAGTAGATTTTAAGTATTTTTACCTTAAAAAATGATATGTGAGCTAATGCATATATTACTTAGCTTGATTTAGCCATTGCACAAACATTCAAAACATCATGCTGTACATCATAAACATATACAATTCTTATTTGTCATTTAAAATACATATTATATATATATATATACACACAAAAAAAAATTTTAAAAGACCCCCTGCATGTTCTCAGCTAGTAAATGGTCTAGCAAGGAGGCCAACGTGCCCACAGGCAGCAAGCTCAGCACCTTGTCAAGGGTGCTAGGGTAGAAACAAGCACAGAGCAAACAGAACAGGTGTGACTGATGAGTTAATGGTTTACTTGTATTAATGCTCGTCAGTATAAGCTGCAAGCCGGGAAATTCTTCCAAACCACTCAAATCACTCAGCATTGGACTTTTTCTTGTTTTTTTGTTTTTTTTTGTTTTTTTTTTTGTTTTTTTTTGTATTTTTTTTAGTAGAGACGGGGTTTCACCATGTTAGCCAGGATGGTCTCAATCTCCTGACCTCGTGATCCACCTGTCTCGGCCTCCCAAAGTGCTAGGATTACAGGCTTGAGCCACCGCGCCCAGCCGGGCTTTTTCTTTTCTAGTGACACATCTACTCAAACTAGGGGAGGATGTTCTTGGAGTTACTGACTTTGCTAAAGCAGCACCCACATTAAAAAAAAAAATGAGAACCGAAGATAGAAAGCACATATTTCAACCTCCCCAAACGGGAAGTTAGATTATACTTTAGATAATCACTACTTCAAAGTGTTTTGATCATAAGAAATCATCTCAAGACATCCTTAGATACTGATGGATCAATCTATAGTAAATTGGTGGAGATGTCATAAATTCATAATTTCAAACAATATGTTACATTTGGAAGTGGGGGATATCTTTCAGCTGTGCAAATAGAAACAGGGCTAGATTAAGAAATCTAATTAAAAACACCTCCACCAATACCAATTAAAATGGAAATTACCTGGGAGAAAATGAGTCTTGATTAAGAGAAATGCCTGTGTTATAGATTTTTAAAGGCAAGTTAATTATTATTATTTAGCTACTACTTAATTGGCATTCATCATATGCTAACCCGCATCATTGGCTCTGTATGTGTGTCTGTTGTGTGTGTGTGTTTGTGTGTGCGTTTGTTGTGTGTGTTGAGTGTGTGCGTGCGTGCGCACATGATGAGTTTTCTCTCCTTATCTAAAATGTAAGTTCCTTAAGGGAAGGGACTAGAACAGGAGTTTCCAGGGAGTGGGTACACAGAGGGTGCTGCTGTTGCTGCTACTTATGCTTTTGGCCCACCTGAACCCAAATCAGTGCTTAAAATCCTACCAAGGCAAATCTCATTAGGGCTTTTTTTAACTTCAACCCCAGCTATTTCTGGAGGTCCTGGTTCTCTGATTCTGATGCTTTTGCAGAAGGGCATCTGAGTACTGGAGGGGAACAGGATTGATTCCATCTTCTCTCTTTACTCAGGAGAGCACAGTAGGAACATGTGCCAGGCTTCCAAGAGAAAACAGAGCCAAATAGTAGCCATTATTATAGCATAATGCATATGTGATGGGAAAAAGGGACTCAAAGGAATTTGGAAGGAACATAATGGAGTGACAAGAATAAACAGTTCAATTAGATCCTGGTAAAGGAGTATGTCCCTGGTTATAGGATGATCTGGGAAAAAAAAAAAAAAAAAACTAGTGATGAAAATGAAAATAAAGTCACTGCAGAGTTTCTAAGGCAGCAAAGCAAGGGTACCAGCACAGTACGAGAGGGCTCCAACGCCCAGTGGGTGCATCTGGAAGTGACTAATTTTCATTTGTAATATGGTGCAGTGGCAAAGCATGGGGCAGAACTAGCGTGCGGCATAGACATCCACTGGGAAAGCCACCAGCCCCTCAGCAATGTCTCTTATCCTTACACTTAAAATGGAAGCTGCTGGAAGAAAAGGGTTTCTGCCTCTACTTGCACCACTGAGTACTTGATAGGTAATGAGACTGGTTTTGGAGAGCAAATGGAAAAGAATGGCTACTTAAGTCAATAGTGGGAGGTTGGAAGAATGAAGCTTTTATTAGACAAAAGGTCAACATTCATGAGTGAGAAGAGAGGGGTGGCGTCTGGGGGTGGGGAAGTGGTGGAGGAAGAAATTCCAAAGCATGCTGCAAATGGGACTCAGGAATGTGTGTCAATTAGCAAAGGAAGTGAGCTAGGAGGTCTGAGTTCTAACAGGCATGGGCAGGAGATGGAAAAGAGACAGAGGTGAGCTGGTGAGGAAAGGCTCAGAGAGCAGCGTGAACCAGCCCACAGGGATGAGGCACGTTGCCTTCAGCCCTGAGATTCTCAAGGAGCCTAGGACATCTTAAAAAATTGGACTTTTGCCCATTGCAGTGTTGAACCATCTCAGTTTGGTGCTAAAGGTCTGTGGTGGAGGCACATTTCTTCCAGCATGTGGGGGCTTGAGGGGCGATTCTCTTTCTGATTCTACAGCGGATGTTGTGTAGCGTTCACCCACTCTAGGGCAATAGGGACTTTCTTTGGTGACTTCCCAGCTACAGAATGATTAGTAATAGCTAACTCAGCTGGTTCTTCACCATTTGCCTCCCTCCCACCCACCCAGATTCATTCTTTTTCTTCCCTTGCTTTGCCGTGGGAGTGCGTCTTGAGAAGCTGAGCCTGAGGACCACTTCTTTTCCACTCCCTGGCTTCTCACTGGGTCCAGCCAGCAGGAGGGAGGCTCCTGCAAGAGGTCAGAGGCTGGAGGGAGAATGAGAGTCGGGTGCTTCCTCTCTGCTTCTCTCCACAGCCTCAGCTTTCCCTGGGATCTAATAACACAGCTTCTTCCCCTCCCCTTTCCTGCCCAGGCTAGTCAAGCTTCTCACTGTTGCCAGCCTCTGGGGACCACAACAGAATTGTGCTCTTTTCCCTGTCCACACCTCTGCCTCTCCTCTTTGATCATCTGAAGTGAATTCCGTGCCCTGCCAGACCCTGCCGGCTGTGCTGAGTGTTGTGATGTCCCGGCCTTGTCCCCAGCCCTCTCTGTGCACTGACTCACTGAGTCCTTCCAACACCTATAGATGAGGTTGGGGTTCGAAAAGGTTAAGATACTTGCTCAAGGCCACAGAGTTGAGGTTTGAACTAGGTAATTGAGCTCTAGACCCCAAGCACTTAACCACTGGTCCATTCTACCTCTCTCCTAGCTTAAGGTCACGTTGCTGAGGCACAGCTAAGAACGAGAAAGTTGAAGATTCAAAGAGCTCAAAATACATGTCAAAAAGGTTTATACACTAAAGCTTATTTGTAGGAAAATCTCTCAGATCATGTTAACTATTATTTTGTGCATAATTCTAACAGATAAGATAATGGATTTCCCATCTCAGTGGTTCTCAGCCTTGGCTACTCAACACAGTCACCTGGGGAGTTGCAATCTATCCTCATGCCCAGGCCATACCCCAGGCCAGTGAAATCACAGTTCTGGAGATGGAACCCAGGAGATTTCAGCATGCTGCCAACATTCAGAACCACTGTCCTAGACCACAGCAGCAATTACTAGAAGGCAGGGATTACAGACGGACAGGTCGGGAGATGTAAGTAGAGAGTAACAGCTGACAGCTACACAAAGGGAGGATAAAGAGTTAAAAAAAAAAAAAAGCAGAGGGAAAAAGGGTCTGATCTGGGTTCATTTAATGTCTGGGCAATCTACCCCTAGATCTGCAGACATCTTATTATTTTTATTATAACATTGTACTCATTATTCTGAGCCAGTTAAAAAATAGAAATATTGCCAATATACTTGATTGAAGTAAAGGCAATAGATACCTTTTGGAAAGTTGTCTTTATCCTAAAAGGCTACATCATTAAGGATATTCTTAAATAGGGTAAACTTGACCTATCTGGAAGGTTCACTTAAAATATGATATTTCCAACTGATCTGTTGATGCCAAGTAAATGAGGAATTACTGCGGGACTGCACATGTTTGTCGGAATACTCACACCTGCTGACTTTCAGCAGATGAGAAATTCACTTGCTCCTGATTCATGCTCACAGATGACATTTTCATATTTCTTGGCCCTAATGTGGGTGCTTGGACAAACACGAGAGCTCCCCAGGCCATGGCAAAAGCAGAGGACGATGCCAGTGGCGCGTTCTGCTGGAAATGGTCCGCGGCACCGGGAAAGCAAAGGCTTTGTGTGTCTCAGCGTGGGCTGCGGTCTCCCGGTTGTTATTGCTGGTTGTTCTTTTTGGACTGGGGTTGGAATATTCCAACAATCTGTTCCTGACAGCAGACCAAACAACTTTTATTTCTTTCTTCTGTTTCTCGTGGCTGGTCTTCTTGTTTACATGCTTGCCTACGAAAGCTGATGTTGTGATGTGAGGATGGCTCGCAGGATATCAAGGTTGTCTCAGGGCTCCCCCTTTCATTAGTTGAGAAGCCGGGGCCAGGCAAGGGGAAATTCAACAATCGCCATTCCCACTGCAAACAAATAGCTCTTGTTCTCCTCCTGCTCCCCGCACCCCTGAAACTCCACTGTTGCTTATTCCTTCCCTCCAGTTCTTCAAGGACACTAGCACTGTTTTGCATTAGCTCACCTTGAAAACAAAGATGTCCCAGAGGAACATTGCGGGTGACTCCCGGGAAAGGTCTTGCAGCTACAAGCTTGTCCAGGCTCAGCTCCTGCCTGGGCGGGATTCTCATCCTTGGCCTGTTGACATTTGGGGCCAGATCGTTCTTCGTGGTGGGGGCTGCCCTGTGCATTATAGGACGGTAAGCATCATCCCTGGTCTCTACTCTCTAGATGTTAATTGCGTGCCTTCCCCCATTTTTGACAATAAAAAAAAGTCTCTATTCATTGCCAAAGTTTCGTGGGGGATACAATCACCTCCAGTTGAGAAACAACATGCCAAGGGGAAGATGTATGGAGACCTTAGCTTTCCAACTCCATCAGACACTGGGCACCCTGGGGCCAAGGAACTGAACTAACATCTCAAGGACGTTCACTCCACCACTTGGCTGTGAGGTGTATGGGCTGTTGTCCTCTCCCTAAAGTATTTTCATATAAGTGAAGAGTTAGACCTGTTTTGTATGGACCCTGGATTGACCCGGAACTTTCCAGCAGTCAGAGCTGGCCAGGAGAAATGAGCAGCCTGAGGAGTGGCTGGCCCTCACCATGGGGAGGACTGGGTGTCTTCCATTTGCTTCTCCAGGACCATCTTCACCCTCTTTTCCCCTGCTCTGCACCCCAGAGTCTGATCTGCAGGTATTCCATTGGGCGGCTCCTCTGCCCTTTGGCTTCCAGTTGGGTGAAGAAGGAAGTAAAGTCTGGATATTTTCCCCCGCCTCTCTCATCCCTACAAGGTCACTGTGGCCTGGCTGTGTCCCTCAACCAATGGTCTTGACTCCTGTTGGAGGCCCCATGCTTAGAGCCCTCTTCTGCCTCTTAGGCATGGTGAGGGAGGCTTCCCTGATACTAGCCCTGGCCACTGCGTTGCCCTTTGGGTTTGCTGCACCCTGGCCTCACTTGTAGCTAGTCCTGGCATCAAATCCTCTGAGTTCTTGTTACATTAGGATAATCTGGGTGTGTCCTATATTTCTTTCTGGGATCTTGTCTAATACAGGAAGTCATGGGGATTTTACATTGAGGACACATGGACCTTCAAGGTCTCTTTGAACCCACAGATTCTACGACATGTATAAGTGTTCAATGGTTGCTCAAACACTAGCCTGAGAAGAAAAACCTTATCCTCTTGGCTGAGAGATAATGAATATTTATTCATAACTTCCTATATTTTATCATTACTTTGGAGGAAAGACAGGCATGTTTATAACGCCAAATGCTTGTGTCGCAGATAGTATCGGTTTGACTCTTCTTTCTTGCTTACAGAACCCTGACTTCTTCCCCCTTCCTCAGAGTAGCCATGTCCTTTGAGAGGCTCTGGGCTCTTCCCCAGCCCCGTGTAATATTGATTTCTATCATTCTCCCTTCCAGGACTGTTGCAGACATGGGTGCATGGTACAGTTCTGGGTTCGTTGAAAAGAGTATTATGCAGGAGGTTGCTGGTAAAGTTTTTTCACTCTTAGAAAGAGACACAATTAAAGGCTATTCCCTTTATTCCACCTCTGGACATTGGTGTGAGAAGATGTGATATATGGAGGTACAGTAGTCCCCCCTTTTTTTCTTTTGCTTTTATCTTTTTAGAGACAGGGTCTCCCTGTGTTGCCCAGGCTGGTCTCGAACTCCTGGGCTCAAGGGATTCTCCTGCCTTGGCCTCCCAAAGTGCTAGGATTACAGAGGTGAGCCACCATACCTGGCCAACAGGGTGGCAGAGCCCAAAGATGAAGAAACCTTGGTCCTTGATAAGTTTGAGCCAATGACTTAACCAACCTCAGGATTACTCTTTTTTAAAAATATTTTTAATTTTTATTTTAATTTTTATTTTTTTTGAGGCAGAGTCTCGCTCTGTCACCCAGGCTGGAGTGCAGTGGCATGATCTCGTCTCACTGCAAACTCTGCCTCCTGGGTTCAAACGATTATCGTGCCTCAGCATCCTGGGTAGTTGGGATTACAGATGCACACCACTATACTCAGCTAATTTTTGTAGAGACAGGGTTTCGCCATGTTGGCCGAGCTGGTCTAGATCTCTTGGCCTCAAGTGATCCACCCACCTTCGCCTTCCAAAGTGCTGGGATTACAGGGATGAGCCACTGTGCCCAGCCCTCAGAATTACTCTTCTCCAAGAATTATATTATGTGATATCATAAATGCTTTTACTGCTTAAGCTATTTTTAGTCAAGATTTCTGGTACTTGACCTGTAGCGCAAGGTACCCTAATACACGGTTTCAGGTGTTAATCTCCTTTAATTCAGTAATAAATTGTAGAGATTAAAAACATCATCTGAACCTCTCAGTGGCTTTTGCTCACTTCATCCTTGGAGCATTTTTACTGTTTGACTTCCATGTTACCATGTTTTCCAGATACTCTCTTGACATCCCTGGCTGTTCCCTCTCACTGTCTTTTCTCTGATGCTCCTCTTCTCTTTTCTAGCAAGTCACTGCATGGGTGACCTTATCCAGTGCCATGGCTTTAATGGCCATGCAGACAGTGATGACCACAAATGGAAGTCTCTCTAGCCTTGACTCTTCCCCTGAAGCCCAGCTGTGTGTATACAACTACCCACTCAACACGAACCCTGGATATCTCATAGACAATGCCAACTTCACATTTCCAGAACAGACTTGCTCTCCTTCCTCCAACCTTCACTATGGTTCTATCTCTCAGTAAATGGCATTCTCCTTTGCTATACCCAATATTAGAGTCATGTTTTACTCTTTTCTTCTTTCATGGCATGGAACCTAAACCCTACATCCCATCCTTCAACATATATCACATATCTGTTTCTTGCCTGTTTCACTACTACCTTCTTTGTTCGTCTAAGCCACCAGTATCTCTCTCCTGAGCTATGGCAACAGCTCCTCACTGGCTGTTCTGCTTTCCTCTGGCTCCCCTGCGATCTGTTCTGGGTATATCGGCCCAAGTGATTTTTCTAAACAAGGTCAGATCTTCACTTTCCCTCTGGACCTCTCCAGTGGTTTCGTATCTCACTTGGAATATACAGAAAAGTCGTTAGGATCACCTACAATGCCTTATATGGTTTGGCCTTTGGATGCCTCTCCAACGATTTCTTTATTGCAACTATACAGGCTTCTTTTATTTTCCTCAAACACTTTGAGCAAACTTCTACCTTATGACCTTGGCATTTGCCACTCCCATACCTGGAATATTCTACCAGCTAGCCAGCTGTCGCCTCACTCACTGTTTTCAGGTCTCTATTCAACCGTTGCAGCCTCAGAAAGAACTAGCATTCCCTGGCATTCTCCATCTCTATACCCTATTTTATTTTTTATTCTTGAAATCCCTTACTCCTTCATAACCTATTAGAACCTTTGTGTTTATTTGCTGATTACCTATATCTTTGGCTTGGATATAAGCTCTGTGAAAGTAGGGATTTTGTTTTGTTCACTGTTATGTCCATTGCTCTTTTTTTTTTTTTTTTTTTTGGAGATGGAGTCTCACTCTGTCACCTAGGCTGGAGTGCAGTGGCGCGATCTTGGCTCACTGCAAGCTCCGCCTCCTGGATTCATGCCATTCTCCTGCCTCAGCCTCCCGAGTAGCTGGGACTACACGCGCCTGCCACCGCACCCGACTAATTTATTTTTGTATTTTCAGTAGAGATGGGGTTTCACCATGTTAGCCAGGATGGTCTCGATCTCCTGACCTCGTGATCCGCCCGCCTCATCCTCCCAAAGTGCCAGGATTACAGGCATCCCCTGCTCTTAAAACAATACCTGACCATGGTGAGAGGGTGGTGAGGATTTGCTGAATGAATGAATGAATGAATGGCTCAAATGCCATCCTGTTATTGTAGATCACGGAACTTGAGGAGAATCTTGGTTCCCCCCAGAGAAGGGAAAAAGGCATTTGAGATGATTAGATTCCAGAGTTTTCCTCTCTAGCAATAGTCACCACATGGATGACCTCACCCAGTGCCATGGCTTTAATGACCATGGCAACCTCCTCTTGCAAAAGAGGAAAGATTTGGGATCTAATAATCTTGAATGCCTCTTTCTTGAATCTTGAATTCTTTTCTCTTTCTATTACTTTAATACCGTCTCCTACACACAAAGGTTAATGATTGGTTTTCCTTCAAAGGTAATTCGTGTTTTTATAGGGAACAAAGTCAGCAAGCACAGAAATGGATTTCCAATTAGACAGTTTGTGTCACCAAGCCAGGAGGGAGAGTTCACGTGTGTGTGTGTGTGCAAGGGTGGAGGATAGTAGTGGTGAGTGATGAGAGGCATGCAGAGTCTTCCTGGGTTTGGAAATCATATCACAACATAAAACCAGTCTAGTTTATATGAGAGGTGATCTGGTCACTTCTTTACTCTAGAGCAAGGGCCAGGGTTAGTGTAGATGCATCCTTATGAAAATGTCGGTTCTCTAACGATTGCAGGAGCAATGAGGAAATATAATTCATACAATCTCCTCCAGGGTTTTAGACCCCCAAGATAGGCCAGAGTGAGATTAAGGAAGCCACTAGTAAAGCTAATTGTGGTGGAGATTTGCCTATCATGGTGAGATCCTGCACAGAGATGTCTGACATAGCATCTTAAATACAGCATCCAAAGAATGGAATGTTCCTATTCAGGGTCAGGCCTTTTAAGAACAAACCTACTGGCCAGATGCAGTGGCTCATGCCTGTAATCCCAGCACTTTGGGAGGCCGAGGCAGGCAGATCACGAGGTCAGGAGATTGAGACCATCCTGGCTAACACGGTAAAACCCCGTCTCTACTAAAAATAGAAAAAAAAAAAAATAGCTGGGCTTGGTGGTGGGCGCCTATAGTCTCAGCTACTAGGGAGGCTGAGGGAGGAGAATGGCATGAACCCGGGGGCGGAGGTTGCAGTGAGCTGAGATTGTGCCACTGCACTCTAGCCTGAGCGACCGAGCAAGACTCTGTCTCCAAAAAAAAAAAAAAAAAAAAAACCTACTTCCAGCAAATTCAGTTCAGCCTCGATTATTCAAAACAGTTGAGAAGCATACCTGAAGGTATTAACCAGGTGGTCTAGTTTGCTACATAAGCAAATAATATCTACCCTTTATTGGATACTCATTATGTTCCAAATACTATGTTAAGTGCTATGAAAATCAATGATTGCTAATATTTATATATTCATGTAATAAATATAATATAAAAATTACTAACATTTATATATTAATATAATAACTAATATTTATTAGTTATATGACAAGAATAGTTCTAAGTCTTTAGTGAGCTTATTTTATTCTTATGAAGACTGTTCTGAGGGAGGTGCCTGTATTTTCTGCGCTAAGCTGATCAGAAAACTGAGTTCTAGAGAGACTGTGAGTTTCCCAAGGCCATTCAGTTATAAGTGGTGCAGCTGGGATTTGAACCCAGGCAGTTTGCCTTCACAACTGGTGCTATGTTAAACTGCATAAATATTAAACTCACTTAACATTCATGACTTTAGGAAATAGGTGCTATCGTTTCCTTTTTATAGTCCCTGCATTGTGTTGCTGTAAGAAGCCTAAGCCTCTGGTGCCTTTAGCTTGTCAGTCTTGAAGGGGAAATTGATCATTTTCCTGACAGTCTGATACTGAGAAATGTTTACAGTTCTCTGTACACCAAAAACCATAAAACCACTGTTGAGAAAAATTAAAGAAGATATAAATAAATGGAGAGATATAATGTGCTCATGAATCCAAAGACTTAATATTGGTAAGATGTCAGTTCTTCCTAAATTGATTTATAGTTTTGATATCACCCCCATCAAAAGCTCAGTAGGCTTTTTTTCATAGAAATAAACAAATCGATTCTGAGTTTCATATAGAAACACAAAGGACCTAGAACAGCAAAAACAAAAAGCAAAACAAAAATCCTCAAAAGCAAAAATCTTTATAAAAGAAGAACAAACGTGGAGGATTAATATCGCTGGACTTCAAGAATTGCAAAACTATACTAATCAAGACAATGTGATATTGGCTTAAAGATTGACAAATAGATCAACGGAATAGAAATAGGCCTACACATCTATATGGACAACTGACTTTTGACAAAGGCACAGAGAAACTTTAGCAGATGAACAGTTCTTTCAACAAATGGTGCTAGTACATGTGGATATCAGGAAACAAAATAGTGCACTTCAGTTCATACCTTTCATTATATAAATATTAATTCAAAGTGGATCAGAAATAAATATAAAACCTAAAACTATAAAAATACAAGAGAAAACGTTTGTGACTTTGGGTAGGCAAGGATTTCTTAGTTACCACACCAAAAGCATAATCTGTAAAAGAGCAAACTAATAAACAGGACTTCATAAAAATTAAAAACATCTGCTCTTCTAAAGATATTGTTATTAGAATAAGGAGACAAGCCAGACACTGGAAGCAAATGTTTACAATATATAAATCTGACAAAGTGATTGTAGCCAGAATAGATAAGAAACTCTCAATACTGTATAATAAGAAAACAAACAACCCAAATAGAAAATGCACAAAATATTTGACCAGACATTTTATTGACGAGGACATACACAGATGACAAATAAGTACATGAAAAGATGCCCAACATCATTAGGCATTAGAGAAATGCAAAGTAAAGCTACTAGAAGGTACCACCACATACCTGTTAGAAAGGCAAGAATTAGAAAGAAAATCTGACCATAAAATGTGTTGGCAAGGATGTGGAGGAACTGGAACTCTCAAACACTGGTGATGGGAACACAGTTAGGCAGTTTCTTAAGAAGTTAGGAATACACTGATCATATAATCTAGTCACTGATTCTTAGGTTTTTATCCAAGAGAAAAGAAAGTCTATGCCATACAAACCCTTTTATAATGTTTTTAGAATTTTATTTCTAATTGCCCCCAGCTGGGAATAAACCAAATCTCTATCAAAGGTGAATGGATGAACACACTGTGGTCCATCCATATGAAGAATACTACTCAGTCATAATGAAAATAAATGAACTATTGATACATATTACAACATAGATACAAATCAAAGTAACTATTCTGAGTATAAGAAGCCAGAAAAAGGTTATATAAGAGATGCATCATTTATATAATTTTCTGCTATATCCAAACCGATGTATAGTGACAGAAAGCAGATTAATGGTTGCCTAGGAATGGGGATGGGGGTAGGAAGCAGCAGAGGTGGGATTACAAAGGGGCGTGAGAAAACTTCTGGAGGTGATGGATGTGTTTGTTATCTTGGTTTTGGCAATGGTTCCACCAGTGTATATATATGTCAATATTATCAAAATTTACTTTAAGTGGAGGCTTCTCTATTTAGTACAATTGTCATTAATATGGAACTTTTCATGGTTATCTGGTTGGGCTCACACAATTTTTTTTAAAAAAAGGTATTACAGATTAAAATAATTTATATTTTAAACATGTATAGTTTATTGTATGTCAGTTATGCCTCAATAAAGCTGTTTAAAGAAGCCAAGTAGGCTGGGCACGGTGGCTCACGCTTTTAGTCTCAGCACTTTGGGAGGCCGAGGTGGGCAGATCCACTTGATATCGGGAGTTCAAGACCAGCCTGGCCAACATGGCAAAACCTCGTCTCTACTAAAAATACAAAAATCAACCAGGCGTGGTGACATGTGCCTATAATCCCAGCCACTCAAGAGGCTGAGGCAGAAGAATTGCTTGAACCTGGGAGATGGAGGTCGGAGTGAGCTGAAATCGTGCCACTGTGCTCCAGCCTGGGTGACAGAGTGAGACTGTCTCAAAACAAAACAAAACAAAAAAGTAGTTAATGTCTATGGACATAGGTTTATACATTTCTGACAAGCTGGTATGAAGGCATAGTAGTGCACAAATCCACACACACACACACATACACAACACACAAATAAAAAGTGTTATAGGGGCTACAGATAATGCTCTTGAGTTTTTAGGCAATATTCTTCATCGCCTTCATCCATTCTCCTCTACGTACTTTTCCTACACATTCCTATTTAATGTTCTGTTGTAAAACCTTCTGACTTGGTTTTGTGTGAAATCTACTGCCTCAAGTGCACAAGCTTCCAGATGGGGTTGGAGTTGGGGGCAGAGAGTAGCAAAGGGATAAGGCTAAGACACTAACCCATCACCCAGCAGGTAAGAAGTGTCACTTAACCTTCCAGCTTCTGGAAGCTGAATTTTGTAATGAGCTGTCACTGTCTTTATCACCTAACAGTTACTGCAACTAAGTAGGGTGGTATAAAACCTGGAAAACATTACTCTGTCAACAGTACTGATATCTTTGATGAAGCTGTCTATGGCAGGGTCCCAGGTACAACTGAAAATCAGCACATGGCCTGTTAAATGGTTTAGGTTCTTTCCATCCCACCACTCTGCAGACTGCTCCTGGCTTGTGATATGCCAATTGTTTGGTCAGATCACTAGAGGTGGTCATGTTGTTAGAACATCCTGATCTTTACTTTACACGTGGCTCAGTCAAAATTACACAGGCTGGTTCAGCCACAGTTCAAGAGGAGTATGGCGTGTGGCCTGGGGTGTTGCTGGGCAACATTACTGCCTGTCTAGCTGCACGCCGTAGGGTGGTGTTTACCTTAAAAAGTACACCCTGGTCTAAGGTCTGTTAGGCTCATAAAAGTGATTTTGTTGGCATTCTTAGGGTGGAGTCAGCACACCATGTCAGATATAATTAAATTAGTTTAAAATACTCTATACAACTGACAAGTAGACCAGAATGTGTTGAGGCAGAGCTGCCAATAGTCTCACTACATGAGGAGTCAAATTATCACAAGGTTGCTTGGTGTCCACAGGATCAGAACAAGTGCTCCTAATAGACCTTAGAATGGTGCTGTCAATGGCTTGAGGCTCACAACAGGGAACATCTCATAAAGGGAACCGTAATACTTTTGATCAATACTGCCAAGACTATGTTTTTCTTAGATGCTTCCATGTCCAAGGACTATGCCATCCAGAAGGCCTTTCTGACCCTCTGATTCTCCCTCTTTCCTGCTTCCTTGGCTGACCAACCCCTTCTGTTCACATACCTTTCATTCAATCAGGCACAATGCAGCCACTTGGCATTCTGCTCACTGACTTACAACCATATACTCATCTTCCTCATTACTATACCCTGGATCAGTAGGACTGAAGTTTAAGAAGTTCCCACACTCTTCTATCTCACAGATAGATGGATGATTTATTGGCTTCCATAATTAGCTAATGGCAGCCATTTTGTTTCACTAGTGTGTATGTATTGAATGTATGCATTTTGCTAATTTAACTCTGAAAGTTTCCTTACTTCCAAGTCCTTTGGGGCTATCTAACCAGCTTGCCTCTCCTCTCCTGCCATTGATTTGGTTCCAGATTTTGCCATAAACTAACCTATACTCAGCAAACCCATTCATCTTATTGGCTTCAAACAGGCTGTTAATAAAATGGATACAATATTTCTGGCTCACAAGAACAAACATTTTTTGAAGAGGTGGAACAGTTAGCTTGAAAAGTAGAGCTTGAGATGAAAAACTGAACAATAAAAGCACATATCATTGAATTCTTCCATTGTACTCTTTTATATCTGATCTGTAAAATCTAGGAAGTGTGATTATATTTTGGGAAAAGACAGCCAAATTAAGTAATATAATTCTGGTACTGCTATAAATCTATTTTCTATTATTATTGTTTGATTTTATGTGGTAATATTTAGGTTAAATCAGCACCATACTTTGCAGTCAAATGGCAGATTTTATTTTATTAATTAACTAATTTATTTATTTTTTGAGATGGAGTCTCGCTCTGTCGCCCAGGTTGGAGTGTAGTGGCACGATCTTGGCTCACTGCAACCTCCACCTCCTGGATTCATGCCATTCTCCTGCCTCAGCCTCCTGAGTAGCTGGGACTATAGGCGCCCACCACGCCCAGCTAATCTTTTGTATTTTTAGTAGAGACGAGGTTTCACCGTGTTAGCCAGGATGGTCTTGATCTCCTGAGCTCATGATCCGCCCGCCTCGGCCTCCCAAAGTGCTGGGATTACAGGCGTGAGCCACCGCGCCCAGCCGGCAGATATTATTTGTATTTATTTTCTCTTCCTAGCTGTTATAGGTCGGGGTGGGGAGGATAAGGAAGGAGAGAAGAAGATCTCAGACTATTAAATAATTTGTCCAAGATCCTTAAGAATAAGAGGAACAACACGCAGCCTTTAATTATTCAATGCCGGATCTCCAGGTGGAAATTTAAAAATTTAGGCAAAAAATCCTATCAGTATATAACCTCCGTAATGGTAAAATCAGAGTTTAAAAAAATAGGTATGTAACTAACTGCTCCATTAGCACTGGTGTAGACGGTTCCACGGGGGCAAAGATGCATGAAGGTTTTCACACAGGAGTTCTTTCCACTAGCATTACCTCCTCCAGACAGCCTTAAGAATCCGTTAAGGAGACTCCATTGGCCTATTTGCCTATGTCCATTTCCTCATTCTTTAGCAGGTGTTTGTTGGAAACCTCTGTTGTTTCTCACATTTGCTCAGAATTGCGAGGAGGACAACCTTTCAAGGCATATGTTTTCATGAACCACAGCGACGCTTGCAAGTCAGGCTGATACCATCCAGACCTTCACTCCCCCGAAACGCTGTCTCCACCTTTTAAGCTATCTTGACAGAATGAAACACAAAATACAAGTCTTAGTAGGTGACTTCTGGCCTCCAAATAAAGCATTATGGGGTATTCTGTTTCTATTTTCCTTGACTTTCCCCCAAGTAATTTTATATCCCTTAGGAGCCAAGAAGCATTTCCTGTAATTAGGGTTGGCTACTGGCACTTGCTCCTTGAAGTATTCATCCCAGACCAAGAGGCATTGCCCTGGAACTGCTGGTTTTGCAGCAGAGTAGTCATATTCCTCCTCACCCTGGAGTCCTGGATAGAAGAGCAGGAAACAAAGCTCCAACTGTACCTTGAGACCATATGAACCCTTTTATCCATTAATTGGAATTAATAGGGATGGGCAACAGGCCCTTTGGTGAACACCGAACTGGGCTGTCACTGACTAGCTGTGGGTAACATGTCTTCCGGGTCTCAGTTGCCTCAACTGCAAAACCTTAAAAGGGGGTTGAAAGAAAGGGGCAGCTAACGTCTCTCCGAGGCAGGCACTCCCAGCAGCTGTGCTCTTCCTTCTATCTCCCTGCTTTCTTCGGATTTATACTGATGATGTGATTGAGTGCTGGACGATAGAGTGCCAGTGGAAGTGATGTGCCCTGCTTTCCAGCCTGCTCCCTAAAATGTCCCACACCCTCCCTCTTGAAGAAGAGGGAGTGTTTAACATGCTGGAAGTGAAAGACCCTGAGATACTGGAGCCCCATGATGGAAGAGGCCCAGATCCCCGAGGTCAGCTGTCTGGGAGAGTCCCTGACTGGCCCACGAGTGAGAACAGTGTGTTGTGCTGAGATGCTGAGCTTGTACGATTTCCTTGCTACCGCAGTTCACCACGGCACTATCCTCATGAAAGTGCTCTACTGCGTCCAGAATTCTGTGTATCTAGGGGATGGCAGAGCACAGGGCAGAAATAGAATGAGATTTTTAACATGAGCAGGAAGCACTCCATGTAAATCTACTGTTTAATTGGATATTGTACTCAAAGGTGCTTCTCTAAATGAGCCAGTAAAAACCTGAGTGGGAGTTGGATAATACTTAATGGATAGGGGTGCGTAGTTTCGGCATAACAGTGCCTCTGTGGGTTACAGCACCCTGGTCAAACCTGGAAAAATAGTTTCTTAGAAAAGAATAAAGGCAAACTATGAGGAAATGGTCATGGAAGTCTCTCTCACTAATAAGAAGAGAACTCAGAATGTCTTGTTATTAGCAACATAGATCTCCAACTAAAGGGTTTACCTACCCCCACACTTGTGATGTTTGCATGGAGATGGTGAGTCCAGGGTTACCTTTGAGTTCTCTGTCATTGTCATATTTTTGCTGTGCTGCTTCCAGAATCTTTTTCATCATATAAAAAGTGATTAGGTCTGGGTGGCTATTGATCGTTTGGGGAAAATAGACTTACTTTAATCCTTCTTCAGAATGGATTCCCAAGGTAAGATTTTCATCTAGACTTATTTTTACTGAGTGAAAGTGCCATTTTCAAGAAACTCCCAAAACTTTATATTTTAGAAGAAGTGAGGCCCATCTGTGGGAAAAGAAAGCCACAGAAGACACTGAAAAACCACATGACCCGGCGTTAAATCAAGAAAAGCGTCTGGTAGGCCTGGGAAAGCCTGTTTAAGCTTCGAGGTCACTTTCTGCATCTCAGCTCCTGTTTATTTTCTGGACCTTGGTCAGCGTCTTCTTGACAGTGTAATTTCTGCAGTGCAGCTGGACTTTGTGACCCGTAATCAAACCCAGAAAGCTTTCAGCAATGCCATCTGGGTGGGGGGGCTCCATTTTATTTGGTTTAAATGAAAAAGTTAAATCTCTATCCAGACATGCCCGTTTGCAGGCCCAATGACTCTTCCACCTGCAGGATACTTCATCTTTGAATATGCTTCTCATTTTCCAGACAAGCTCAGGGGATCTGCATCCTCCAATAAAATTCCTGTCTGCACAAAATTGCCTTTTAGTGGTGATTTATAACTCAATAAAATGACATCTCAAAAAGGAGAATGGGTTTGAGTCTATAACTGATGTGAGTTAGCATGTTTTGGCTTTAGAATACACGGTATTTACACAAGGGGCAGTGGTCTCTGTGATGTGATGTGGAGATGTACATCCGCAGAACCCATGACAAGGAGGGAGGTGCAAATGTCCTCAGGCATCCTCTAAGCACAGACCTCCCTGGGCTCTAATAGAATGAATATTCTTACTGAGCTCAGCCTCAAGCAAAGGGCTTCATGGTTTTCTGGGTATCAGAAACATCCATGGAACTTGCTAAAATTATACATTCCTGGGCTCCACCCTAGAACCCATGAGCTAGATTCACTAAGAGCAGGGTGGGGTCCAGGGATCTGTAGTTTAACAATCTGTACAGGTGGTTCCAGTCACATACTTGAGAAACCACTTTAAGTTGAGAAACACTTCTAGTTTGTAATCAGTCACCACAATGAACTATTTGCTGCAAAAAGGGGAAGGGAACAAACGCTTTTAAAATGCCTTCTTTGTGTCAAGGGTTGTTGCTAGACAATCTAAATCTGTGGTTGTTTTTTTGTTGTTGTTTAACTCTTGCAACAGTCCAATAAGATTGGTATTATTATATTCATTTTGGAGGTTCAGAGAGGTTAAGGATTATTAGCAAACAGCAAGGTAGAGATTTGAACCCAGACCTTTCTGGCTCCACAGTGCACTTTTTCCACTAACCCATGTTAGCAGCCCAGGTTTGGGCCAAATATTTTCGAGTTCATAGTGTGTTACCCTTTGATCTACTGAGAGATATTGTGAGAAATGTCTTTGTTTTCTATGCCCCCCACTCAGCTTTATAGAGGCATATTTGACAAATAAAAATTGTATACAGTTAAAGTGTACAACATAACGCTTTGATATACGTATACATTGTGAAATAATGACCACAACCAAGCTAATTGACATATCTGTCACCTCACACGGTGACCGTCTATGTGTGTGTGTGCTGAGAACATTTAAGATCCACTGTAGTAGCAAGTCTCAAGTATTTATTAAATATGGTGTTTTTAACCATATCACCATGTTATTTATTAGATTCCCAAAACTTGTTCATCTTGTAACTGAAAGTGTACTCGTTGACCAACATCTTTCCAATCCTCCCAGTCCCCCAACCCCTGGTAAGCACAATTCTACTTTCTGCTTCTATGAGTCTGACTTTTTAGATTCCATATATAATGTGAGATCATGCAGTATTTGTCTTTCTGTGCCTGGCTTATTTCACTCAGCATAATGTCCTCCAGGTTCATCCATGTTGTCACAAATGACAGGACTTCCTTCTTCTTCAAGGCTGAATAGAATTCCATTGTGTGTGTGTGTGTGTGTGTGTGTCTGTATGTGTGTGTGTGTCTGTATGTGTGTGTGTGTATCACATTTTCTTTATCCATTCATTTATTAATGGAATCAAATCAACACTTAGTTTGATTCTATATCCTGGTTATTGTGAATAATGTTGCAGTGAACATGGAGGTGCATAGAACTCTTTGAGGTACTGATTTCATTTCCTTTGGATATATACCCAGAAGTGGAGTTACTGGTTCATATGACAATTGACAACTGTATTTTTCAATTTTGAGGAACCTCCATGCTGTATTCCATAATGACTATACCAGCTGATATGGTTTGGCTCTATGTCTCCACCCAAATCTCATGTTGAATTGTGATCTTCAGTGTTGGAGGAGGGGTCTGGTGGGAGTGTGGATCATCGGGTGGATTTCCCTTTTGCTGTTCTCGTGATAGTGAGTGAGTTATCATGAGATCTGGTTGTTTGAGAGTGTGTAGCACTTCCCCGCTTTGCTCTCTCCCTCTCCTGTTCCAGCCATATAGGATGTGCTGACTTCCCTTTTGTCTTCTGCCTTGATTCTAAGTTTCCTGAGGCCTCTGCAGCCATGTTTCCTGTAACGCCTGCAGAACTGTAAGCCAATCAAACCTCTTTTCTTTATAAATTATCCAGTCTTAGGTAGTTCTTTATAGTGATGTGAGAACAAACTAATATACCAGTTTACATTCCTACCAACAGTATACAAGGGTTCCCTTTTCCATATCCTCAACAACACTTGTTAGTGTTTTTGATGATAGCCAATTGGGGTAAGATGATATCTCTTTATGGTTTCGATCTGCATATCCCTGATGATTAGTGATATGGTTTGGCTGTGTCCCCACCCAGATCTCATCTTGAATTGTAGCTCCCATAATTCCCACATGTTGTGAGAGGAACCTGGTGGGAGGTAATTGAATTATGGGGGCGGGTCTTTCCTGCGCTGTTCTCGTGGCAGTGAACAAGTCTCACAAGATCAATGGTTTTGTAAAGGGCAGTTCCCCTACACAAGCTCTCTTGCCTGTTGCTATGAAAGACGTGCCTTTGCTCCTCCTTTGCCTCCTGCATTGGTTGTGAGGCCTCCCCAGTCATGTGGAACCATGAGTCCATTAAACCTCTTTTTCTACATACATTACCCAGTCTTGGGTAGGTCTTTATTAGAAGTGAGAGCAGACTAATACAATTAGTGATGTTGCACACCTTTATATGTACCTTTTGGCCATTTTGTATGTCTTCTTTTGACAAATGTCTATTCAGGTTCTCTGCCCATTTTTTTTTTTTTTAGCCAGGTTATGTTTTCTTGCTTTTATTGTATAAGTGCGTTATATTTTTCTGGCTATTAACCTATTATCAGATGGATGTTTTGCAAATATTTTCTCCCATTCTGTAGGGTGTGAGAAGTTTCTTAAGAAGACAATGGTAAGTCCTTCCACTCACTTGAGGAGAGTAAATTTCAGATTTGTAGTGGACACTGGGGTCCAAGACCTGAGACCCACTTCAGGCTGAGTAGTCAATCATTCTGTCAGCTATGGAAGGGTTGGCACCTAGCAGCTTACTGCAGAGTCCCCTCTTGAGATTGTCCCCAGCTGAGGCACAGCATGCCTCCTCCCTGGGGTGGCCTGCTTGCAGTGACTGTCCAGGAAGAGGTATAAACTTCCAACTACCTTGCCTCAGTTCAGACAACATGGAAGGACATCCCAGCTTTGGAGGGCCTCTGTGACTTGCTGGGGCCTTTATCCTGATTTCAACTTCTTCTTCTGCCTAATCCTGCTTCTTCTGCTGCTTTAACAGTTTCCCAAGAGCACTCTCCACAAACTTCCGGCATGCCAATCTCCATCTCAAAATTTGCTTCTCTGGGAATGCAACCTGTGGTGTTCAATCAAATTGTCCCTGTAGATGCATTACACTCACATTAGGCATGTGATGGACTGAATTGCGACCTCCATCCCAAATTCATGTTGAAACTTTAACACCCAGGAACTCTGAATGTGACTGTGTTTAGAGATAGGGTCTTCGCAGAAGTAATTAAGTTAAAATGAGGTCACATGGATGGGCCCTAATCTAATATGACAGGAGTCCTTATAAGAAGAGGAGATGAGGGCACAGCCAAGCAGAGGGAAGACCACACAGGGAAAAGACGAAGGTCTGCAATCCAAGGAGAGAGGTTTCAGGAGAAATCAACCCTGTGGACACCTTATCTTGGACATCCAGCCTCCAGAACTGTGAGAGAATAAGTTTCTGTAGTTTAAGCCCCCATTCTGTGATACCTTGTCATGGCAGCCGAAGCGGATACAATAGGCGGATTTAGAGGTTCTTCATTTTGATCCTGATTCTTTCATTTTTATAGTTAAGGAACAACTCAGAAATCTGAACAGGTTAAATTCTCTTTTAAGTATAATGAAACAGGATGGTAATTCTCACTAGATAGTGTTTTCATATTCTAGACAATATGTCAGGATAATCATGTTTTTAGAGAGGTGATAAGGAGTATGCATTATCTCTCTCCATCACATCTCTCTGTTTACAGCATTTACCACAAACCTGGGGCAGATTTAAATACATGGCGTGGATCAGTACTTTGGACCTGCAGTGAACTTGTATTTAGTGAGAAAGAATGACAAAATTTTCTTTCTTTCTTTCTTTCTTTCTTTCTTTCTTTCTTTCTTTCTTTCTTTCTTTCTTTCTTTCTTTCTTTCTTTCTTTCTTTCTTTTTTTTTGAGACAGTCTCGTTGTATCGCCCAGGCTGGAGTGCAGTGGCATGATCGGGGCTCACTGCAGCCTTAACCTCCCGGGTTCAAGCCATTCTTCTGCCTCAGCCTCCAGAGTAGCTGGGATTAAAGGTGCACATCACCATGCTCGGCTAATTTTTGTATTTTTAATAGAGACAGGGTTTCGCCATCTTGTCCAGGCTGGTCTCGAACTCCTGACCTCAGGTGATACTCCCACCTCGGCCTCCCAAAGTGCTGGAATTACAGGCATGAGTCACCTTGTCCCCCCTGTAATTTTTCAAATTCTGTCAGTCAACACTTTCTGGTCCTCTGTGAAGCAAGGATATGGTTTGGCCTTTTTTCTTTTTCTTTTTTTTTTAGACGAAGTTTCACTCTTTTTGCCTAGGCTGGAGTGCAATGTCATGATCTCTGATCACTGCAACCTCCACCTCCCAAGTTCAAGTGATTCTTCTGCCTCAGCCTCCCGAGTAGTTGGGATTACAGGTGCACACCACTATACCTGGCTAATTTTTGTATTTTCAGTAGAGACAGGGCTCCACCATGTTGGCCAGGCTGGTCTTGAACTCCTGACCTCAGGTGATCCACCCACCTCGGCCTCCCAAAGAGCTGGGATTATAGGCATGAGCCACCACGCCCAGTCAATTTAGCTTTCTTTTCTTTAGATAAACTGTAACATGCTATGTCTGGCTGCTGGCTTCCTGCCCTAATTCAAAGGTGAAAAAGCTTTGTAGTTTAATTTTTTTTTAGGTTTTCATTTTTTCTGAGCCAGTTCCTTTATCCTTTATTGTCTCCAGTGGAGCATTGGTAAATGTTTAACTACCAGCTCTTTGAAAATGAAATAAAACAGAACCATCCTGGGAAAAGAATGCTGCAGGGTGCCAACCTCTCTGCAGCCAAGGACAGCTCTCCAGGTGTGAGGAGACCTCTCTGCCTTCCTCCTCACACTGATATTAGTGCAGTTCCCTCAGGGCTTGCTTTTATTTGTTGAGGCTTCTTGTAAGGGGTTTAATTTTAAGAGTATTTATGAGTTTAGCACAGGCTTCCCCAGTGAATTTTTCTGTCCATGCCCTCACTCATGATGTCTTCATTGTCACCTCTGGAACCAGAAAATTCACAGCTTAAGGAAGCTCAGGTGAGCAACCAAGTCTAGCCCCATCCAGATTCCCAAGGCCCGTTCTCCCACCAGGCCTTTCCTTATGCTCTGCATCTCTCATCTCCTTCAATGATTTCTTTTGGCTGCACTGACTTGACTTTTTATGTGTTATAAAACTCAGGAAGCTTCTATTGAGGGCTTAGTAGGTGCCAAACACAATTCCGAGCAACATGCATATTTAATCATCACAAGCCCTTCGAGGTAGGTACTATTCTCATTCTCATTTTGTAGGTGAAGAAAGTGAGGCACAAAGAGGGTTAATAACTTGTTCAAGGCCCTATTACTTGATAGAGGCAGGACTGAGATTCAAACCAGGCAGTATGGCTTCCGGTCCATATTTTTCTTTTCTTTTCATTTTGGAGACAGAGTCTTGCTTTGTCACCCAGGCTGGAGTGTAGTGGTGCAATCACAGCTCACTGCAGCCTCTGCCTCTGGGGTTCAAGCAATTCTCTTGCCTCAGTCTCCCGAGTAGCTGGGACTATAGGTGCGCACCACTACACCTAGCTAATTTTTCTATTTTTAGTAGAGAAGGGGTTTCACCATCTTGGTCAGGCTGGTCTCGAACTCCTGACTTCAAATCATCTGCCCACCTTGATCTCCCAAGGAGCCGGGATTATAGGCGTGAGCCACTGCACCCGGCCCCAATCCATATTTTTAACCAGCATCCTACCTGAAAAACAGCAGTAGAAATATACATATGTGTAGTGTGAAGTGGTGTGTGTGTGTGTGTGTGTGTATCTGTGTGTATGAAAAGTTAAAGTTTAATAATGCGGAAAAATCACTCATAAGTAATGGAATTAAAGACTTCAAAGGACTTTTTGATGCAACATAGATAATTCTAAAGCAAATTAAAAATTTTAGGTGGTGAAATTATGTTTTTTAGGTCTAGATTTCCAAAAGTTGAGGCTCAGCATGTATTGGAAATACCATAGAGCTAATGTTAATTGCAGAGATACAGCTGGAATGAAATACTGACTTGCTTCAGGGAATGTTTTTTCTCCCTGTCTCTCACTGTTTTGGTCTCAATTTAGTAATGCTGGTTGAGTAGGTATAAAAAATGAGAAGAGAGACATTTTTTGTTTCACTAGTCATAGAGAAATTGGTATTTGTATTGAATGGATTGAGGATTCACAAATAAATATAGTTTGTTCCAGTTTGGATTACTAATTTGGTTTGGTGGAAATCTCTGAAGTATCCAGTTCTGTGACAGAATTTTGCCATAGAATCTAGTACTAGGGAGGATTTTTAAGAGGTCATTACCTTGACCTTAAAACCAGTGAGTGGGCTATTGTCCAAGATGGCCAAATAGGAACAGCTTTGGTCTGCAGCTCCCAGCAAGATCGACACAGAAGATGGGTGATTTCTGCATTTCCAGCTGAGGTACCTGGTTCATCTCACTGGGACTGGTTGGACAGTGGATGCAGCCCACGGAGGCCTGAAGCAGGGCAGGGCGTCGCCTCACCCGGGAAGCACAAGGGGTCAGGGGATTTCCCTTTCTTAGCCAAGGGAAGCCGTGACAGACTGTACCTGGAGAAATGGTACACTCCTGACCAAATACTACACTTTTCCCACAGTCTTAGCAACTGGCAGGTCAGGAGATACTCTCCTGTGCTTGGCTCAGTGGGTCCCATGCCCATGGAGCCTTGCTCACTGCTAGTGCAGCAGTCTGAGATCAACCTGTGACACTGCAGGTTGACAGCAGGAGGGGCATCCACCATTGCTGAGGCTTGAGTAAACAAAGTGTCACAGTGTAAACAAAGAGACCGGGAAGTACGAACTGGGCAGAGCCCACCACAGCTCAGTAAGGCCTACTGCCTCTATAGATTCCATCTCTGGGAGCAGGGCATAGGAGAACAAAAGGCAGCAGACAGCTTCTGCAGACTTAAATGTCCCTGTCTGACAACTCTAAAGAGAACAGTGGTTTTCTCAGCGTGGCGTTCGAGCTCCAAGAATGGACAGACTGCCTCCTCAAGCGGGTCCCTGACCCCTGTGTAGCCTGACCGGGAAACACTTCCCAGTAGGGGCCGACAGTCACCTCAAACAGGTGGGTGCCTCTCTGGGACGAAGCTTCCAGAGGAAGGATCAGGCAGCAATATTTGCTGTTCCATAGCCTCTGCTGGTGACATCCAGGCAAACAGGGTCTGGAGCTGACCTCCAGCAAACTCCAACAGACCTGCAGCTGAGGGGTCTGTAAGAAGGAAAACTAACAAACAGAAAAGAATAGCATCAACATCAACAAAAAGACATCCACACCAAAACCCCCTCTGTAGGTCACCAACGTCAAAGACCAAAGGTAGATAAAACCACAAAGATGGGGAGAAACCAGAGCATAAAAGCAGAAAATTCCAAAAAACAGAGTGCCTTATCTCCTCCAAAGGATCGCAACTCCTTGCCAGCAAGGGAACAAAACTGGACAGAGAATAAGTTTGACCAGTTGACAAAAGCAGGCTTCAGAAGGTCGGTAATAACAAACTTCTCCAAGCTAAAGGAGCATGTTCTAACCCATTGCGAGGAAGCTAAACACCTTGAAAAAAGGTTAGATGAATGGCTAACTATTATAAACAGTGTACAGAAGATCTTAAATGACCTGATGGAGCTGAAAACCACAGCATGAGAACTTTGTGACACAGGCACAAGATTCAATAGCCTATTCGATCAAGTGAAAGGAAGGAAATCAGTGATTGAAGATCAAATTAATGAAATAAAGTGAGAAGACAAGATTAGAGGAAAAAGAATGAAAAGAAACAAACAAAGCCTCCAAGAAATATGACTATGTGAAAAGACCAAATATACATTTGATTGGTGTACCAGAAAGTGACGGGGAGAATGGAACCAAGTTAGAAAACACTCTTCAGGATATTATCCAGGATAACTTCCTGAACTTAGCAAGGCAGGCCAACATTCAAATTCAGGAAATACAGAGAACACCACAAAGATACTCCTCAAGAAGAGCAACCCCAAGACACATAATTGTCAGATTCACCAAGGTTGAAATGAAGGAAAAAATGTTAAGGGCAGCCAGAGAGAAAGGTCGGGTTACCCACAAAGGGAAGCCCATCAGATTAACAGCAGATCTCTTGGCAGAAACCCTACAAGCCAGAAGAGAGTGGGGGTCAATATGCAACATTCTTAAAGAAAAGAATTTTCAACCCAGAATCTCATATCCAGCCAAACTAAGCTTCATAAGTGAAGGAGAAATAAAATCCTTTATAGACAAGCAAATGCTGAGAGATTTTGTCACTACCAGGCCTGCCTTACAAGAAGAACACCTGAAGGAAGCACTAAACATGGAAAGGAATAACTGGTACTAGCCACTGCAAAAACATGCCAAATGGTAAAGACCATTGACACTATGAAGAAATTGCATCAATTAACAGGAAAATAACCAGCTAACATCATAATGACAGGATCAAATTCACACGTAACAATATTAACTTTAAATGTGAATGGACTAAATGCCCCATTTAAAAGACACAGACTGGCAAATTGGATAGAGTCAAGACCCATCGATGTGCTGTATTCAGGAGAACCATTTCATGTGCAAAGACACACATAGGCTCAAAATAAAGGGATAGAGGAAGATCTACCAAGCAAATGGAAAGCAAAAAAAAAAAAAAAAAAAAAAAAAAAAAAGCAGGGGTTTCAATTCTAGTCTCTGATAAAACAGACTTTAAACCAACAAAGATCAAAAAGGACAAAGAAGGCCATTACATAATGGTAAAGGGATCTGTTCACCAAGAAGAGCTACCTATCCTAAATATATATACACCCAACACAGGAGCACCCAGATTCATAAAGCAAGTCCTTAGAGACCTACAGAGACTTGGACTCCCATACAATAATAATGGGAGACTTTAACACCCCACTGTCAATATTAGACAGATCAATGAGACAGAAGGTTAACAAGGATATCCAGGACTTGAACTCAGCTCTGGACCAAGCGGACCTAATAGACGTCTACAGAACTGTACACCCCAAATCAACAGAATATACATTCTTCTCAGCACCACATCATACTTATTGTAAAATTGACCACATAATTGGTAGTAAAACACTCCTCAGCAAATGTAAAAGAACAGAAATCACAACAAACCGTCTCTCAGACTACAGTGCAATCAAATTAGAACTCAGGATTAACAAAGCCACTCAAAACTGCACAACTACATGGAAGCTGAACAACCACTCCTGAATGACTGCTGGGTAAGTCATGAAATGAAGATGTTCTTTGAAACCAATGAGAACAAAGACACAACATACCAGAATCTCTGGGACACATTTAAAGCAGTGTAGAGGGAAATTTATATCACTAAATGCCCACAAGAGAAAGCAGGAAAGATCTAAAATCGACACTCCAACATCACAAAAGAACTAGAGAAGCAAGAACAAGAAATTCAACAGCTAGCAGAAGGCAAGAAATAACTAAGATCAGAGCAGAACTGAAGGAGATAAAGACACAAGAAACCCTTCAAAAAAATCAATGAATCCAGGAGCTGGTTTTCTGAAAAGATCAACAAAATAAATAGACTGCTAGCAAGACTAATAAAGAAGAAAAGAGAGAAGAATCAAATAGACACAATAAAAAATGATAAAGGGTATATCACCACCAAACCCACAGAAATACAAACTACCATCAGAGAATACTGTAAACGCCTTCTAGAAAATCTAGAAGAAATGGATAAATTCCTGGACACATACATCCAACCAAGACTAAACCAGGAAGAAGTTGAATCTCTGAATAGACCAATAACAGGCTCTTAAATTGAGGCAATAATTAATAGCCTACCAACCCAAAAAAAGGCCAGGACCAGAAAGATTCACAGCCGAATTCTATCAGAGGTACAAAGAGTACCATCCCTTCTGAAACTATTTCAATCAATAGAAAAAGGGGGAATCCTCCCTAACTCATTTTATAAGGCTAGCATCATCCTGATACCAAAGTCTGGTAGAGACACAACAAAAAAAGAGAATTTTAGGCCAATATCCCTGATGAACATTGATGTAAAAATCCTCAGTAAAATACTGGCAAACTGAATCCAGCAGCACATCAAAAAGCTTATCCACCATGATCAAGTCAGCTTCATCCCTGGGATGCAAGGCAGGTTCAACATATGCAAATCAATAAATGTAATCCATCACATAAACGGAGCCAATGACAAAAACCACCTGATTATCTCAATAGATGCAGAAAAGCCCTTTGACAAAATTCAACAGCCCTTCATGCTAAAAACTCTCAATAAACTAGGTATTGATGGGATGTATCTCAAAATAATAAGAGCTATTTATGACAACCCCATAGCCAATATCATACTGAATGGGCAAAAACTGGAAGCATTCCCTTTGAAAACTGGCACAACACAAGGATGCCCTCTCTCATCACTCCTGTTCAACATAGTGTTGGAAGTTCTGGCTAGGGAAATCAGGTAAGAGAAAGAAATAAAGTGTATTCAATTAGGAAAAGAGGAATTGTCTCTGTTTGTGTATGACATGATTGTATATTTAGAAAACCTCATCATCTCTGCCCAAAATCTCCTTAAGCTGATAAGCAACTTCAGCAAAGTCTCAGGATACAAAATCAATGTGCAAAAATCACAAGCATTCCTATACACCAACAATAGACAAACAGAGAGCCAAATCATGAGTGAACTCCCATACACAATTACTACAAAGAGAATAAAATACCTGGGAATTCAACTTACAAGGGATGTGAAGGACCTCTTCAAGGAGAACTACCAACCACTGCTCAATGAAATAAAAGAGGATACAAACAAATGGAAGAGCATTCCACGCTCATGGATAGGAAGAATCAATGTCATGAAAATGGTCATTCTGAGCAAGATGATTTATAGATTCAATGCCATCCCCATCAAGCTACCACTGACTTTCTTCACAGAATTGGAAACAACTACTTTAAAGTTCATATGGTATCAAAAAAGAGCCCGCATTGCCAAGACAATCCTAAGTAAAAAGAACAAAGCTGGAGGTATGATGCTACCTGACTTCAAACTATACTACAAGGCTACAGTAACCAAAACAGCATGGTACTGGTACCAAAACAGATATTTAGACCAGTAGAACAGAACAGAGGCCTCAGAAATAACAACATACATCTACAACCATCTGATCTTTGACAAACCTGACAAAAACAAACAATATGGAAAGGATTCCCTATTTAATGAATTGTGCTGGGAAAACTGGCTAGTCATATGTAGAAAGCAGAAAGCTGAAACTGGATCCCTTCCTTACACCATATACAAAAATTAACTCAGGATGGATTAAAGACTTAAACAGCATAAAAACTCTAGAAGAAAACCTAGGCAATACCATTCAGAACATAGACATGGGCAAAGACCATGACTGAAACACCAAAAGCAATGGGAACAAAAGCCAAAATAGACAAATGGGATCTAATTAAACTAAAGAGCTTCTGCACAGCAAAAGAAACTATCATCAGAGTGAACAGGCAACCTACAGAATGGGAGAAAATCTTTGCAGTCTACCCATCTGACAAAGGGCTAATATCCAGAATCTACAAATAACTTAAACAAATTTACAAGAAATAAACAACCCCATCAAAAAGTGGGCAAAGGATATGAACAGACACTTCTCGAAAGAAGACATTTATGCAGCCAACAGACATGAAAAAATGCTCATCATCACTGGTCATCAGAGAAATGCAAATCAAAACGACAATGAGATACCATTTCACACCAGTTAGAATGGCGATCATTAAAAAGTCAGGAAACAACAGATGCTGGAGAGGATGTGGGGAAATAGGAATGCTTTTGCACTGTTGTTGGAAGTGTAAATTAGTTCCACCATTGTGGAAGACAGTGTGGCAATTCCTCAAGGATCTGGAACTAGAAATACCCAGTGATCCCATTACTGGGTATACACCCAAAGGATTATAAATCATGCTACTATAAAGACACATGCATATGTATGTTTATTGCAGCACTCTTCACAATAGCAAAGACTTGGAGCCACCCCAAATGTCCATCAGTGATAGTATGGATTAAGAAAATGTGGCACATATACACCATGGAATACTATACAGCCATAAAAACAGATGAGTTAATGTCCTTTGCAGGGACATGGATGAAGCTGGAAACCATCATTCTAAGCAAACTATCATAAGGACAGAAAACCAAACACCACATGTTCTCACTCATAGGTGGGAATTTAACAACGAGAATACATGGACACAGGGCGGTCAGTATCACACACAGGGGTCTGTTGGGGGGTGGGGACCTGGGGAAGGGATAGCATTAGGAGAAATACCTAATGCAAATGACAAGTTGTTGGGTGCAGCAACCCAACATGGTACATGTATACCTATGTAACCAATCTGCCCGTTGTGCTCATGTACCCTAGAACTTAAAGTATAATTTAAAAAAATCACTGTGATATGACAATCAAACTTATATTTAATGCCTTCCAGGGAAATCCTTTTGTTGCTTATCAAATTATTTAAAGAAAACATTTCTCGTTATATTTAACTTGGAATCTTTCCCCAGAAAGGAGATGGGGCTGCCCTTGGCTTGATGTGGTGCCCAGAGCTTTTTCATTTGTGTGCAGTTGATGGTTGATTCTCTGAGATACAGAAAACAGTCGATCAATCTCAACAGATAAGGGAATTCATCTTTTTTTTTTGAGCACGAATTACTCTATATGCCTTTTCTCATTTTATCCTCTGAATAATCTTCCTGCCACCATTTTATAAACGCAGAAACAGAGATTCAAAAGGGTCAGGTCACCGGCTTAAGGTTAACTCTACCACTAAACAGAACAGCAAGGACCAAAACTCAGATCTTTGTGACCCTCATTGCCACTGTGCCATGTGACGACGCCTACCTCCTTTAGAGGCCAACTAATAGGTAAAATTACGTATCATTTCTTCTATAAATTTTCATAACACCTTTAGGAAGCCTTGGTTAGATAGAAAAATTGATTATTTTAATCCTACACTGTACCCCAGGCCAAGCTGATTTTCTTGAGGAATGGCCGAATGGAAGTTGAATGGTTTAAAGGTGACTGGCAAACAGAGAAACAAGGCACCGAAGAACTGGCTATTTCCAAACCTGGGCAATCAGCTTCTGAATGAGTAGTTCAGTGGGTATAACTTCCAGGCTTGCTCAGGCACTATTATGATAATTGGAATAATCAATCTGCATCCCAGAAGACTGCTTCCCCAGAGATTTCTGGATGGAAGAGGATGCCCTGTGGGCATCAGTGTATCCATGTAAGAAATTCACTTAACAAAGCAAAATCTGGCAGTCTAAACTTAACAGTATTTTCCCCAAATGTTAGTTGCAGGCATGTATGCCAAAAAAAAAAAAAAAAAAAAAAAAAACCCAGCAAAAATACTCCCCACTGTTTTTATTATTATTGCAGGGGCTTTAAGCTGAGCAAACTGGAAAAAGGGGAATCACAGATTGTCTGTTTTTTTCTATCAGTACTCACCCTTGTCCACATTTTCCCCCAAGGAAAGTTGCAGCTCTGGATCTTGGAAAGGACAATTCCGATGTTTTATTCTTCCAACCAGTTTCTTCGTTTTCATAACTCTACTTGAAGAACACGTGATGTTTGCCAGTGTCTGACATTACGGACCTCACAGCTTACTGAATCTGAAAACAGGAGATAGAGATGGAAAGGTTGGTAAACTCTGAAAAAAATTGAGATGTTTGTCATCATTTAAGGATTGCATCAGAGCAGTTGGAAAAGCCAAATCCATAGTCTCGTGAATGGAATCCCATCATCCATTCATTCATGCAATCAAAGAAAGCATTTATGGGGTTCTTACTATGCTTTAGTTGGAACTTCAAAGACACATAAACTATAGTAACGTCCTCAAGGATCCCACAGTCTCACTGAATAAACAAAAAATGCAGCACAATAAAATGTTACATCATTTTGGGTCAAATGTGCAGTGGATCCGGTGAGTATACAAAGGAAGAAGGTCAATCTTGGATGGAGTCTTAAGAGATGGGTAGATGTTTGCCAGGTGTTTTGTATGGATAGTAGAGGTGAGAGTGAAATTTCCTTGCGTGTAACCTACAGTTTTAGTCTTGTCATCGATTTCACTGATAGTTTTCTACTCTCCCATCCCTGTGGCCTCACCATCCCCCTTAAACCAACTTAATATGTTACTGCTTTTATCATTTTGAAGCCACAAGATGTGCCTGACTCTACCTCTTACCAGCAGCTTGTGAAGGTCACTGGAGCCATACGCTTTTTTTGTTTCCAGAAAAGGAGAAAAACTAGTGTTTTGGAAATGTGGCTTTTAAATAGCTTAGATGCAAAGCCCAGAATTTGATTTTTTTGGGAAAAACATGGACTGGGCTTTCGGTGAGTTAGTACTGGCCAATTTTTCACTTCTCTTTCAACATCTTGCAGCTGGAAGGCTGTTTTGAGATGGCGTGTGTGTGTGTATGTATTTGTAGGTTATAGCTGGGATGTATATTCTTAGAAAAACCCTCATATTTATTTATTTATTTATTTATTTATTTATTTATTTATTTATTTATTTTTTGAGACAGAGTCTCGCTCTGTCACCCAGGCTGGAGTGCAGTGGCCGGATATCAGCTCACTGCAAGCTCCGCCTCCTGGGTTTACGCCATTCTCCTGCTTCAGCCTCCCGAGTAGCTGGGACTACAGGCGCCCGCCACGTCGCCCGGCTAGTTTTTTTTTTTTTTTGTATTTTTTAGTAGAGACGGGGTTTCACCGTGTTAGCCAGGATGGTCTCGATCTCCTGACCTCGTGATCCGCCCGTCTCGGCCTCCCAAAGTGCTGGGATTACAGGCTTGAGCCACCGCGCCCGGCCAAAACCCTCATATTTAAACCACATAGGACACATGAATATCTTTTTGAGAAATGGTAAGTGAATCTTTGTAAAAGAACAGTGTTTTCCTATCAAGAATAATGTAGGAGGTTGCTTTAAAAGGGGAAGCAGAAAAATAAGAATTGTGCCTGGCACATAATAGAAGCTCAGCAAACAATTTAATGAACCTATGCAGCTGCCCTTAGGAGGAAGAGAAGTCTTCCTAGAACTCCTTTCCAAACAGGATAATTGGGAGTTGGTCTCCTTTCGCTTCTACCAGGATGGGAACAGCCTCCTGTAATTTCAGTTTGATAAACACAGTATTTATAAGTCTTGGCTAGGAGGGGGAAAAAGGAATTTTCCTCTGAGGCACTTGCAGTGGCTAGGCAAGAGGACACGGGCCCATGACTCATTTGCTCTGCCTGAACCCATGTGTGGTTTCCTCAGTATCTTGGCCCCACAAGGGATGGAGAACCAGAAGGGAGAGTTACTGCGTTTCCAGCGCCCTGTCTATTGCTTCTTTAGGTACACGCACCTTGAGGCATTTTAACTGCCCAAGGTGTCTGCGCTTATAAGACAACCTCTCAGAGCTGATTTGTCTATGGGGATACCATAAACTACAGTACCAGAAATTATATATATATATATACACACACACACACGTCATTAATTCTTTACTGGGAAATATAACACACATATAGAAAACTGTATAAAATGAATGTATAGCTTAATAAATTGTTATAAATTTAACTGCCACGCAGGTCAAGACATAGAGTACTGCCAGGACTCCAGAAGCTTTCCAAGTGCCTTTCCAATGCAACCTCTTTCTTTCCCATAAAGGAGGTACTACCCTTATCCCCATGCACTGGGGACTCTGTGTTGGGCCTTGTGCTTTTGGGCTTCCGTCTCTCCTCCAGCCATGCACTTTCTGAAGGGGAAAGAGGGCTGTGGGACCAAGAGACCACGCCCACCTGAGACCCATGTCTCCCTTTCTAGACCCCATGCCAAGGACCAGGACATTGGGACTTCCTGTTCAAATGATTCCAAACCTACTTCCTGGTCTTTGTGGGCTCGTCTTTAAGTCCTTCTTCCTGAGGGGAACCTGGAAGCAGATATTTGTAAAAGGCCACGGGTGAAGTTTAGACTTGAGGGCTCAAGAGTGATATATATGAGCA
This sequence comes from Rhinopithecus roxellana, assembly GCF_007565055.1. Classification (NCBI taxonomy): domain Eukaryota; kingdom Metazoa; phylum Chordata; class Mammalia; order Primates; family Cercopithecidae; genus Rhinopithecus; species Rhinopithecus roxellana. Next base: position 8,543,168 of record NC_044552.1, on the reverse strand, counting down.
CCAAGGCCCTTGGGTTATGGGATGGAGCAGGGCTGGGGCATGAGGGTGGATGGCTGGATCTAGGGGAGGCTTCTTCCTGTGGCACATGTTCTAGCAGGAAGATCCAAGCAGTCTAAGAATTCTAAGGTCCAACATGGTTTCTCAGGTCACTATGAAGAGATATATGTCCAAGTAGGAGGATGGGACATCTTTTATTTAACAGCTTGTCAGTTTAATTTATAATTTTACAATTTACAATTTTATAATACAATACAATATTAGGCCCATAACATGCAGTTCTCCATCTGTACTTTTACCTTAAGCCCCACAAAAAAAGTTTTTTGTAATGCTCCAAGGAATCCTGTTAATTTATTATTTGGAAGATTGTCAGACATTGATCCTTTGTTTTAAACTCATGATAAGAATCAGATAATATATACTTTGAAGTCATGTCAAAGGAAAAGAATAATTCCATATGACATATATTGCAGATTTTTATTTGTATATAAGCAAAGCAGTGTCTAAAGTATATTTATATGTCCTCAATTACTGAATGTGCCAGTTTTCTGTTGAGGGTGGGCCTGCCCACAGGTGACTATCCGGACTGTTCTGGTCATTCCCTCCTTAGTTTTCTCTGTGCTTTACTATGTCACTTGGCACTCCTATACAATAAAATGACTTCCCTGTTTTTAAACTTTGGATAAATGGATCACAGCATATGTTCTTTTGTGTGGGCTTCTCCCACTCAGCATTATGTTCGAGCAATGCATCTATGTTATTGCTTGTAGCTGTAGTTTGTAATTTGCATTGCTGTATGGTATTCCACTGTATGGATATGCCAGCATTTTTCCATTCTATTAATAATGTTCATGGACAATTGTGTTGTTTCCAGTACTAGCCCATTATGAATAATAATGCTACGTAGATCTTTATCTGTTTCTGTTGTGTTTATATGGAATTGCTGGATGATAGGTTTCCGTCCATCCCTCCCTGCCTTCCTGCCTTCCTTGTTTCTTTGTGTTGTCCAGGCTGCCTCAAGGGATTCTCTTTCCTCAGCCTCCTGAGTAGCTGGGACTACAGGCTCATAGCACCTTGCCCCCTTTGTTTTCAGCTTTAACAGAAAATACCAAACTGTTTCCAAAGTGGTTGTATCAATTGATATTCTCGTCAACAAGGTATAATAGCTCCCATTGCTTCTGACAATGTTTAGTATATATTTTTTAAATGTTGACCATTTTGTACTAGGAATAATAGTAGTGTGTCACCACCCCTGTAAAACATTTATGGTTTTTTTCCTCCATTATTTGTATATGAAGATACTGAAGTGAATATGGTAACTTAGAGTTTCAAGTTGACTGCTAATAATATTAGTAGATGTATAGAATAGTAATATCAATAATATTTATAATAATATCCATAGCTTTTATTTGAAATATGGCAGCTAAAGGAAGATTGGTAGTCTTAGAAGATTACAGTAATAAAATCCAAGATGTAAACAGAGTCAGCCCATACAGCATTTTAAAATAACAGAGAAATGAGCAGACCGACCCAGGGATACATCGACACGCTGCTAGGAAGGCAGCTGGTACCAACCTCATCCTTTCACAGGGGTGTGTGTCCCCAGAGCATGCTCTGAGAGTTGTGGCAGCACTGAGCACAGATTGCTGAATTGCCCAGCTGGGACCAGTCAGGACCACTGCAGAAGAGGGAGACCAGCTGGGGAGCCTGTCAGCCTGCAGCTCATTAGTATGCCACATCTGACAGCATCTGTTCCTCCAGGAAGCAGCAACAGCCATGTGCTCCAAAAGCAAGTGGCATGAGCAGGCCTCTTCAGCAGAAATAGCCACAGCCTCCTCACATGCCCACTTCCCTCTCTGCCCACTGAAACCCCTGAGCTTCCCCACTTCACCCTCCTCTTGCCAATATACTCAACCTCCTTGCCGTTTGTCCTTTTAATGCATTGCCCCGGCCAAAGCCCAGCCTTGGATGAGCTCAACTGTTTACTTACTCTGCATCAATCGCCCAGCTATTGAGCATGGCTGGCAAAACCACACACCCTGCAGACGGTGCCACTGCAAACTCACGGTCACCAATGCCATCTAGATCCTTGTTACTGTCAGGCAGCCCTCTGTAGTTCCCTGGCCAGCTCACCTTCCTGTTCTCCTATTTTTCTAATTAAAATGAGAGTAGATTATCTTCTGCAATTCTACATTGAATGGGTCCTATTCTAGAAGCAGCAGGCTGTTGCAGTTTATACACCGTGGGTGTTTCAAACTTTCGCCACGTTTTTCAGCGTCTCTGGTTTTATTGCCTGTCCATCTTCTGTGCCCCAATCTTAAACCCTGCTGTTAACCGCAGTAGGCAGTCTCCCCACCTGCTCCACAAAGAAAGCAGGGGCCCTCTGAAATGAAGTTCCTCAACTTCCCCCTCCACATCTGCAGATTCACTTCACATTTCAACTCATCCCTTTTTCCTTCCTGCACCCTTGTGACAATAAGGAAAATGTCTCCTCTCATGCCCAAGTGAATTCCTCCACCTGTCACTCAATGCCATCCTGTCCTGCCTTCTACGGGACTTTTCTCCATATATGACCTCTCTCCTGACTTGCTCCCAGCAGTCGTGCCTTTCCTTTAAGACCCTGAAGTCAGGTTTTCCCATAGCTGACTGAGTCCTTTAGCTCGCATGGCCTTCATCCAAGCAGGGCAGGAGGGTTGAATTGTGTCCCCCCAAATTAATATGTTAAATTCCTAACCCCCAGTATCTCAAAATGGGACCTTATTTGGAAATAAAGTCATTGCAGATGTAATTAGTTCAGATGAGGTCCTACCAGAGCAGGGTGGGCCCCTCATCCAACTGGACTGATGTCCTTATAAAGAGGAGTAATATGGAGAGGAAAGCTGATATGAAGAAACACGGGCAGATTCTTTCCTCACAGCCTTCTCAAGTCACCAACCCTACCGACCCCTTGGTCTCTTCCAGCCTCCCGAGCTGTGAAACAATCAATTTCTGTTTAAGCCCCGCAGTCTGTGGTGCTTAGTGACAGCATCCCTGGGAAACTGCATTAGAATTCTGCTTATTAACTTTTCCACCTTCTGCAAGTTAGCGTGTTTCCCTCTGTAAGCTTCAATCTCTTCATCTAGAAAAGGAGATACAGGAGCACTAACCGCATGAGATTGTTGTGAACATTAAACAAAAAGAAGGAAGTACCATGTTAATCACAGTGCCTGGCTGTATTAGTTTGTCAGAGCTGCCATAATCAAATATCACAGACTGGGTCGGGCGTGGTGGCTTACGCCTGTAATCCTAGCACTTTGGGTCGGGTGCGGAGGAACTTCCAGTTCTTCTGTTTTCACTGGTGACAGTCTGGTGTTTGTTTTCTCTCCCTCACCAAAGGGGCTTTTCCCAACATCCCTTGTTCTAAATCCTTTTTCCTAAACCCAGTGGACCACTTTGAGTCTGACTTTACCTAACATCTCTGCAAAATTTGACATAATTGACCGTGTTTCCCCTTTTAAAAGGTGCTCTTTCCTTGGTGCTAGTCTGTCTGGGTGTTTCTCTTCACCTCCCATCATGACACTGAGCCTCCAGTTCTGTCCTCAGCCTCCTCTGCTTTCACCACCTGCAACCACAACTTCAGTTTCCACCTACAGCTTCAGGACTCCCGAACCTGTCTCTCCAGCCCGGGTCTTCTCTCCAACTGGCCCTGGACAGCTCCCCTTGATGTCCCTCTCCCACCTTGTGCTCCACCTCTCCAAAAGACACACCCCATCTGCTAATCCAAATGGATATTTTCAGCTTTGGTCTCCTCTCAGTGAATGGCACCACCACCCACACTAGATGCTGGGCCTCATCCTAATGGTTTCCATTGTCCATCTTCCCCATGGCTTTCAAGATGTCCTCTCAATGATGCCTCCCGCAGCGCTGTTGTACCTCTCCATTCCTCTCTGTCCCTACTGCTGTCATGTTCAGGCCACTTCCATTCTCATCTGGATTGCTGCATTGGCCTTTGAGACTTGGCTCATCTCTCTATAATCCTTTCTTCATGCTGCAGCCAGAGCTAATGTCTCTAAAATGTCAACTGTGTCATGCGAGTTCCCAATCCCTGAAGTTTTTTAGTCAACTGATGGAATTTTTAATATTATGGAATTACTATGGAAATGTTTTAAGTTTGATAATGATATTATGATTTTATATTATACGTGTGTGTGTATATATATATATATTAAAGAGTCCTTATCTTTCGAAGATTCACACTGAGTATTTGCAAACCAATAATCCAGTGGGGTGGGGAGAGTGGGGAGACAGTAAAACAAGGTTTTCCATATGCTGAGAATTATTGAATCTAGGTAATTGATACTACTCTTTCTACTTTTGAAACATTCTACAATAAAACATTTTTGAAATAAAATCCCTAAACTCAAGCAAAACAAAAAGTACTGCAATGTTTTTCTTATTGTTCTTAAGACAGTGTCCAAAATTCTTAAGATGACTCATAAGGCCATGCATGGTCTGGCCTCTGTCTACCTTTCTTTCAAGTGCAGGACCCCCAGGGCTTATTGAAGATTTGTGAAGTGGATGGATGGATAGATGGATTAGTGGGTAGATAGAGGGATGAGTAGATGAATGGATGGATGAATAGATGGATGGTGGGTGGATGGGTAGATAGATGAATATCTAGATAAGTGGATAGATCAATGGGTGGATATATGATGGATGGATAGATAAATGAATAGATAGATGGTGGGTGGATAGATGGACAGATGAATAGACGAATGGTGGATGGTTGAATGGATGGGTGGATTAATGAATAGATGGATGGGTGGATAGATGGTGGATGGATGACTGAATAGATGGATGGTGGGTGGATGGATGGGTAGGTGAATAGATGGATGAGTGGGTAGATGGATGGATGGATGGCAAATGAATGAATAGATGGATGGGTGGATGGGTAGGTGAATGGGTGGATGGATGGATAGATGGGTGGATAGATGAATAGATGGATGGGTGGGTGGGTAAGTGAATGGAAGGATGGATGGATGGATGAATGGGTGGAAAGAGAGTAGGAAAGGATCCTATATTCCTACCCTCACTCTGTAAATAACTTTCTTTGAGACCTTTGACTTCTCACTCTCTTTGGATCTCAGTTTCCTCATTTGCAACAGGAAGAGTAAACAAGCTCATCATCATTTTTTAGGAGAGAGGTGCCAGTTTTAACTATTTTATTATTTTGGAAGTCACAGTAATATTTGTTTTTGAAAATTGTTTCATTGTTAAAAAATAAAAAATTTACATCTTCTGGCTTAGGTGACATTTCAGATCCTTCCCAACTGCAATAGACTGTGATTACAGGGAGGCTTTACAAGTTAAAGCATGTGGATTTGGTGAACACAGAGCACAGATTTTTCTCAAAAATCCTGATTTAATAAAAGTTATGTTTTTCTAGTAAAGGAACTTGTTATAGGACACAATTCAATTTGTAAGCCTTTTAAAGACACTCATATAAAATATTTGCAAATTAGAAAAGCAGTCTTTTCTTGGACCATATGCTGAAATTTGGGGTTTAGAAGTATGCTCATTGTCCACATGGTGCAAGCAAGCACTCTACATAAACAGGACCTTTAGATGAGGAGATCCTTGTGGATTATAACTGTGACTGCTCCATCTTTGTTACCCCAGCTGAGCACCTGGTGCATATTAAGTGCTCAGTAACATTTTGCTTTAAATGAGGACCTAGGATGAAGAAGACTCTCAGTGGGGCTCTGTTAGAATTTTCAGTGATAGGAAAGGAAAATAATTTCCTTCTAAAGAAAGGAGAGTGTGGGGAGAAAGCTAGAAATATGGATGAAGGAAGACGTACTCTTGGCTCAGGCATGGGTAAAAATGGAGGGCTTCTGCTTGTAGGGCGGTTCTCTCTATAGGTTGAAATAAGCAGGATTGAGCAAGGCAACTTTTATGCCCCCTCAAAATAGTCTAGATTGCTGATTTCCTGGCTAATCCGCTTCATTTCCTACACTGAGGCTTGTGGACCATCCAGTCTACGTTTTTTCTCATCCCTCCTTGGGTGTTTCTCTAGCCTTATATTTAAGGTCCTTGATGGAAAGCCACATGGCAGCTGCAGAGATACACCAGGTTTTCCAAACTTCTGTAACTCCCATTCAGCCATGTGCAGCTGGCAGCTTGTGATGGTGTTCACAGCAGGAAGAACTGTAACCTGCAAGTCAGGAGACCTGGGCTCTACTCTCAGGTGTGCAACTTTGGGCAATTCAGCCATTCCTGAGTCTCAGTTTCCTCGTGTGTAAAATAAAAAGATCAGACAAAAATGCATCCTCGGTTTTGTATCTTATTTAGGCTATAACCTGGATATATAATTAGTGGGATACCAGAAAAGGCCTTTATCAGTTATGAATGTTATAAATTGAGTGAAGCTCTCTGGTTAGCCTGTTGCCAAATGAGTAGTGTCCTAAGGGAATGGAGACTGATCTAGCTCTGTCTTCCTGATGGTTCTTCCTGAGGGTAATTCTGGGCCCAGGATCAATGCAGCCAGCAGAGCTACTTCCTGAGCTGCTAACAGTATCTGAAGCAGAGGTCCGTTGAAACTACAGAGTCACTGACTTTTCTTCCTTAGCAACTTTATTTCCCCAGGCTGTGGAGTCCTACCAAGATTTTTGCTTGACAGTTGATGAGGGAGTCAGTCCTTCTACCACATTGGGATTCACACAGTTTATTTTGGTAGGTAACTAAGGCAGAGAGAGATCATTAAACCCTTCATAAAACAGTCCATCAGCCACCTGCTTGCAGAGCAAAAGGTTGCTCTTTGGCAGGAAAGATCGTGTTCTTCAGCCCGCTCTTGGGTCTCATGCAAGATTCTAACAAGGTTGCCTGGGAAAACTTTTTGGTTATGATATATTTCTTTCCATTTGTATAAAAGCAACCAATAAATACCAGTGATCTTGTCAGGCCATGCCAAAGACGAATTTGTTGGGATTTAATATCCCAATGCATTGGACGTACTTGAATTTGGCTGAACAGTCAAATTGGGTGGTTTGGCTCCATTTAACCAGTTTACATGTTGTTGGTGTATAGCTTTGCAAATGACTTTGGTTCTTACTGAATGATCACTGGAGGGGATTGGCTTATAAATGAATTCAAAATCCTCAGGTGTGTTTTAAAGATCTACAATACAAGCCTTTCCTGTGTTGTAAATGGGCAAGACTCAGTAAGGAAAGTGAGATGAAAAGAGCTATTAGTTCATCTGTGAGGGCATCCAAATATGCACCCTGAAGGCATAGCAACACATCATTCATGCTTTAACGTGTTCTACAAACAGCAAGATATTCCAAACTACTGCCAACCACCTGACCAGGAAAAAGGGCATGGTGGTGATCATGAAATAATTGAGGGTAAAAGGCAGGGTTATAAGTCCTTTAAACCCTTTTGAGCTTAGGTAATGTCTTGCTGGGCACATGGCTCTGATTCTTTCTCTGGTCTTTGCCAGCAGATTTTTAGGAATCTCCTGGCAGGAGAGCATTGCTTGCGGCACCTTCCACTCCTCCAGTGCTCTTGGACGCTGACTATTTACAAGGACTTTCAACTGCCTCCTTCACCCATCTGGTATTAATTTTGATTTCTTCGTTATTGGGTCTCTGATTCATCTCTATACAGACCTCTGAGTTTCCTGAAGGCTTTGCTTCCCCAGACAGGGTGCCCCACCCAAGTAAGTTCACTTGCTGTTTGCTTTGAAGAAAGTCAGGATCTAGAGTTCCGCAGCTCAGAGGACAAGACTATGATTCACTTTATTATCAAAGTCAAGACGGAGAGGATTTCCTTCGTCTCCCTTTACTCTCACTCCCACGTCTGATTGTCTCATCAGCATGGGATCTTGGCATTTCTAGCTTGTAGGATCTCCCAGCTCCCTTCATTCTGCCCTGTGTCTCCATCTCATTTGCCTCTGTCTTAGCTCACAGCCTCATTCCCGGGCTGTTGCAATTGTCTCCACATTGTATCCTAAAGGCAATGGGGTAGGCTTGGAAATCCTTTCATTGGGAATTAACTTGATTACATTTTCTTGCATAAGAATCACACTGAAAATAGTCGCTAATTCATTAAAGGGGCAGTTGAAATGGAGGTGGAGAGAAATCCATTACAAAGCTGTGCTCCAGATAAGAATTATAAGGAAGGTTCAGATTAAGCCGGAGACAGGTACAGTGAAGAGGAGAGAAAATGGATATTTAGCAAGGAGAACCAAAAGAGCTTAGTAACTGATTTGAATTACAAGGTGAAGGAGAGGGAGCCGTTGGTAATAAATGTCTCCCGGAAAAAAACTTTGGAGACTGCATGGATGCTAGTATCATTCTGAGAAAGAAAAAATTAAGAATTAAGTCTATGGGGGAAATAGCGAATTTGAATGTGGCATGTTAAGTTCCAGTTTCATGTGGAGAATGTCCAATGGAGAGAGAATCTGTAAGCAGTTATATATCCCAAGTCTGAGATTCAGAGAGAGAGAATGTTGAAGACAGAGATTTTACAGTCATGAGCTTAGAGCTGGTGGTTAAGAGCGCTTAAACATCAGCCAGACAGAGCTTGTTAAATGAGATAGGGGGCCAGGCGCGGTGACTCACACTTGTAATCCCAGCAGTTTGGGAGGCCGAGGTAGATCACCTGAGGTCAGGAGTTTGAGACCAACCCGGCCAACATGGTGAAACCCTGTCTCTCCTAAAAACACAAAATTTAACTGGGTATGGGAGTGTGGGCTTGTGATCCCAGCTACTCGGGAGGCTGAGGAAGGAGAATCCCTTGAGCCTGGGAGGTGGAGGTTGCAGTGAGCACTCCAGCCTGGGTAACAGGGTGAGGCTCTGTCTCAAAAAAATAAATTAAAAAAAAAGAGAGAGGGGAAGATGGCAGGATCTTGGGGACTATGACTCCTAGAGGGCCACACAGAAGAGAGAGGGCTGGAGGAGATTCAGGATGGTGCGTTATTACACAAAGATGAGAGGAAATAACTTGACAATTAGATTTTGGAGATTCTTGAGATCAGTTTCAACAAAATGATAGGGACAGGCGCCAACTGTCGCTGGGTTGACCTGTGAATGAGAGATGAGAAACTGTAGACAGAGTCTAGACTTCTCTTTCTAGAAACTTTGCTGTAAAGAAAAGATCATAAATGGGAAATGGGTGATAGCATGCGTGACCAGTGCACCCGAGAACAGGAAGGCACATGTGATATAGTTCTATGTGTCCACCTGACTGGACCACAGGATGTCCAGACATTTGGGCAAGCATTATTCTGGGTGTTCCCATGAGGGTGTTTTGAGATGAAATTAATGTGTAAATCAGTAGATTGGGTAAAGCGGGTGGCCCTTCTGATGTGGGTGGGCCTTGTTCAATCAGTTGAAGGCCTGAATAGAACAAAAAGGTGGACTTTTCCCTGAGTAAGAGAGAAATCCTCCTGCTTGGTTGTCTTTTAACTAGAACATTGGCTTTTTCTCACCTTTGGACTTAAATGGAGACATCAGATCTTCCTGGGTCTGAAGACTGCTGGCCTTTGTGCTAGAGCTACGTGATCAGCTCTCCTGGGTCCCAGACCCTCAGACACAGACAGGAACCACACTATCAGCTCTCCTGGGTCCCCAGTGTGCTGACTCATCCTGCAGATCTTGGGACCTGCCCGCCTTCATGATCACATGAGCCAAGTTCTTACAAGAAATCACTTTCTAAATATATATGTGCATCCTATTGGTTCTGTTTCTCTGGAGAACCCTGAGTAATGAAGCACAAAATGGAAAAGAAAAGAGAAAAATAGAAAAGAAGGAAGGAAGGGAGGGTGAGAGGAAGGTGTGGGGGGGATGAGAAACAGAGCCTGGGTGCTTTGCAAGTGTGGGGAGACGGCGGGTCACTGCTTCATTGTCTGTGATCTCTGACGGCATTGATGACTCATTCATGTTACATAATTAGAATTCACCTTCAGACTTTGCTGTCTTACAATTTTGTCTTATAGAAACAAGGCTTCCTAGCTTGGCTTGTTTTCTTATTACTCAGGGGCTGTTGCTAGCATAAGGTCATACTTAGAAAACTGAACCCTCAATAAGATTACTCAGAGACTTGGCAGCTTTTTCCCTGGCCATTTTGTCTTTAAGTTAAAAAAAAAAAAAAAAAAAAAGAAACAGCTCACTCTTCTAAAATGACATTACATGTCACTTTGAAATATGTCCTGTAGGCCGGCCCTGAAATGTATGGTCTTTCTGGATATTCAAGGGAGAGAAGTTTTGTTTTTAAAAATGTAAAAAAAAAATTGTTTTACTCTAAAAAAGTGTCTCTGATAACCCAGTTTTTAGGAAACTATCTGCTGAAAAGAAACAACAGGAGAGGTGAGAATTTGTCCAGTTTATACCTACTTCATTTCTGCCATTATCCTATTCTGGGATAACTTCAGAAACCACTAGGGCCGTTTAACCGAGAGACTTATTAGACACTTAGAGTTCATTATGTTTCTGCCTTGTTTTTATAATATTTTTGTTATAAAATTAAAGTGACGAAGATAAACAACTTTATTTGTGGCTGTGCAGATGCCATGTGCAATATCTGCCCAGCTTGAAAAGATTCCCCTGGCTCTTCTGCCCACTCAGATCAGCAGGACCCACATTTCAGCTTGGACAATATAACCAAGCTCTGCTGTTCACAGCTGCCTGGCCCAGGCATGGGTGCCTGGCCCCAAGTTCAGGGCCAACACCCTTTTCTGGGAATGCGAAATCAAAGCACAAAAGCATCCCGTGCACTCACACTCTCACACACTGACACACTCACATACACACATGCACACTAACATACACACTCTCACACTCACACTCGTGCACACTCACACTCGTGCACACTCACACTCGTGCACACTCACACACGCACACTCAGACACACACACTCACACGGAGTCACACACACTAACATGCACACTCACACACTGGTGCACACTCGTACTAACAAGCAAATACTCTCACACTGATGCACTCATGCACACACACACACACTCACACACAAACATGCACACGTGCACACAAAGTCACTGAGTCTCTCCAACTGTGAATTTGGTCGCTGTGAGCTTCCACCTTTACCTGTTGTAAGGATTGAAGAGAAGACAGGAAAAAATACTTCAAGAAAGAAGACCCAAATACAAGCAGCAATGGGTGACAGGCCCTGTATCCCTGGCTGTTCTGGGGTCTCCCAGCTCCTAGATGCTGTCCCTTCTGGGAGCATGGCTGCACTCCTGCGTCCAGTACCATGAAATGTGTCCTCCTTACAGTGACCACCCCCTGCCCCTCTTTCTCCCCCAGCCCACCGCCAAGCTGAGTTGAACTGTATTTTGTTACTCACAGTCAAAAAAATCTTAATTCATTAGGTTACAATTCTAAATATAAAAATATATCTTTCTTGGGTTGTATAATAAAGAATCGGGTTTGAGAATTTTGATGGTTGCAGTTATGGGAAGTGAGGGGGGAGCCTGGACTTCCAATTAAATAACCTTCTATACTATCTCACCTTTTTCTTATCCCAGGAAAGTCTCAGGAACTCGTTGCAATAGGGACTGCCATGCCCTGTTGTGCTATTGGTGAAGAGAGGGTCACGCAGTGCCTACGATGAGCAATTTGTTCATATCTATCCAGATTGCACGTGCACACACCCACTCATCCCCAAACGCCATCCTCAGGAGTTTATGCTGCACACAGACTGGCACATGTGCAGAAAGACATAGTGCAGGGCTACTTGCTACAACATTGTTGGTGATAGCAACATATTGGAAGCAACCTGAATTTTTGTTAATAAAGGATTGACTACATAAATTATGCTAATCTATACAACTGGAGTACTAAGATGCCGTAAAAAAGAATGAACGAGGTCTTTATGTTTGGAAAGATCTCTAAGACATAATAGTGAGTGGAAAGTGTAAGGTGCAGAACACTGTGTTTTACAGGCTGTCGTTTGTGGGCTGACAACATCTATTCAAATGTACTTACATATATGTTGAAAACACTTTGGAAAGAAAAACAATACATCAGTACCAGTGGTTTACTTGTGTGTATGAATGTGTATATGGCAGGGATGGGGTGGGGGCAGGTGGCTTAGGTACAAGACAGAAATAGCAAAGAGACTTTTTAACCACATACTTCTCAAGAGGTCAAAAAACCTGTTGAAGCATATGTTGTTAACCATGATATATATATATATATATATATATATATAGAGAGAGAGAGAGAGAGAGAGAGAGAGAGAGAGAGAATATGAAGGGAGGGAGATAGGGAAGGAAGGAAAAAGAGAAGAAGAAGAGGCAGAGAAATGGAGGGGCAAAGAAAGGAAGGAAGGAAGAAAGGAGGGAGGGAAGAAGGGAGGGAAAGAAGGAAAAGGAGGGAGGGAAAGAAGGAAAAGGAGGGAGGGAAAGAAGGAAGGAGGGAGGCAGGGAAGGAAGGAGGGAGGGAGGGAAAGAAGAAAAGAGGGAGGGAGGGAGGGAAAGAAGGAAAGAGGGAGGGAGGGAAAGAAGGAAGGAGGGAGGGAGGGAGGATATTGGCTCTTTCCTGAAGTTACAGCTTAACAAATAAAAGCCAAGACCACCAACACAATGGTTTGAGCAGTGAAGGACCACGTAGTCATGACTCCGAGAGGCTGAATTCCCTGCGCATAGTGTGAGTGAAAACCTAGGTGTGTTACATCACAGAAAGCTGTTTAAAGTGCCATGAGCCCGGTGAGGTGTCTAGCACAGACATACAATTGCTTGCAAACAAGTAGCAGAGCAATGAACTGTGTTTTGTGTTTATTGGCAGGTTTTCTTTGTCTCTCAAGGGAGCTGGGAGAAACACAAGTCTGAAACTCAAACCTATCTCAGTTATTCCTTTCCCTTCAACTAGACCTGAACCTCAGGAGATCTGGAGTATGTGCTGAATTCTACTGGGAACTGAGCCCTCTGAATATTATTATTGTTTTGCTAATACTTTTTGCTGGAAAGTACATCAAACCAGGATGTGTTGTACCTCTTGCTTTGTCAGACTATTTAAAAGCAAAAGATATCCAACTTAAGGCTGATCCAGGTTTTTCATGATCTAGCCAGGGGAGACAAAGATTCCAGGAAAAGTCTCTAGGGAAGGCCAAGGATTTTAGAAAGCATCTGTGGACAAACAAATGCAATGTTAGTGGGCTAATTTCCATAATCAAATGAAGCTGATGGAAGTGCTTTGTGATTTGATGCCCATCAATGATAGACTGGATAAAGAAAATGTGGCACATATATACCATGGAATACTATGTAGCCATAAAAATGAACGAGTTCATGTCCTTTACAGGGACATGGATGAAGCCGGAAATCATCATCCTCAGCAAACTAACCCAGGAACAGAAAACCAAACACCACATGTTCTCACTCATAAATGGGAGCTGAACAATAAGAACACGTGGACACAGGGAGGGGAACATCACATAGCAGGGCCTGTTGCAGGGTGGGGGGCAAGGGGAGGGAAAGCATTAGGACAAATATCTAATGCATGTGGGGCTTAAAACCTAGATGACAGGTTGATAGGTGAGCAAACCACCATGGCACACGTATACTTATGTAACAAACCTGCACGTTCTGCACATGTACCCCAGAACTTTAGAAAAAAAAAGAACTGCTTTGTGAATTAGTCAGGTTCGCTGATGGGAGCTTGGGTCCTGGCACCTGAGGACTGAGCGGGGGGAACCCACACGCAGGCTGCCCAAACACACAGAGGCAGGAGAGGTCAAGGGACATCTCATGGGTGTGGAGTTTTGGACATGGTATTGCCATTGTCAGACATGTGGCTAAGCCTGCAAGGACGAGAGAGGAAGGAGGGAACCAACTCCTCTCAATCCTGCATCAGTCTGAGTGCTTTCAATCTCTCTCAGTCCTTCTCCTCTCTCTTCTGTTCTCTCCTTCCCCGACGGCTCTCCAGGAATCACAGAATAATGGAGTTCAGTGTTTCTCAAGGGGCAGCCACCTGTACCGCTGTCACCGGAATTGCTTGTTTCAAATTCCGATTCTAGGGGCCTGCTCTAAACCTGCCTACCAAGGCTCTAGGGACGAGGCCTGGGAACCTGCATTGTTCGCAAACACCCACAGGTGATTCTTACATGCACTTAGCCAGGAAAGCATTGATAGAAAAGGTCTTGGATCAGCAGCCAAAAAACCCAGGTTCAAATCCATTTACTACCTGGGTGGTCTTGGGCAAGTTATTTATTAATTCCCAGCATGGGAGTCAATACTATTTTATGGGAATTTTTTTTACCAGTTATAGGAGATATGCTGTTATGTTATAGGAGTTATTTTTTTTCTCTTTGAGGATTAAATGAGACAAAACATATGACAAGGCTAGCAAACACTGAGCATAGTACATAGTAGTACACAGTACCCTAGAGAGTTAGAAAAGGGATGGTGAGCTCACAAAAATCTTTGTAGGCCTCAGGATATATATATTTTGCAGTGACTTTCAAGGCTGACCTAAGTCTCTTTGGGTGGACACAGAGCAAGGAGACTGCCCACTGAGTGACTTTACTACACCCCCAGGCCTTACTAACTTGCCCAGGAGTGGGAGATACAGTGCTAGAAGGAAGACAAAGCAATAAAGAGACACTTTCAGAAAAGCAGGCACTGCAAAGACAAAGAACCATTCCGGTTGGAAGAGCATGTGGTGGGAGTGGCGTCCTCTCAGACGTGATCCTCCGCCGGGCTCATGTGCTCAGTCACAGGTTCTCACCCAAGGTGATGATCTCCCACAGGGGGCATCTAGCAATGTCTGGAGACATTTTTGATTGTCACACGGTGGGGAAAGGGGGTTGCTACTAGCATGCAGTGAGCAGAGGCCAGAGAGGCCGCTAAACATTCTACGGTACATTGGACAGTCTTCCACAACAGAAAACTGGCCCCGAATGTTCATGGTTTCAAGGCTGAGAAACCCTGCTCTAAGCTAATGCAGAAGACTTAGTCATGGGTGATAGAAGGAGGCCCCTAGGTGGCTACACACCTCTGAGGGACAGCCTTCCGCTGCGGTCTTGCAAAATCTCACAGTTGCACAAGGTCCCGGCGTCCTGCTCATTGGCGGGTCACCATTAACCACCTTGTACATCACATGTTCAACATAGCTAGTTTCCCGCCTGTTCTCATTATGATAAATCAGGAAAAGTATTCTTAGAACACTAGAAAAGCAGAAGTGTTGCTCTCTACAGGGCAGTGGGGAGGTTGCCTCACTCCTAGAGAATGTCTTGTTTTTACCAAGAGGGTAGAGGGATGAGAGGAGCTGGAAGGACACGCTGAGGAGCCATGTCCAGACACATGAAACGTACCTCACAGCCCCACAGAGATGCCAGGGAGGGCACTCAGTGCTTGGGATCAGAGCCATGTGGCCACTGGTTTCCAACGCCCCTTTGCTAGTATCTCGCTGCAGTGATTCCCTTGCCTTCATTTTGTGGATCTCTCTCGATACTGCCGGCTGAGTGTCTTAGTTAACCAGCGCTCTGGCTTTTCTCCTTCCATTTCGATCTTCCTGTCTCTGCCTGTCTCCTCTTTCCTGGCATGCATGTGCTCTGGGGCTGTACCTCTGGTAGTGAATCTCTGGCTGCCCTGGACTCCTGCTGTGCACACTGCCCTGTGTGCAGTTCTGGACGCCTGCTGTTCCTTCTCAGTGTACCACCGGATCCCGTGTGATCTCTTCACTATTTTCATGCATGCTGCCACCCCACGTGCAGGGCCAGCTTCATGGCACATTGCCTGTGTGCTTGCATAGGACTTGGTGCTCAGAAGGACCTCTTGATGAGTTTCATGCTCTGCGGCCACCATATTAAAATTGTTATTAAAATAATTTCCTCTTTAAACTTGTATTTTGTAAATGAATTCTGATGAGACAACATAGAAGGAACAGAAACAGGAGATACGTGTGCCCATCCTTTCTTGTCTACTCCATTCACATGGAACATTGTCCATGAGCTCAGAATTCTGGTGTATTCACGATGTGTGGGAGTTCATGGAGCTTCTAAGTGACTACAAAGTGTGTTTTGTCTATGACTGAGTTAACTGGGGAGGGGGAGGGACACTGACAGCCCTGAGAGGCCACACTTTCCATTTGAGAACCAAAACTTGCTTCAAACACAAAGCAGCAGTGGTATTCTAAGAAACACATATAACCAAGGAAACTTGGTTTGTCCTTTCTTACTCATGTTACTTCTTTGCATTTGCAAACAACTTACACTGAAAATGAAGACACAGAGAGAAAGGGAAAGATAAGGCAACCCATAGGCCTTTTTTTTTCAATTCTTCCTTACTTGTCAGTAAGACAAAGGTAGAGAGTGTTGATAGAATGTGTATGTATCAGGCCGGGCACGGTGGCTCACGCCTGTAATTCCAACACTTCGGGAGGCCGAGGTGGTGGATCACCTGAGGTCAGGAGTTTGAGACTAGCCTGGCCAACATGTAAAACCCTGTCTCTACCAAAAATACAAAAATTAGCAGGGCGTGGTGCCGGGTGCCTGTAATCCCAGCTACTCAGCAGGCTGAAGCATGAGAATCGCTTGAACCCAGGACACAAAAGTTGCAGTGAACTGAGATCATGCCACTGCACTCCAGCCTGAGGAATAGAGCGAGACTCTGTCAAAAAAAAAAAAAAAAAAAAAAAAAAGAATGTGCATTATTGAGAAGTGAAATGAAAGCATTGAATTAGTTTAGTGCAGCATTTTCCACTGTTCTGATAAGAATGAAATATGCAAATTGCATCATTTTGAACAATTTAGCATACAAATTAAATGCTCTTATATTTTCATTTAAAGTTGGCTTTGCACAATATAAAGATGAAAGGTAAGATTCATGCTAACAATTTAAAATTTTAATTTTCCTTTACTTAGACTGGCATTAAATAACAAATAAGAATGATTTTAAAAGCCTTGTGACAAGTCAAAAGAGAGACTGCAGAAGAAAAAAAAGCAGCTTTTATTCTAGTACCTTTCACAGCAGAGGTTGTTGTTTTTGTTCCTGCTTTTTAAAAAGGGCTCCTACATTTTCAGTTTGCACTGGCAAACCTTTTAATGAAACAGTAAAGCAAGGTTCCTTGTATTAAAAAGGAGTCAATTTTAATCTCCCAGTCTACATAGACCCAATTTTCATTTTAACAAGTTTCTCGGCTGGGTGCAGAGGCTCATGCCTGTAATCCCAGCACTTTGGGAGGCCGAGGCGGGCGGATCACCTGAGGCCAGGAGTTCGAGATCAGTCTGGCCAACATGGCAAAATCCTGTGTCTACTAAAGATACAGAAGTTAGCCAGGTGTCATGGCACATGCCTGTAATCCCAGCTACTTGGGAGGTTGAGGCAGGAGAATCTCTTGAACCCTGGAGGCTGAGGTTGCAGTGAGCCAAGATCGCACCACTGTACTCCAGCCTGGGCAACAGAGCAAAAACTCCATCTCAAACAACAACAACAACAACAACAAAAAACAACCAAGTTACTCCCAAGTCTGCTGGACTTTGTTATCAGAAGGTCTCGTGAGCCGGGTATTTAGCTCTGCTGTGAGTTCAAAGCAACACAGGAATAAAGCACAGCTGCTGAACCCAGGTCCTCCCCTCTCATGATTATAGCTTGCTGTGGGACTCCACCAAAATTGCATTGTGTGTTTATGGCATCTAAGAAATTCTTGAGAGTGGTATTGATCTACCAATTAAACACACTGGTATGTTTGGCCCCATGTGGCAGACAAGGAAAAGGGTTTGGTTTATATTTTCTTATGGGAAATATTTTCTTTCTCATGCTTAACTTTTATTGTTCACAGAGGTTTTCAAAGTATTGCTAAAGTCTATGAACACCATACTGGAGTCACCTGGATGTTCTGGACTTTCAGAGCTGCATGGGTGGTGTTTTACATTGCAGTTTTTTCTATTCAGTGTGGATTCATAGTTTTTAAATCATAAAAATTCGCCAGCTTCCCTCTGCCCCTCCCAGCCTTTGTCACTGAGAACATAGGAGCACGTGGGTGGCTGTCTGAGGCTTGGGCAAGGCCCTGGGCTTGCCTGGGGCCCAGCTGCCCCTGCCCCTGTACCATCTTCCTTCCTCCTCCACTCAGGAACAAAAGGTCCCATGGTTCAGGCCATCTGGAGTTGGAGCTGTCATTTATAGTCACTCAAATGTGGAGGATGACCTACTTGTGAAAACATAGGAGATGGAATCAGATAGGAGGAACAATTTTGAGAACCATGAAAGAGAGAGAAAGAGGCAGAGTTTTGTGGCGAGGAAAGGGATGAATTGGCAGTTGGAGACTTGGGTTTTAGGTACAGTGACCATGTAATTTATTAATCAAACTGGATTTCTTTTGAGAGCGACAGGGATTCCTATTGGTGATGGTACTGGGACAACAGGAGCACATAGGAACTGTCCTGGTGTGGCATGGCCACCATAGTTCTAGAGCACTAATCATCCAGCTGTCAGCAAGTCACTTCACATCTCTGGGCCTCAACTTTTGAAGAAAGAGACAATCGGGCTACAATTTCCTTAGTCCTTTTACCACTAAGGACCTCTTACTAATCTCTCTCCACAGTGTTCCTGATTTTGAAGTTATCATATCAGTTAGGTACTGAGTGACATATAATGAGTGCAAGTTCTGTCAATCAGAACTTTTGTCAGCATTGAAATAACCAGTTACTGCACCGTGTTCATACAGTTTTAGGCAAAAGAAAGCTTGACATTTTAATACACCTGTGAGTCCTATTTAAAGTACACTGAACAGTTCTGACACCATTTTTGAAAATGATAATAGCTTTTGAGTCCCCTCCAGTATCTTCACAGTCAATAGACGTCGAAGTCTGGAGGTTGAAAGCCACGTTCCTGGATGATCTATTGGTTTATATCCAGTTCTAGACTTCTCTGATCACCTGATAATTTCAGCACCTTGTACTATAAAATACAGACAGGGAAAGATGATGGAAAATGAAAGAGGGCCTGCTGGGAGTCTGAAGCTATAGTTCAATAACGTGGGTCTAGCAAGAGGGCCTGTATGAGGATGTTAGATGGGGAAATTTGCCCCAAGGCAAATTTCCTCCTGGCTTAAGTCATCTTAATCCACACCTGGGAGAATTCTTAGGATGTATTCACAACATTAGGAGACGAACAGGGAGCAGGAATGGAACAGCTGTGTAACAGCTACCTCTTTGCTTCTTTTCCACTCATATGAGCTCACTCTAGGGGGAAAATGGGCAGTCAAAAGCCCTCCACAGATCAATAACAGCGGGTAAATCTGAGGTCTGCAGAATCAAAGAGTAAAATAAAGAACAGGCCTGCTGCCTGCTCCCATGGGTAGTACTAGCATTCTAGTTTCTACGGCAATAAGCTTGCAATGTGCTCAGTGGGGGCAGGGCCACCCACCACGTGGTGCCCGGGAATGCATGCGTTGGTGGGTGGATGGTTGTGACAATGACCAGAGGAGGACACCACTTGCATTTCGTGCCCTGTTGTGTGCTGGAGACACTCCCAGAAGGAAGATTCATCCCACCCAAAATGTCAAAACCATCTCCACTAAGAAATGCTGGATACAAGAATGGGCTTTACATTCATACATATCAGGAATTATTTGGATCCTGTAACAGGGTTAAAATCATCCTGGACAACTTTCTATGGTGCCAGACCCTTAGGCAGAACTTCCAGATGGAGCACATTGATTCTAACTGCTCCTGGATAAAAGAAAAGAGCACAGGTCATCTCAGAAGGCACTGGGCAAGCCACCCCAATCTTAATATATACTAAATTTTGGGCATAGGGATGGCTTCTCTTTTCTCTCAGACTCGACAGCATTGTTGAACCATTGTCTTCATTTACTTACCAGATGATTGGCATTGTCCTTCAAAGCAGAACAACTTGAGCTAAAGCTAAAGGCTGGTGTGCAGCAGCTGGGCAACCCTTCATCTCTACTTTGCCTTCCATGCTAAGTGTTGACTTCTGCTGAGTTTGATTTCGTTCATTTCAGCTAGATGTGTGTGGTGAGTAAACTTTTTACCAGTCTTCCCCTGGAATGGTTGAGTCAGCTCTGGTGTGAGTTAGTGGCCCCAGAGGGGAACAGGCCAAGACGCCCTCTCCATGAGATATCTCCTAAAAGGAAAGAGGTCATTGATGACCCACAAAGGAGTCCAAGACCATAAATATTTCAGAATTCAGTTTTCTTAAAACCTTAAATGATGAAAAACATTTGCTTGTTTAAGCCTTTTAAGTCCTCCCATCTTTGGATTTGAGCCCCTGTGCCTGGCTGTAGAATTCCATGGTGAGGCACAAGCATGACATCATGTTCAGGAGGAATGCGCAGCACATAAAGCCTTGCCTGGGTCAGAGAGAAGTACTAAGCTCTCAAGAGGGCCCTAAGACAAATACACAAATGTGGTCTAGCACATGTCAAACACCCGTGCAAGGGCAAACATCTTTATGACTTTGGTCCTGGGAAGAGAGACCCGGCCTGGAATTAGAATTTACAGCTGACAAGCTGCTGATGAGGCAGTAATGCCATTCAGTGTGGGAATGGCCACTTTGGGAACTGGGAGCTTAGCACACTAGGCTGCAAGTCTCAGAGTGAAGCCCAGAGGCAACTCCTTCACCTTGACTGGAATAAGTTAACTCACCCCACAACCTGTCCCCTGGGACCTTCCTCTGCCTTCCTTTGGAGTTATAGGCTTCCCTGCAGTTCTTTAGGGTTTTGACACACAGGACAATTTAACATCAAGGGAATGCCCCAGTCAGGGGAAGAATATCTTTCTTGGCTATAAATGTCACTCTGAAATTCTTCTCAATTGTAATGTTTTAAGATCATTTACAATGTGCCTGCCCTGCCCTGTGCAGTGTCCCTCCCCTCTTAGAGCTTACAACTCATAAGCACGCTTACAGACGTCCTCCCTGATCCCCAGAGCTCCAGCCAGCTTCAGCATAGACGTCCCCTAGGGGACATTTGACAATGTCTGGAGACGTTTTTTGATTGCCACAACTGGGTGGTGGGGGTGGCTGTTACTGGCATGTAGGGGATAGAGGCCAGGGATGCTTCTAAACATCCTATAATGCACAGGATGCCCC
The DNA here is from genome assembly GCF_007565055.1 of Rhinopithecus roxellana. Classification (NCBI taxonomy): domain Eukaryota; kingdom Metazoa; phylum Chordata; class Mammalia; order Primates; family Cercopithecidae; genus Rhinopithecus; species Rhinopithecus roxellana. The sequence continues at coordinate 8,522,119 of NC_044552.1, read as the reverse complement.
CACACCCCCAACAAAGAAGAATCCAGTCCAAGATGGCAATAGTGCTAAGCCTGAGCAACCCTGCACTGTGGAAGGCCTTGCCTTCAAGGAAGCCAAGAAGGAAATTATTTAGATTTGCACCATCCAGTGGAGCTTCCTGTCAGACAAGAAATGATCAGTATCTGTGCTGTCTGACATGGGAGCTACCAGCCACATGTGGTTATTGAGTGCATCAAATGTGGCCAGTGTGACTGAGGAAGTGAGTTTTTTATTTTATGTAATTTTAATTAAATTGTAATGGTCCCTTGCAACTGGTAGCTACTCTGTTAGACAGCACAAGTCCACACAATGAGAGCTTAGAAGCACTGAGATCACCTGCCCCTAGTCAGATGTCCTTTCCAGTGGTTTATGACTGAAAGTCCACAGTTAGACACTCCTTCTTTAGCTAAGACTTTAACCCGTATTTGTATGACATTATCTGTAGGAGGGAGATGACTTTTAACTTGTAAAGAGCTGTTGCTAATTTAATATGACTCATGGATCTGAAAGATATTTTGGTGGGAACAGAGAGCACTAAGGGGCCTAGGGTAAAAAACAGGACCCCGTGAGAATGACCAGGGGGTAAGCTTGGGGAGGGGCTAACTAGGATGTGGGGAGGGGGGTGCGGGAGCAGGAGACATGGGCTAGAGATAGCAAAGGCAACTCATATACGTCTGCTGAGACTAGAAGCCAATTACTCAGCATTCTCATCAGACTCACGTCTGTGAAAACCAGAGCCAAAGAGTGCCAGAAAAGACAAGGTCCGTGACAAAGGGCAGCCTGTTTCCTGCTCTCTCTCAACCTCCTTGTGGTTCTTAGTCTAAGTCCTCAAGCACTGAAATATTTTGGTGCCTCCTCCCATGTGTAAACCCAAATTAAAGCAATACTAAACCACAAAACATAAAATGATTTTTCTTTTTATCAATTATAAAATTCTGGATAAGTCCATGAAAGCCTCATTGTTCTGATTTTGGCTCCCCAAGCAAGTAAGCACCTTGTTGTTAACCTAGCACTGCTTTAGGATCTGAGTATTAGGACTCTTTTCTCCGTAATCCATTGTTTATCTAGTCTATTGTGCAAATTTTCACAGATGGAATATTGTGTAGATACTCTAAAGATTCCAGAGAAGAAAGCCACTAACCTCACCTGGTAAGCTCGATCTACCCATGTTTCTAGAGACAGAAAAAAATAGCTGAAACAAATCAAACCAAACCCAAAACGCTCTCTTCCTAAATGTTCTGCAGGGCTTAAATGTAAGCTCCTGGTAGTATCGGTTTTGGTGATCTCCATGGGAAACAATGGAGACGGATCTCAAACAGTGAGTTCACCAGAATTATGGCAGTGAAGGGGAACTGCGGTATAAGAATTGCTAAAAAGATAAAAATTGTTCTGTCCAGAGAGGCGCAAGTTGAGAGAGATGTAGGGCTGAGAGAATAGATAGTTGTGAGCATTTACTCCTCCACAAATCAGGAGTTTTTCTGAAGCAACAGGGTGAGGAGGAGGTGAGGGGTGTGGAGAGGAAGGTAAATAAATTTAAAATGGTAAACTAGTAAAAGGAAGTATTATATAAAACAGTGTGGTGGTGGTGGGAGTGGGGAGGAGATATGACTTAAGAATCTTTTATCCCAGTGCTAAAGGGTGCAAAAATAAGAGTTCAAAAAATGTTTAAGTGTAAAATGAGAGTTCCATAACAAATTATTGACTGGAGAAACTAAAGATGTTTAAAGCTAATCTCATGAGATTAGCATAGGAAGGTGCTCCATCTCCTTCCCGAAACGACCCCTTGCCATTCTCCAAAATGCAACACTTAGTCCTGCCTGATTATGAGTCTTTGGGTTTATTTCATATGGCCACTCTTGTTGTGGAATAAAGTCAATTAAACCTCACGGGTAAGTTTGCAATTTACTGACATTTGACATAAACAGCTTTTACGGGTTGGTGCTGAAACAAGCTGAGAAACTCAATCCCTCCCTGGGTAGAACTGGGAGCTTTCCTGTGGCAACAGCAAGCCCAGACATACGGGGGACTGGAGGGGAGCTGTAGTTCAAATGCAGTAATAGCTGTTTTTAAACTGATCCGCTCTAAGTCTTTGAGTGCAATGGCTGATTATTGGGTCAACAAACATGAAAAGCATTGTCATTGGCCCAAGTTTGAACCAGAAGCAGCATGTCTTTCATGAGCATTTAGGATGAAAGATGTAAGATTAGAAAAAAAATGTTGGTAACAGTGAGCATCATTTGAGGGTCTTTGTAATGTGTGTTTTGCCCTGAGAGGAAAAGTAAGGCAAGATCTATGAAATGTCCTTGATCTTTTTGAAACCTAGAGTTGTAGGCCCTGCATTACCTTCATGTCTCCATTACAAGAACTGCCAGGTTGGTTTTCCAATGAGCCTTTCAACTCTCAGCTTAATAAGACTGTGACCATGTGGTGCAGTGAACAATGGTTCAAGGACTACCTCACCGAGTGTGAATTGGACTACATTATGCCTATTCTTAAAACACAATTCATCAATGGTTCTCCATTACCTCCAGGACTGGAAATCTCCTTGCTAGGATGTACCACTCTCTTCTCTTGCCTCACATTGAGCTACGTCCACTTCTCCAAATGCTCCATGTTCTCTTGTAACACCACAGCCTTACACATGCCATGCCCTCCTTGTAGAATCATACATGCCTTCTCTGTGAAACCATCTTACTAAGCAGCTCTCAAATTAGATGCTCCTTTGCACTCTGTGCTTAAGTTGTTTACAGCACACATCATGTTCTATTTAAGTGACCTCCCAACTAACCTGTGAGATTCCAGAAGCTGGGGGAAGGCGCTCTAGAACTGAGCTTTCTGCTAGCTGCTGAGAACATGCAGGCAATGGCACGTTCTCAGCATCTAGCACCATCCCAGGCAGAAGTGGGGCAGAGGTAGATCTGTGCTTAACGACTGAATGGATGAGTTTCAGCGAACAGTGAATGATGGGGAGCTTTTCAACAAAGCCACACCCCATGTTTTCTCTTCGGCAGAATAAATGCTGCATAGAAGCAGTTAATAGTCCCCCTTACGTCAGCTCAGCACATAGATATATGAGAAGTCCCACGGTTTCCCATAAGCCAAATAAGACAAAGTAAAAGCAGTAATGTTCCATACACTTCAGAAAAAGGAAGGAAGGAAGGAAGGAAGAAGGAAGGAAGGAAGAAGGAAGGAAGGAAGGAAGGAAGGGAGGGAGGGAGGGAGGGAGGGAGGGAGGGAGGAGGGAAGGAAGGACAGTTTTCCCATGAGTCTACTGTCAGTGAAAGATATTATTTAAATAGTACTTTTTTCTGAGGCTTTGTCCATGAGCACAAAGAAGAAAGTAAAATATATTGGATTCCATCTATGATATTAAAAGAGGAACATCTTTCAGTTCCCAACCAATCAAAAGACACAGGTTGTGTTTCAACCAGAAGCCATTTCTGAAGAGGCACAGGAGCGTAGGAGATTTCCGTTAGGCAATGGAAACCAAACTGAGCCTGACATGAAAACCTGGGTTAATTAGTCAGTTTCTTTCCTAATATCTCCCCTAACATTGCCTTTTAAGTTTTTGGAAATGAAGACGCTTTATTATTCACCTCAGTTGGATTTATTGTGCCTCACAGATATTGACTCCTTTTGCTCTTCCTCCTCTTGCTGTGGAAAGACTGAGCAGAGGAAGTGCTCGGACAGGCATGCCCTCCCAGAATGTAAGAAAGCCATCAGGTGAGTGGCAGGTGCAGAGACCACAGCCAGCGCCACACAGCCTGGAGAGGGCCTCCCTCCTGGCGAGGAAGGCTGTCTCTACTTGCTCCTCTCTAAGAATGCTCATCAGGTGTGGCTGGGGGTTTTGGCAGCCTGCAGCTGTGTTTAGGAGGGCATTTGCTTTATCTACCACATCCTTTGAGGATTTCATTGAAGGCCATTTTTATCCACTTTAATGAATGCTCTGGCAGCTTGTGAACGTGGGGCTGTGTCTGCATGCCCTGAACGGTGATTATGTTCACCGCTGTTGAGGTTGAATGTAATATATATTCACGGATCCTTCTGCCACCTCCTTTTCACAGAATGGACCCTCCAATTCTGGCCAAAACAAGAAGAAAGCTGTAAAAAGAAGGGCTTTAGCCCAAAAGTTGGGGTTGCTCAGTTTTTTTCCTTTCCCTCATACCCCATTAGCTAATTAATCACCTCCTACTGCTATTTATAATTCCTTAACAGTTTTCAAATCTGTCTTCTAGATTAGCTAAATAAATATATATAGCACATCAACCAAAAATCAAGTTCTATAAAGTTACTAATAGGGAAATATATAAAGTGGAAAAAACTGTTTATAAAACAGTTTGACTAAAGGACTATATATGCGCATAGATACGACTTTGAAAAGAACTTCATAGGATACACAAACATTAATAAGAATGCTTATTTCTGGATAACTAAGGGGCGATTTTGTTTTATTCCTTACACATTTTAACTTTTTTAATCCCAAATTTTTTACAGTGAGTATGTATTATCTTTTGTCATCTGAAAAAATAAAGAAGTTAAAACAGAATTAACTGAATTTGTACAAATAGGAGAAGATAAGGGTGCCCCTGTTTTCTCTATTCATGCCACCACTATCACAGTTTAGACTATTGGTCATAATTTTTTTCTCACCTGCAAAAATCTCCTTGCCTGTTATTTTCTCTTCAATTTCTTTCCCCATTATTCATTCTCTCTGAAAATACTAGGTTGGAGCAAACGTAGTTGTGTTTTTGCATTGTTGGAATTTGCTGTTTGATATTGGAATACATTCTTAAATAAATGTGGTTATGTTATACATCATTTTAATGAGCATTTCTCGCTTTATGTTTTTTTGCTAATGATTCATTACTTGCTGTTTATTTTATGTTTATTTTAGACTATGGAAATGATGTCAAACAAAAAGCAAATTCAAGCAAATTTTTAATTCGAATTCAAAATGAGACGTAAAGCGGCAGGGACAACCCGCAGCATCAACAACACATTTGGCCCAGGATGTACAGTGCAGTGGGGGTACAAGAAGTGTTGCAAAGAAGACGAGAGCCTTGAAGATCAGAGTGTAGCGGCCAGCTATTGGAAGTTGACAATGACCAACTGAGAGCAATCATTAAAGCTGATCTTCTTACAACTACATGAGAAGTTGCCGGAAGAACTCAACGTCCACTATTTTACCGTCCCTTTGGCATTTGAAGCAAATTCAAAGGGTGAAGAAGCTCGGTAAGTGGGTGCCTCATGAGTTGACGGAAAGTAAAAAAAATCACCGTGTGGTGGAGGTGTCTTTTCTTACTCCACACAACAACAACGAACCGTTTCTTGATCGGATTGTGACATGCGATGAAAAGTAGATGTTATACAACAACCAGTGATGGTCCATTGCGTACAATGGTCACGGTCACTGTGTGGTGATCTGCTGCCAGTCTGATCCACTACAGCTTTCTGAATACTGGTGAAATCACTACATCTGAGAAGTCTGCTCAGCAAATCAATGAGATGCATGGAAAACTGCAATGCGTGCAGCTGGCATCGGTCAACAGACAGGGACCAATTCTTCTCCACAACAATGCCCGACTGCACGTCATACAACCAATGCTTCAAAAGTTGAACCAATTGGGCTACAAAGTTTTGCCTCACCCACCATATTCACCTGACCTCTCGCCAACCGACTATCATTTCTTCAAGTATCTCAACAACTTTTTGCTTCCACAACCAGCACTATGCAGAAAATGCTTTCCAAGAGTTTGCTGAATCCCAAAGCATAGATCTTTATGCTACAGGAATAAACAAACTTATTTCTCATTGGCAAAAATGTGTTGATTGTAATTGTTCCTACTTTAATTAATAAAGATGTGTCTGAGCCTAGTTATAAGGATCTAAAATTCACAGTCCCAAACCGCAATTCGTTTTGCACCAATCTAATATCTTTCAAAAAAGGATATCTGACCAAGTGACTCCTCTAAATATTCCAGGGTTTCCTGGAGGATAAAGAAGTCCCAAATCCTCAGGCTGAAGACAAGATCCTTCAGAAGCTCGTCTGCACCTGAGATTTACTTCCAACTCCTGTCTCCATTCCTGGTAACCAGGAGTCTGTCTGGGCTCCCTCGCTTAAGACATGACATGCCCCAGGACTCTCTTTTCCCTCCTCACCTCCCCCTGCCCTCACCTCCCTCAGAGTCAGCCTTCCACAGTCAGCTTTTATGACACTTCTCATAGGACACCTTTCTCGGCATCACCAGGTAGAGTTAAGGGTTTTCTTTCTGCCTTGGTCACAGCTCTACATTTACTATGATATATTGATATAATTACAGCTATGTGCCACTTGACCATGGGGACATGTTCTGAGAAATGTGTTGTTAGATGATTTTGTCATTGTACAAAGCGCACAGAGTGTACTCACACAAACCCAGATGGTAGAGCCTACTACTCACCCAGGCTATTTGGTCTAGCCTATTGCGCCTAAGTTACAAAAGTGGACAGCATGTCACTGTGCTGAATATTGTAGTCAATGGCAACACCATGGCAAGTATTTGTGTATGTAAATACTTCCTATCTAAACATAGAAAATGTTCAGTAAGAATATGGATATAAAAGGTAAAAAGTGGCACATCTGTATAGAGCAGTTACCATGACTGGAGCTTGCAGGACTGGAAGTTGTTCTGGGTGAGTCTGCGAGTGAATGTGAGGGCCTAGGATATTACCGTACACTACCGTAGACTTTATAAATACTGTACACTTAGGCTGCACTACATTTATCAAACAATTTTTCTTACTCCAATAATAAATTACCCTTAGCTTACTATAACTTTTTTTTACTTTATAAACTTAAGAAAAATTAAAACTTCTTTACTCTTTTGTAATTAAAAAGAAAGACACAAGAACATACATTAGCCTAGCCCTACACGGCGTCAGGATCAGCAGCATTGCTGTCTTCCACCTCTACATCTTGCCGCGCTGGAGGGTCTTCAGGAGTGATGACACAAAGGGACCTGCCATATCCTAGGATGTCTTCTTGGCTGGGCACGGTGGCTCACGCCTGTAATCCCAGCACTTTGGGAGGCTGAGGCAGGCAGATCACTGGGTCAGGAGTTTGAGACCAGCCTGGTCAATAGTTGAAACTTTGTCTCTACTAAAAATACAAAAATTAGCCTGGCGTGGTGGCAGGCGCCTGTAGTCCCAGCTACTCGGGAGGCTGAGGCTGAAGAATCGCTTGAACCCAGGAGGCATAGGTTGCAGTGAGCCGAGATCATGCCACTGCATTCCAGCCTGGGTGACAGAGTGAGATTCTGTCTCAAAAACAAAAACAAAACCAAAACAATGCTTTCTTCTGGAATACTTCCTGAAGAACCTGCCTGAGACTATTTTAAAGTTAATTTTTGAAAGTAAGGAGAAAGTGTACACTCTAAAGTAACGACTAAAAGTATACTATAGTAAAAACAAACTAGTAACATAGTAGTTCACTATCATTATCAAATATTATAGACTGTACACGATTGTATGTGGTGGCAATACAGTAGGTTTGTTGACACCAGCATCACCACAAACATGTGAGTAATGCGTTGTTCTGTAATGTTAGGATGGCTACAATGCCACTAGGCGATAGGAAATTTTCAGCTTCATCCTAGTCTTGTGGGACCTCAGTCCTATATACAGTCTGTCGTTGACTGAAGCGTAGTCACTTGGTGCATGTCTGCATTAATTTATGTGTCTTTTCTCCAACTGAAGGGCAGGAGGATGTTCTGTCCAGCTCCTTCCCTGGCTCTCAGTGCAGCATCAGGCATCAGTAGGTGTTTAATAAACATTGTTGCGTACATAAGCCTTTAGCTGGCATGGATGGGGAGGGAAGAGCAAGGGATCTGAGTTTTGTTTCATGGATTTATTGCTCTAACAAGCTGTTGTTCTTAGCTAATCAGGTTTAAGCTCTCTTCTTTCCTCAGAGGACAGTAATGCATTAAAAAACATTAAGGTATTCAATCATACCAGTGTGTACTCACTTTATACATCTGGGGCATGAAGAGATGCATGTTACTACCTGTGCCTCATAGACACATAGCAAAATACCCACCCTCAGTAAGCAATTTAACTCTGGGTAAGTGTCCCTCAGTGTCATGAGTTGAGTGCTGTCCCCTCCAGATTCTTATGCTGAAGTCCTAAGCCCCAGTGCCTCAGAATGTGATCTTATCTGGAAATAGGGTTGTTGCAAATGTAATTAGTTAACAAGAAGTCACTAGAGCACACCCCTAATCCAATATGACTGGTGTCCTTATAAAAGTGGAAAATTTGGACATAAACACACATGCACACAAGGACAGTGACATATGAGAATGAAAGCAGAGATTAGGGTGATTCCTCTACAAGTCAAAGAATGCCAAAGACGGCCAGCAAACACCAGAAGTTAGGAGAGAGCCATGGGTTCTCCCTTGCAGCGCTCGAAAGGAGCCAATCCTCCTGACATCCTTGATCTCAGACTTTTAATCCCCAGAACTGGGAGACAATAAATGTTTGCTGTTTAAGTCACTCAGTTTGTGTGTGTGTGTTTTTTAAACAACAGCCCTAGCAAACTAATACTCTCAGGGATCCTTAAGTGAAGCATGAGGAAGAAGCCGCTTTCTCCTAAATCTCCCTTATTGAACTATCATTTTGAAAGCCATCATCTGGGATGATTCTGGAGCCCTTTGCAAATGGGAAAGGAATGGACATATTCCAGCTCTTTTAAAAATTAAATTAGGCCGGGCACGGTGGCTCACGCCGACAATCCCAGCACTTTGGGAGGCCAAGGCGGGCGGATCACGAGGTCAAGAGATCGAGACCAGCCCTGGCCAACATGGTGAAACCCCGGCTCTACTAAAAATACAAAAATGAGCTGGGCGTGGTGGTGTGTGCCTGTAATCCCAGCTACTCAGGAGGCTGAGGCAGGAGAATTGCTTGAACCTCAGAGGCAGAGGTTGCAGTGAGCAGAGATTGTGCCACTGCACTCCAGCCTCGTGACAGAAAGAGACTCTCTCTTTCCAAAAAAAAAAAAAAAAAATTAAATTATGGTTGTTATTTTCTTTTTTCCTATTCTTTTTTAATTTTTTCAACTGATAAATAAAACTATCTGAATCTAGGTGCATATAGAAATAAATTCAAAAGATATAGACTGAAACATAAGTCTCCTGTTTATCTTCAGTCCCAGCTACCCAATTTCCCTCCCCCACAGGCATCCTTTGTGTGTACAACCTTATGTATGTGCAAATGTATATTTCATTTTTCTCATAATTGTCATACACTATACAATTATCTATATATTGCATTTATCACTTTATTATAGACATTGGAGATAACTCGCTATTAAAATATCAAACATGCCTCATTCTTTTTGATGACTGCATACTATTTCTTTGATGGATGTATTTTCTGCCCATTTAAAATACATTCTCAGCTGACTTTCTCAATCAAAACAAACAACATTTCCAAGGTAATCACTTCTCAGTCTGGATGAGGCTGAGCCTTTCCACTGCTCTCTCCCCCATTAAATAAATGGATACTCTTTCTACCTGAGGTTGTTGGATATGCCTCAAACTCTATGAAAACTTATTTTCTCATGTTTTATACAGGTGTAGCAAAGCAGAGCAGCTTATGTCTGTTGTGCAACTGGTGCATCCTGCCCCACTAGATCATATTTCACCAAGTTTTTCTCCTCTGATGAACTATGCTAAAAATGATCAATTGGATACATGTTATGCCAGATGAAATGTGAGACAACCTAGATTCATCACAACCTTTGATTAGTGTATTGATTGCCTTCCTGTGACCTGAGGGCCATTATTCACTTTCTCAATTCTGCTGGACTGAGATTTCAGGACTTGCCTGGGTTCTCTCTGCTTTTCTAGAACCTTTCCTAAATTCTCATAGAAGCAACTGGGAAATGCTTCTTACTAAACAAGACTGTGCTTGCATTTGTCATCTAATTTCCAAAAATAAGTTAATAAAGCCATTCAGCTCTATGGTAACGATATCCTACTTCATAGGGTTGATTCCAAATGTGAGCTTAAGAGGATAATAACCATGTTGAACTCGTAATTTTCACTTTGAATTTAAGAAACTCTTTAAACATTAGTGATGGCCGCAAGTTCAGGTGACCTTCAGAATTCCCTTCCCTTTCCACAGTCTCTGTATCTAAACCATTCTTCAAACCCTAACTCATTGTCTCTCAACAGTCTTCAAAGATCTCCTCAGCCTGAATGAATAATGTCTCAGCCTTCCCTCCTTATGCAAGAGCTGACAGTATGGACCTCTACTTGGCTCTTATTTCCTTCAGTCTTGTCTTTGAGATAGTTTTTCTAGGCCAGCTGCACATATCTCTTGAGAATCAGAATTGAGTGTGGTACCCTTTATTCACAGAGCAGACCAAGGTCAATGTCCACAGGGTAAAGTAATAATCATCAGACATTCAGCCTCTCAGATAGTAATAGTTAACATTTGTAGAATGCTTACTTCATACGCACTGGGTATCATTTGGAGAATTTTACAGGAATTATCTCATTTAATTGTCATAATATCGTTTACATAATAGGTATTCTTATTATTTCCATTGTATAGAAATAAAGAAAGACAGCTGAAGTCACTTGCCTAAAGTCACACAGCTAATCAGGCTTTAGATGATGTGATCTTCCACACTAAGGTACCTGTCTGCTAGCGAGCCCCAAATTCTAGGAAATGGATAAAAATTCAGCCATCGATCTTGAATAATTCAGAATTTTAATTAGATTTTCAAGTTTAGTCAATAGATTTTTCTCAATGGCCTTCTGATTCAGCACCCTGCTTTTGTCCTGGAGGTGTTTCCAAGAGCTAGGGTGATCCTGTTAAAACCCAAATCAGTTCTTGGCCCCAAACTTTCCAATGACTTTTCATCTCACTAGAGTAAAAGCTAGAGTTCTGATAATGGCCTATAAAATCAAACAGCGTCTTTCCCACCACCATGCCTCTCTGACCTCCTGTCCTACTCTCTCTGTCCTTAGCTCCTGTGCTCAGCCATGTGGCCTCCTTACCGTTCTAAGCCAGGCATGCTTCTGCCTCTCACCCTTTCCATTGATGTCCTCCTGTTTGAAACTCTCTTCTCCTAGTTAGTTATCCCATAATCTTCTTTAGAGTATGACCTAAAGGGACACTTCTCAGGCTACTGACTGTGATGGAATAACTAGTTTCAGACTATTTCATCCCCTGTAAACAATTAGAAAACAGGACAAGGTATGTGAAGCAAGATAGTTTTTAGACAATGGAAAATAAACAACACCAGACTGCAAAAATGGGGAGATGGGAGTGTGAGGTGAGCCCCACAGTAGTCCAGCTGTCTGCCTGGAGACTTGAGTTTGAGCAGAGCACAAGACTCTTGCTAGGCTGAAGAGGCAGGGATCAGAGTTTGAGGTAACTGAAATACCTGGAATCTGTCCAAAGAGAAAGTCCTAAAAGTCCATGCATGCATGTGGGAAGCCCCTCCATGAGTCCGCGGCTGAGGGCTTGACTGTATATGTGCAGGCAAAACCATCTGAGGCTTGCCAGATGTCAGCTGCTATGAGATTGAGACTGAGACAATATAACAGAGGTTGAGCAGTTCTGGGGGTAAATATGCAAGCATTTAGATTAAAACTAAAATTGAGTTCCTCAGTCACACTAGTCACATTGAAGTATTCAACAGCCACATGTGGCCAGCAGCTGTCCTATTGGATGGTGCAGACATAGAACACTTTCTTCATTGCAGGTACTATTGATGAGGGCTGAGCTAGAGCTTCTACAATGTAACATTCACAATGCCCGGTATTCAAAGATAAATCACTAGACATAAAAACCAACAAAAACCATACAAGAGTAATGTAGTCCATAGTAAAAAAAATAAAAGCAAAGGAACCATTCTAACATGGACCAAATGTTGGATTTAGAAAATAAAAACATTAAAACATACATATTTTACAATATATAGTCAAAATATATATTAATTAATTTGAGAAAAATGGTCCTAAGTGGTGAGTAGATGAGGAATTTTTAGTAGATAAATGGGAACCATGAAAAGAAACAAATGGAAATGGTAGAATTATGTAATGCCTGAAATGAATCACTCACCGGAGGAGCTTGATAGCAGGGTGGAGATGATAGAAGAAAAAGTGAAGTTGGAGACATAACAGTAGAAAATATCAAATCTGAAGAACAGAAATAAAAAATATTAAGGAAAATGAACAAAGGGTCAAAGACCTGTGGAACAACATCAGACAGTCTAACTTACGTGTGTTTGGTGTCCCAGAAGGAGAAGAGACAGAGAGAGAGAGAGCAGAAAAAAATATCTGAAGAAATAGCGACCAAGAGCTTCCCAAAACTTTTAAAAATGACTTAAAAATCCACAAAGCCCAAGCAGGATGAAGATAAAGGAAGCCCCATGTAAGACATCAGTCAAATGACTGAACACTAAAGATAAAGGTAGAATGGTAAAAGCAGCCAAAGAAAAAGACATATACAGGGGAACAAAGTTAAGAATTATTACTAATTCTCATCAGAAACAGTAGAGGCTAGAAGACAAGGAGTATTGAAGTAAAAATCCTTTTCACACAGAATTCTATACAAATTTAATAAAAATAGGCTTCAAAATCGAAGGTGAAATGAAGACATTTTCAGATAAGCAAAATCTGAGAAGATTCATCATAAGCAGATCTGAACTACAGACAATGCTAAAGGATGCTCTTCAGTATAAAGAGAATAGTACCTGGAAGAAACCACACAAAGAATGAAGAGTATTAGAAACAATAAGTAACTGAGTAAACAAATTATAAAGCATTCATACAATAGACTCGGTAATAAAAAAATGACTGATAAATGTGGTAACATGGCTTAAACAAAGCAAAGGAAGCCACATTCAAAAGACTTAACATGCATAGTTGCATTTATATTAAATTCTAGGACAGGAAAAACTGACTTATTATGATGTAAATAATATCTGTGGTAGCTTGAGTGGGAGTAGGAGACTAACTATGAAAGAGAAAGAAGACATTTCAAGGAAATGGAAACTTTCTACAACTTGATTAGGGTAGTGGATGTATACATTAGTCAAAAGCCACTCATCTGTACACTTAAAATGTGGGAATTTTACAGAAGATAAATTATACCATGGTAACACTGGTTGAGAAAAAAATATAACTTAAAAAAGGTAACTTTGGCCCAGTGCGGTGACTCACGCCTGTAATCCCAGCACTTTGGGGGGCTGAGGCTGGTGGATCATGAGGTCAAGAGTTCGAGACCGGCCTTACTAACATGGTGAACTCCCGTTTCTACTAAAAGTACAAAAAACTAGCTGGTTATGGTGGAGTGCACCTGTAATCCCAGCTACTCAGGAGGCTGAGGCAGGAGAATCGCTCGAATCTGGGAGGCAGAGGTTGCAGTGAGTGGAGATGGCGCCACTGCACTCCAGCCTGGGCAACAGAGGGCGGCTCCATCTCAAAAAAAAAAAAAAAAGAAAAGAAAAAAGAAAAGTACCTTCTCAATGAGGCTTTCCCTGAGCACCCTGTTTAAAACTGCACCCCACTACTCCACTACTCCCTAGCACATATCTCTGTCCAACACATTGCATATTTTTGTCTTGCTTTACCTTCCCTTCTAGAGTGTAACTTCCATTTGGGCAAGAACTTTTGCCTGTTATGTTCAGAGCTGTGGACATACCAAGAACAGTGCCTAGCACATAATGCGTGCTCAATACATTTACATGAATGAATGAATAAAGGAATATATGAATGAATGAATTTACCTTCTTTACTGTTATCAGATGTAAGAGAAGTAGACAGGCTAAAATCGTACTGTACTAATATGCTATGAAACTCAAGACACCAGATTTTAGTCTAATTCCAGTTTACAGGGCAAGAAACCTAAGTAAAAGGGTATTAAACGTAGACTAAATACATGGGCCAACAGTTAGCATGTTATGTAAGGTCCTTCATCTAGGCTCTCGGGTGAACTGTAGATGTTTACAATAAAGGTAACCAGATATTTGTCTGTACTTTATCCATTGGAAGATAGGGGTGTTTTAGGGAATTAGGATAAGGGGGAGAGAAGTGAAGTTATTTCTCAAGAGACAGGGTGAGTAGGCTGCTATCTATCACCAAGCAAGCTACTACATTCAGGCCCCTTTTAAGTTCTCAGGGAATTCGTAAGTATCAACTCTTAGGTGTAGTGGGCTCATGACACTTGGGTTGCATATATCTCTGGCTACAAAAATGTGCTGATAAGAATGTGTGATAGACATAATATTCTAACATGAATGTGAGCGCCATTCCACAGAGTTAGAAATCTCACATAGCATCAAATTCCAGACAGTTACAAAAATTCACCTCGTCCACTCTGTTGGAAAGTCCCCGCTATTGAAGATGTTTATCATGGAGAAAGAGGGCACCTTCAAAGTGGCGAAAGGCTCAGATAGGAGTGGGGACAAAATATAGCAGCATCCCATGGCAACACATTCCTGTCCTAAGCATCACACTCTTCCAAAGAAAAGATCAAGTTGCATTTAAGTTTCAGGTGGGGCATGTTTATTTCAGGTAAGCAGTTGATAAAATAAGATTCCAACCTACAAAGTCATGTGGATGACTCTGCAGTGTGTGACCTCAATGCCACCTCCTTCGGGGCAAACTCCAGCCTATGGCTGATCTCTACTGCACTTAGATGGCTGCTTGGTGCTGTGTACAGGTTGTTAGCCAGCACTGCATCTCTTCTCCCCTGTCCGTCATAAGCATCAGCCTCTCTAGCCCTGATGTTCAGAACACAGCCACCTTATCTCCTCATCTGCTTTTATTACTAAAAAAAACCTTTCATTTATTGTTTTGCCATCTCTCTTTCTTTACCCCTACTCTCTACCCATTATAGAGTCAGTATTCAAGAAAACTGGAGATTGGGAATCAGGTGTGGAAAAGAGTCAGGAGTACTCATACTGCTCATTCCAAGTCCTTCTGATGGTTAAAATTATAAATGCCAGTAGTCGACCCTTTCAATACAAAGGAAAGGAATTTGGGGGAATTCTTGTGGAAGTAGAGAAGGTATTTTTGTAAGATCTTGTCTAGAATAGGGTGGCAGAGAAGGGGGCTTAGAAAGAGGGACCGGGGTGAGGCAGGATGAGAAGCGGGGTGAGAGTAAGAGAGAAAATAAACTTAGAGATTCTTAGAGAAGAAGGAGGAAGAAGAAATCCACCCAAAGGAATATTGAAGATAACTCAGCAGGGAAGAGCTGGGGCTGGGGAATGAGAGATGACGATGAGCTGATCTAATGCTTTAAATCTGAGCCAAGAAAACTGAGTGACAAGGAACGGTGACATCTGTGACTTATTTTGGCAGTGTCTTGCTTTGGGCAGTGTGAGGGAGTGTCAGGGTTTTGAGTTACTTGTACATGGAGCTGTCTTGGTTCTCAGGACAGCAGTAGAAGAGATGGAGCATCAAGGAAGACAGCAGGTGAGAGAGAGAGAGAGTGTGTGTGTGTGTTTGTGTGTGTGTGCTACATTTGAACACCTTAAAGGAGACTCGCCTCCTGCCAACTATATATGGAGCCAGGATCTCCCCACATCCCTATGCTGTGATAGCTGCAGGGGATCATGGCTTCACATCCAGGGGAACCTTAGATCATACAAGATGGGACCGCTCTTAGCTCTCCTGTCTTCTACCACCATGTTTCCAAAGAGACTTCCTGGAGGAGGAATGATCTTTTCACCCTCATCAACACTGGTAGAGGACTTTTCTCTGAGTAGAAAGTACGTGACACATCATGCATTGGTTGCAAACACCAATACAGTAGGAAGTAAAGCAGCATTTTAGCTGAGATCAAAGGCCAAGTCGGTGTGAGAGATAGAGCATAAACAATTTCCAAGCTTATCTTGTACCACCATTCCCTGGCTCATGCCTTGCAGGCCAACTGGCCTTCTGGCTGTTCCTCAAACACAACTTCTGCACCTGCTCTGTTTGCATAAAAGCTCTGATCTCAGACCTCCAGGTACTCTGCCTCCAGGACCTCCATGTGTAAGGCATCTCCTACAACACCATGTCTCATTTTTAGGTTCTTCATGGCACTTGCCACTCTCTGACATGGTCTAGTGTGTTTATTTATTTCTTTGGCTTCTTTGTGTCTCCACCATTAGCATATGAGCTCCATGATAACAGGGATCTTGTCTATTTTCTCCAGCACTGGGGACAGTGTCTGGCACACAGAAAGTGCTCAGTAGATTCTCTTTGAATGAACAAACATGGCTGTAAATGTAATATTTGTACCTTTTATATTCCATGGAAGGGCTTTGTTCTGCACCAGGTACTGATCCAGTAGATTCTCCCAGTCCTACTATTCCACGTCATGATGGTGGCAGCCCTTAACTAACTAAAGAATGTGGGAGACCAGTGCTAACAGTTCAAGACCCAGTCAAAAGAGCAACGCTGTTAATTAAGGGAGCGAATGTCTGTGGTTCACTTTCGTTGTGCTGTTACAAGAAGGTCAGAGGCCCCCCCCAAGGTGAGTTGAAAGCCCTCTCTTTACTGGGTAAAATAAACCCGATTATGATGGATACACTAGAATTCACAGGCAAAGATGGCTTGGCTCTGTCTTTGATTCATCTCCATAGTTTCTGTTTGAGGCTGGCCTGGACTCTCGTCGGGGAAGGAGGGGGCTGGGGAGGACTGGAGTTACAGATAGGATCTGGACTGGCTGCTGGCTGAGCAGCTACCTTCAACTTTTCAAGGCTCTTGACTTGCTTTGATCACTCAGCCAGTAGCTGCTCAGGGCAGGAACCCTGAGTTTGTGCTTAGCAGGGTCCCGGCTCATGGGCACCCATGTGGAGAGGATGTGCAAACCTCTTTTCTCTGTGGGAGCTCACGCTCAGCCGGCTTCGGCCCAGAGCATCTTAGTCAGGACTGGCCTGAAAGTTGTGTTGCGAAAGGTCAGCCAGCTTCTCCTATTACCTGTTCCCCAAACTCCATTTCTATGCTCCAACCCTTTCCCCTCATCCTTCATGTATCCCCATGGGCTAAGAGGCCCCAAAGCACAGCTCACCAGCCTGCTCTCCTCAGCCCTCCCCACCGTTCCCCTCCACTCTCCAGCTTCACCTCAGGTCCTTGTGTTTCCACCAGAAGAGCAGGCCCAAGAGGTGCGGGGTGGAGAGGAGCACTGGGGTACAAAGATTGGATGTCTGGCCACTTCTTTTTATCTTCATGAGCTGCAACTTTGGGCAAGTCACTTCTCTCTGAGACTCAGTTTCTGTATTTATAAATCTGGGATAAAAATCCCCAGCCTACTGCAAACCAAAAAAAGCCCAGGACCAGATGGATTCACAACCAAATCCTACCAGATGTACAAAGAAGAGCTGGTTCTATTTCTACTGAAACTCTTCCCAAAAATTGAGGGGGAGGGATTCCTCCCCAACTCGTTCTATGAAGCCAGCATCATCCTGATGCCAAAACCTATCAGAGACACAAGAAAAACAAAACAAAACAAACAAACAAACAAACAAAAATAACCACTTCAGGCCAATATCCTTTATGAACATTGATGCAAAAGCCCTCAACAAAATACTAGCAAACCTTATCCAGCAGCCATCAAAAAGCTAATCCGCCACAATCAAGTAGGCTTTATCCCTGGGATGCAAGGCTTGTTCAACATACGCATATCAATAAATGCAATGGATCACATAGAACTAAAGACAAAACCCATGTGACCATCTCAATAGATGAAAAAAAGCTTTCAATAAAATTCAACATCCCTTCATGTTAAAAACTCTCAACAAACTAGCTACTGAAGAAACATACCTCAAAATAATAAGAGCCATCTGTGACAAACTCACAGCCAGCACATCACTGAATGGGCAAAAGCTGGAAGCATTCCTCTTGAAAACTGGAGTAAGACAACGATGCCCTCTAACACCACTCCTATTCAACATAGTATTGGAAGCTCTGGTCAGGGCAATCAAGCAAGAGAAGAAATAAAGGGCATCCAAATAGAAAGAGAGGAAGTCTATCTCTGTTTGCAGATGACATGATCCTACAGCTAGAAAACCCCATAGTCTCTGCCCAAACACTCCGTGAGCTGATAAGCAACTTCATCAAAGTTTCAGGATACAAAATCGATGTACAAACATTACTAGCATTCCTATACACCAACAACAGTCAAGCTGAGAGCCAAATCAGAACACAATCCCATTAACAATTGCTGCAAAAAGAATAAAATACCTAAGAATACAGCTAACCAGGGAGGTGAAAGATCTCTACAATGAGAACTATAAAACACTGCTCAAAGAAATCAGAGATGACACAAACAAAGAGAAAAACATTCCATACTCATAGATAGAAAGAATCAACATTGTTAAAATGGACATACTGCCCAAAGCAATTTACAGATTCAATGCTATTCTTATCAAACTACCAATGACATTCTTCACAGAACTAGAAAAAACTATTTTAAAATTAGTATGGAACCAAAAAAAGAGTTTGAATTGCCAAAGCAATCCTAAGTAAAAGGAACAAAGCAGGAGGTAACACACTACCCAACTTCAAACTATACTACAGGGCTACAGTAACCAAAACAGCATGGTACAAAAACAGACATGTAGGCCAATGGAACAGAATAGGGAGCTCAGAAATAAAGCCGTTCATCTACAATCATCTGATCTTTGATAAAGTTGATGAAAACAAGCAACAGGGAAAGGAGTTCTGTTCAATAAAGGTGCTAGAATAACTGGCTAGCCATTTGCAGAAGATTGAAACTGGATTCCTTCCTTATACTATATACAAAAACCAACTCAAGATGGACTGAAGACTTAAATGTAAAACGCAATATTATAAAAACCCTGAAAGACAACCTAGGCCATACAATTCTGTGCTTAGGAACTGGCAAAGATTTCATGACAAAGATGCCAAAAGCAATCTTGACAAAAGCAAAAATTGACAAATGCAATCTAATTATACTAATGAGCTTCTGCACAGCAAAAGAAACTATCACCAAAGGGAACAGACAACCTACAGAATGGGAGAAAATATTTGGAAACTATGCATCTGACAAAGGTCTAATATCCAGAATCCATAAGAAACTTTAACAAATTAACAAGAAAAAACAACACCATTAAAAATTTGGCAAAGGACATAAAAAGACACTTCTCAAAAGAAGACACACATGTGACAAACAAGCATATGAAAAAAGCTTAATGTCACTAATCATTAGAGAAATGCACATCAAAACTACAATGAGATACTATCTCACACCAGTCAAAATGGCTATTAACAAAAAATAAAAAAATAACAGATGCTGGCAAGATTGTGGAGAAAAGGGAATGCTTATATACCATTGGTGGGAGTGTAAATTACTTCAACCATTGTGGAAAGCAGTGTGGGGATTTCTCAAAGGCCTAAAGACAGAAATACCCTTTGACCCAGCAATTCCACTACTGGGTATATACCCAAAGAAATAGAAATCATTCCATCATAAAGACACATGCACACGTTATGTTTATTGTAGCACTATTCACAATAGCCAAGACATGGAATCAACCTAAATGGCCATCAATGATAGACTGGATAAAGAAAATATGGTACATATACACCATGGAATGCTATGCAGCCATATAACAAAAGGAGAGCATGTTCTTTGCAGAAACATGGATGGAGTTGGAAGCCATTATCCCCAGCATACTAACGCAGGAACAGAAAAGCAAACACCACATGTTCTTACTTATAAGTGGGAGCTAAATGATGAGAACATGGGCGTATGTAGGGGAACAACACACACTGGAAACTAACTGAGGGTGGAGAGCGAGAGGAGGGAGAGGAGCAGATAAAACAACCAATGGGTACTAGGTTTAGTACCTGGGTCACCAAATAATCTATACAAAAAACCCTCATGACATGAATTTACCTATGTAACAAATCTGTATATGTACCCCTGAACCTAAAGTAAAAGTCAAAAAAAAAAAAAAAAAAATCCCTGGACTATCTAGCTCAGAGAGGCTCTTACTTTGAAAGGGACAGTGGATAGTGTGCAAATTGAAGGTCACATTATCCTTCCAGGCTGAGATGTTCACAGTTCATAGTTCTTGAGTAACTGGCCTGGGCAATACAGTTTGATCTAACACACAATAAACTAATTGACAATTGGCTGTTAATGGCCAAAGAGTGCAAGGGTTATACCATTTATATGGTATACAAACAAGGTAACATATCTATCTCTCCAATCTTTTCACGTATATCCAGTCCTAAGGAGGAAATTATTGCAGGTACAGGATTTCAGTCTGACCTCAAAAGGCAACACCTTATGGGAAAAGAGGTCGTTGAACACTCAAGCCACGGTTTTGACAACTGTCCTCTTGGCCAAGCTCAAGGGTATACATACAAAGTCTTGTATCATCTGGGCAGGGCCAAAGATGCTACCAGAGGCGACCATCACCATTACATAACTCATTATTTTGCAACTCTTGCCTCATCCAAACTGTGTTTTTCTCTCAGTTCAGTTTCTCTTTCTAATGACCTGATTACAAATTGCAAAGGCCAGGCAGACCTGGGCAACCCCAAACAGAAGTCTCATCATCTGCTTTGGCAACTTCCTCCATGACTAACTGTGGGAGCAGAAATACAGACTCACAGACTCTCTGAGTGGACAGGATCTTAGAGGTTGGCAGGCCTGGTCTTCCCTCAATGTCACTGGTATATCAACACAATGATTGACTTATTGAGCCCCTACTTAGTGCCAGAGGTCATGGTGGGTGCTGGAGGGGATATGACTAAGACACTGAACAAGGCCCTGCCACTGACCTCACAGTGGGGAGACAGGCGAGTGAGCAAGTGGTCGGGATGCCCTGATACACATAGCGTAGGTAAACACTCGGGGGCTCATGTCAGGGACTATCACCCAGGGTCGGGGGTGGTAGGCAGAAAGCTGTCTTGGCAGAGGCGGAGTCTTTCCACACTTCCTTGTCTTTACTTGATATATAATTGGCAAACAAAAATTTATACAGGGTAAAGTGTACAACTTGTTTTATGTATGCATCATGGACGCCACAATGATCAAGTGAATCAGCATTCCTATCACCTCACAGAGTTGCCATTTTCTTTTGAGAAGTGGATTCTTAAAGGGAGAAAAGAAGTGAGCTGGCAAGAGATTCACAGGTGGAAGGGAGATGTTCCAGGAAGAGTTTACAGCATGTGCGAGGGACATGAGCCAGAAAGGAAGAGAGATGGGAAGAAGGAGGGGAGAGACAGAGAGGACCAAGCGACGAGGACCAGGACCAGGAAAGAAAGCTGAGCTCTTTGCATATTTAGGGAACTGCCAGGAGTCCCCAGGCTGGAATGTGAAGTTCAAGGCCAGGAGCAGAGGGAGCTGAGGCTGGAGCAGTAAGATGGACCAGTTCAGGAGGGGCTTCGTGGAGTTGGGATTTCATCCTGATGGGGTTCAGGACATGCTGCCCCCCAAAATAGAACATTGGCATTTGAGAAAACAGCAGAAATAGGAAGGCCACTCTCACCTTCCCTTGTTCTGCCCTTCTCTCTGAGGCAGGGCATCAGTCCCAGGAAGGATTTCCTGACTTTCCCCTGAAGTAGGAAGTTGGACCTTGGTGTGAGTGATGTCCACGTACTCAGAGGAAAGGAACATCCTTATTTCTGAAGACACAAGGACACAGAGGAGAATCTGAGCCAACAGACCTGGCGACATTCCCTCCAGGTTATTACCCGCTTTGCTCGGTCACACCTCTCCATGACTGTCCACTCTTCATCCAACCCAGCATAGCAAATCCACAGGTTTCCCTGTTTCTCTGAGTCTTCATTTCCTCTCAAAGGCTTCTGTGTCATGTAAAACTTATACTCTATGTGTTTGTATGTTCTCCTCTTGTTCATCTGTCTTTCATTATAGGGGCCTCAGCCATGAATCTAGCTGTGGGTGAAGACATCTTGCCAGCCCTACAACCCCAAAAGCAACAAGGGACCCTGGAGGGTTGTGAGCAACACAGTCATTGGGGAACACCAGATGGCTACTGAGGTTTCTTCAGTGGCCCATGGGCGCCAACTTCTTTCACTGTAAGGTGAGTCAAGCGGTTCACCCATGTGTGTTCAAGGGGGGCCCAGAGCTGCCTCCACACAGACACAGGCGGGGGCCCTTTCCAGTCTCCCTGCTCTTCCACCGGCCATGTTCCCAGCCTCGGAAGACTTTCTGAGCCTACCCTGCCCCAAGTTTCCTTTTCTTCAGGGTTAACATGTCTAATCCCTTCTCCATTCTCTAGAAAAGTTAGTTGTCTACACCACAGGCGTTCCTTCAGCCTCTGGGTGTCGATGGAGCATACAGATCTTGTCCTTGTGGGCAGTGTAGATGTTTACAGACACCGAGCCCACTTGCTCTGCCATTTCACCATCCAATTTGGACGTTTGCCCTTTGGTTAACTCATTCACTCACAGCGGCTCGGTGGCTGGCCTCTTTCTCTTCTCTTTTGCCTATTCCCCCCAGAACATACACTTTTTATATTGCTTTAGTTAAGCCTCAAGTTTAATCATTTGGTTGCTTTATATAACTTCTTTATCTGAAGCTAAGAATATCCTAATTTAGATACCCTAATGTCCACTAGCAACATGGCATCATGGTAAGGAATAGTCCTGTCAGTCAGAAAGACCAGAGTTTAAATTTTGGCTCAATTATGTAATACTTGTGTGACTTCAGGCAAGTGACTAAACCTCTTTGAGCTTCTGTTTCTTCATCTCTATAAGGCCATCAATATCTAGCTTTGTGAGCTGTGAAGATCTCAGTTAATATAGGTAACATCCTCGTATACAGTACCACGAGCGATCCAATGCCTATTAAAAACAGAAGTGGCAGCGGTAATAGCAATGATGATCTTGCTCTTCTACTTACAGGTGTATAATCTGGGTCTCATTATTTAATCAGAGCCTCAGTTTCTCCATGTATTAAAAGAGAATAATAGCAACTGTTTGGCAGAGTTATTTGAGGATTCAATGGGATAAAGGCACATGCGGCACACAGTAGGCTCTTCAAGCATGAATGTGTCCTTGCCTTTCTCCCTCCAGTGGATTCTCCTGTCCCCTTGAATGATCACCTTTATTGCTAGGCTTTCACCTCCATCTCCAGATGTTCCCGTCAGGTCCCTGGCTCTTTCTGGGTGAACTTCCTCTGAGAACATCGGGATCCCCTTTTTGGTTGACCAAGATCAGATTGTTATTTTTCTGTCCCTGTTTTTCTCTTTCCTGGCTGTTAGGGGCTGAATTGTGTCTTCCCTCCCCATGAAAGGGTATGTGGGAGCCCTATGTCCCTGCACCTGCGAATGTGACTTTATTTGGAAACAGGGTCTTTGTAGATTTCATCAAGTTAAGATGAGGTCATGAAGATGGGCCCTGATCCAATATGACTGCAGTTTTTGTCAAATGGGAAGAGAACGCTGGGAGACATAGAGGGAGAAGACGGCCCTGTGAAGATGGAGGCACAGGTGTGAGAAATGCCGCCACAAGCCCAGGAATGCCCAGGGCTGCTGGAAGCTGAAAGAGGCAAAGAAGGATCCTCCCTGGAAGGTTCAGAGAGAGTGTGGCCCTGCCTGCACCTTGATTTTAGACTGCTGGCCTCCAGAACTGGAAGAAAATCTATTTCTGTATCTGAAGTCACCCAGTTTATGGTACTTTGTAACAGCAGCTCTGGAAAGCTGACAGAGTGGCCCCACTACTAGAGTCCATAGGACTGAAATGTTTATTAGTTTGTAAAATAAACATTTCTAAAGTCCACCTTTAACATGGAAAACCTGGTGACTCAAATTGGAGATGTGTTACATCATTATACAGAAAATGAAATAGATTGGATGGAATCAGGGCAGGGTGATTAAGAAGAAAAGAAAATTGCTTAAAAAGACCCAAGCCACCACCTTGCTCATGGATAAGAGAAAACAACTCTTAAAAGTTGAAAAGGATTAAATGAATGTCAGGGCAGGAAGAGTGATGGGGGCCATAATTCAACGGTCTCGGGGAGCTGGCATTTTCATGCTGATTTAATCTAAGATTTCAGCTTGAACAAGGGATAAGGTTTACAGACTAAAAATTAGCCACAAGGTATAACTTTACCTCTGGCTTAACAGAAGACTGAAAGAATAAAGCAAGCAGCTGTGTCAGAACTTGCCAGGCAACATGAAATACTGTGGTTTGAACAAAGCCAAGTTGGGCTGAGAATGAATTACAGGAAGAAAGGCAGGAAGAAAAAGAAAGAGCTCCGGGGCTATTTATTCTTTGTGTACAGGACGCACTGAAGAAAGTACTGAGTCCGACGTCACCAACCCAGCTGGAAAACGTGGGGGCAACCAAAGCACAGAGAACATGAGTCACCAGCTCCTCACTCTCAGGAGCTCCATATTTGGGAGCCCAGCAAAGGGCTTATCATTTTTCGGATGGAGTCCCATGGGTTCTGGGGCTGCTGCTAGCTTCAGCTAAACGTGGTGCGTGTCTTCAAAATTAGAACTGACAATGATGCAACTTAGTGTTTCAGGGAAAAATAGTACCTAGATCTCAGCAGAGCGGGGGCAGAGGAAGACACGGGCTGCACGCTGTTGCCCGTGCGTCAGCCAATCAGCTGGTCAGCCCTCTTGAACTGTTTAAGACTACCATGGACATTTGCTGTTTTCACCTACTCAGCATCCGCTCCTCTGCTTCTAGGAACCATCTTTTGACTTTCTTCTGGGGGACTTGCATTTCTCTATTCTTTGACCCTGGTGCCAGGGATGGGTGCATGGCCACAGTTTGGACAGTTAGAGTATTCCATTGTCCTGGGGGCAGCAACTGGTTTAGGGAAGGGGCATAGCGCAAGTCAGCCCAAACAGAGTCCATCCTAGGGACTTGCATAAAAGCTACTGGGGATGAGATGCCGTCAGCTGGGTTTCTGGGAGGATGGGGGTATATGGAGCTGCATCTGACCATCTTGCTATGGGTTCAAAGAGGGACATGTCCTGATGAGATGGAGCCCCTGTATCCAGTTGTGCCTGAAGCTCTTTTCTGCTACCTAAGCTGATATACTCCATCCTTTTGTTTTCTTTTACTGGCAAACTAAAGAATTCTAATACACAGATCTCAGTAGGGCACAGTAGGTGCCATAGCAAACATCACACAAATATATGGAAACTAGAGAGAAAATATACATAGTATGGTGGGCCTGAAGTCAGATAGAGGAGACATGGACACAGGTATAGTCCAGAGTATTTTAGAATACTTATGAGTATTTCAAAACACATAAAATAAGGGTATTACTCCCTTAAATCCTTCTGGAATGAGGGAATAAAAACAAATACAGTTTTTAAAAGAAAACCATAGTAATTTAGTAAGAACGTCTCAAGGGGGCTAGAAAAATTTAAAAAAAAATTAAAAACCAATAGTAATTTGAATTATTCTTGCAGTAATATGGCATAATAGCAACAACAACAACAATAATAAATCAGCCAAAATGCAAGAACTGTGGGTGTAGTGCAGTCTCCGACCTAGGGTGACAAATTCATCCTGGTTAGTCTGGGACTGTCACTGTTTTAAAACTGAACGCTCTAATTTCTGGGAGACCTTCAGTCTTGGGCAGACCTGGATGGTCAGTCACGTGTTTTCAGGTCATTTTACTTTTCTGAGCCTTGGTTTCTTCATCAATGAATGGGGCCTATGTGGCAGGAGGAGGTGGTGGTAGAACCATCCATGGTTTTCATACCATATTTTTGAGAGCTTTAGATTTTATATATATATATATATATTTTGAGACAGAGTCTCGCTCTGTCACCCAGACTGGAGTGCAGTGGCATGATCTCAGCTCACTGCAAGCTCCGCCTCCTGTGTTCACGCCATTCTCCTGCCTCAGCCTCCCTAGTAGCTGGGACTGCAGGCACCTGCCACCAGGCCCAGATAAATTTTTGCATTTTTTAGTAGAGACGGGGTTTCACCATATTAACCAGGATGGTCTCGATCTCCTGACCTCGTGATCCAACCGCCTCAGCCTCCCAAAGTGCTGGGATTATAGGCATGAGCCACCATGTCCAGCTGAGAGCTCTAGATTTTTATAAAGGGCTGCAACGGCCACTGCAGAAAGGAAAGTATGAAGCAACTTCACTTCTGCTGCAGTCAAAGGAGTTTCTTTTCTATGTGTTTCAATGGAGATCTGCCTAACATTTGTTAGGGGTGGGGAAACCTGCTCTCTGAGGGACCTCCCTCTAGAATTGCATGATTTTTTCTCTTTGTTAAGGGGCAAATGGCTCTTATAGACCACTGGTTCCCACACCTGGCTGATCCTAAGAGTCACCTGGGAAGCCTTAAAACTAATTACTAACTACCACACCTGGATATTTCTACTCCGTTGGAATTGGGTGGAGCCAGGGATCTGTATTTTTAAAAAACCTTTGCAGGTGTCATACATATAAATTATTCACAAATGTCGGTATGCTAACTATCATTAATAATATATTACTTTCCACACATCTCGCAAATGGCCAGAACACATCTTTGTTTGAGACACCATGTTCCCACACATCTTAAATTTTCCATGCATCAGGAAAGCTTGTTAAAACACAGATGGCTGGGCCCCACCCCCAGGGTTTTTGTTTCGGTAAGACTGGGCGGAGTTAGAATTTGCATTTCTAAGATACTCCCAGGTGGGCGTCTGCCACCTTCAGTAGCATCCAGTAGCATCATTTTAGACCACAGGTTCACTTGAGTGTCTTGACTGGTCTCTTTAATCGTTGTCATCATTATAACCCACACCCCACCCTTTCTCCTCCCCCGGGTATAGCACTCAGTAAATTATTGATGAATAAATGTGTGGATAAATGTTTTATGGCCTTAATGACATGACCTTTCAACCATCTTTCTAAAGAATATTGTGAATTACACCCCTTCGCATGTAAGAAAAGTTTCTGCTGGTATCTAAGGAATATTGTCTCATGGGACGTCAGCTGAGGACATGGGTGGGGCAACAGGATTTCCTGCTCTCAGCTTTAGAGACTTTGTGCTGAATACAATGAGGCGACTGCCGCCGTCTCTTCTGGAGCCTCTAGCCAAGCCCACTGGGGTCTCTTCAAGGCTCCATTTTTTGGAGCTCCATTTTGCTTCGTTTTTCACTTTTGAAGGCTGGCAGATTTCCTTTTCACCCACCAATTCCT